>NC_057794.1:395674771-396020721 GCF_018294505.1 Triticum aestivum | reverse complement strand
GCCCCACGCCGCGGTCGCCGCCTCCGGCCTCGCCGCCGGCGCCCCACTCCGGCGAGCTCTCCGCTCCGGCCGGCCCCTCCTCTCCTCACTCCAGCGACCGCGACAGCTCCGGCGAGCTCGGATCCAGCCGTGCCTCGGTTTCCGTGCAGATCTGAGATATTTTGAATCGGGGTTGACTTTTTCCCCTCCGAACCCTAATTTTTGTGTATTCTTTGACCTGCTGCAACTTTGCATCTGTTGCTCCGATTTGGGCATATAGTATATCAAAATATTCGTCTCGATGAGTACATCATTTCATTCCATTACATCATTTTCATTTGAGCTCATCTTGATGCCCGAATTGCTGTTAGAAGAGGCCTTCGTGAGTTAATTGTCAGATCTGCTAGTTCATCTTAGACTTTTGTCATTTTTGCCATGATTATTGTGTGCGTGCTATGCCTGTGAGTCCTTCATATGTTTTGTTAAGGATTTTGTCTTCTTTCCAGAGGTGCAACCCATGCATTTTTGTGATGTGTGGGGTGACTTGTGCAAGCTTGCAAAGTGAGGCACCCGGTAAATCTGTTTTCAGGGACTTAGTAGTTTTCTCTAAGTCTGGGATTATTTAGTTTATGATGCCATATGTTCAGCTTGTTTCCTAGTGATTCGTGCCTCTTTTGGGGATGATCAGTAAAGGAGTTTTGTTAATCATGTTATGCTCTATCCATACATGTCTTTGTTTGCAATTATGGAGCACCCTAGCTTGAGTCAATCGAGCTCTACTTTTGCTTCATTGTGAATCTGGGCAGATCGTCAACTCATTTGCGATTTTGCCGGCGTTGTTGTAGTTGATCCGTGCATGCTATGTCTTTGTTCTTGCCATGTCTAGCTTTTATTTTGTGCCTTCTTAAAGGATGTATGCCTGCCTTGCCATGACTTGCACCATGGTGAGTGCATCGAGCTCGTTTACATGCCTTCGTGAGTTATATTTCAGCATGTCTCAGTTTTCACTAAGTCTGAAAACTGATTGTGTTTTAGCTATGTTCGTGTGCTTGTTAGTATATTTTGTGATCCCTTTTGGCCCCAGGTCACTTAGGGACTTTTGTTAAGCTTGATGAGTATCTCCATGCCATGTTCTTACTTGTCTTAATCAGGTCATGTATCATGTTGTTTTGCTGCTCCGAAGAGGGCTTCGTGATCTGAAATTTCAGACAAGTGTTAATTTCACTAAGTCTGGAATCTATTTTGCATTTGCGTTTTTGCCATGCTTGTTTGAACCTCATAATGGATGAATTGGCCGTAGCTCAGTGCTAGACTTTTGTTAAGCATCTTGTGTACATCCCTGCCATGCATTTTGTTGTCATGTTTGGGTGCTGTAGCATGTTCATTTTGTTGCATTTAGTTGCCTACTTGCTGTAAATTGCAGACCGGTGTCATTTTTAAAACGCTTGCCATTTCCAAACCGTAACTCCGATTCCGGCGTTCTTTATATCGTTTTCAAGCGATTACATCTCATCTTTCCAGTGGCACCCTTGGAATTCCAATTTGAGGCCAGGTTCATGCATTCCCTGTCATATCTTGCATTTTGCATCCCGCATAGCATATCATCATTGCATCTTATTGTTTGAGCTTGCACGTGGTTGATTGTATCCTTGTTGCTTGTTTGTCTTGTTTGGGTAGAGCCGGGAGACGAGTTCACTACCGAGGAGCCCGTTGAGTTTGCTTGTGAGGATCCAGTCAACTCTGACAACTGTGCAGGCAAGATGATCATACCCTCGAAATCACTACTATCTTTGCTATGCTAGTTTGCTCGCTCTTTGCTATGCCAATGCTACGATGCCTACCTTTTGCTTGTCAGCCTCCCAAATTGCCATGTCAAACTTCTAACCCACCATTGTCCTAGCAAACCGTTGATTGGCTATGTTACCGCTTTGCTCAGCCCCTCTTATAGCGTTGCTAGTTGCAGGTGAAGATTGGAGGCCGTTCCTTGTTGGAACATCATTTATTTACTTGTTGGGGTATCATTAAATTGCCATGTTATCTTAATGCATCTATATACTTGGTGAAGGGTGGAAGGCTCGGCCTCTCGCCTAGTGTTTTGTTCCACTTTTGCCGCCCTAGTTTCCGTCATATCGGTGTTATGTTCCCGGATTTTGCGTTCCTTACGCGGTTGGGTTATAATGGGAACCCCTTGATAGTTCGCCTTGATTAAAGCTTTTCCAGCAATGCCCAACATTGGTTTTACCATTTGCCACCTAGCCTCTTTTTCCCTTGGGTTACCGGAGCCCGAGGGTCATCTTATTTTAACCCCCCCCCCCCGGGCCAGTGCTCCTCTGAGTGTTGGTCCGACCGAGTAGACTGCGGGGCCACCTCGGGGCAACTTGAGGGTTGGTTTTACTCGTAGGATGTCTCATCTGAGTGTGCCCTGAGAAAGAGATATGTGCAGCTCCTATCGGGATTTGTCGGCACATTCGGGCGGTGTTGCTGGTCTGGTTTTAACCTGTCGAAGTGTCTTGAGTTACCGAGATACCGAGTCTGATCGGAACGTCTTGGGAGGAGGTCTATTCCTTCGTTGACCGTGAGAGCTTGTCATGGGCTAAGTTGGGACTCCCCTGCAGGGATTGAACTTTTGAAAGCCGTGCCCGCGGTTATGGGCATATGGGAATTTGTTAATGTCCGGTTGTAGATAACTTGAACCTAAATTTATTAAAATGAATCAACTGAGTGTGTTTCCGTGATGGCCTCTTTTCGGCGGAGTCCGGGAAGTGGACACGGAGTTGGAGTAATGTTTGCGCAGGTTGCTCTCTAGTTTCTCGCTCGCGCTTGCCTCCTCTTCTCGCTCTCTTTTGCGAATAAGTTAGCCACCACATATGCTAGTCGCTTGCTGCAGCTCCACATATATATTTGCCTAACCTTCCTATAAGCTTAAATAGTCTTGATCGCGAGGGTGCGAGATTGCTGAGTCCCTGTGGCTCACAGATACTATAACTCCAGATGCAGGTCCAGGTGATTCCGCTCCAGGTGACGAGTACGAGCTCAAGTGGGAGTTCGACGAGGACTCTCAGCGTTATTATGTTTCCTTTCCTGATGATCAGTAGTGGTGCCCAGTTGGGGGTGATTGGGACCGTTGTCGCATGTTGGGTTCTCTTTTATTTTGGCGCCGTAGTCGGGCCATGAGTGTTTGGATGATGTAATGTTATTTATGTTCTTGATTGACATGGCGAGTGTAAGCCAACTATGTTCTCCCCTTTATTATTCGTATTACATGGGATGTTGTGAAGATTGCCTAACTTGCGACATATGCCTTCAATGCGATTATGTCTCTAAGTCGTGCCTCGACACGTGGGAGCTATAGTCGCATCGAGGGTGTTACATCAAGCTCATGTTGGTGAATGGGTATCCGATTCCGACTCTGACGATCACTCCAAAAGAAGTTATCACTCCGACTCCGAATATACTCAAGATGAAGGTGTTTCCGGACTAGCACTTGTGACAACCAACTCCTTCGACATATTTGACTCACCAAATGAAGGAACTAGGAGATGCTTCATGGCTAAAGGTCCAACGATAACACACCCCGAGTATGTTGATTTCAATAGTGATGAAGATGATTTGCTAGCAGATGATGATTTACTTGTTGACAACTCTAGTTATGAAAACTATGATGAGCTTGCTATTAATCATGCTAATCAAGATAAAACGAATGACGATGATAAGAAGGAAATTGAGCGTCTAACTAAAGAACTAAACACTCTTAAGTTAGCTCATGAAACTATCTTGGAAGATCATCGAGAACTTTTAAAGGCTCATGAGAAGCTACACTTTGAAAAGCTTAACCTTGAGCAAGAGCATGAGTTCTTAAAGGCAATCAATGATGGTCTTCGCAAGAAAAGTTCTTCTTACATTGCCAAGCGTTTACTCCTGTCTACTTATATGCCACAAGTTAAATCTAGCAACAAGAACAAGAAAGATTCTTCATCTAGTAGTAACAACAATCATGCTAAATCCAATGTTGTTGCCTCTAGTAGTTCTCTTGATTCCACTAATGATTCTCTTAGCCAAGTTACACTTGAGCGAGAAAATAGCGTATTGAAGGCAATTATAAAGAAAGGTGTTTACAAGAGCCTTGCCGTAAGTAAGCAATTTGAAGAAACTGTACGCAAGCAAGGAAGACACCAGAAGAATCAAGGTGTTGGTTTTGAACGAAAGTTCAATGCCAATGGAGTTGAGTGGGAAGAAGATCAATACCCCAAGATAAAGTTTATTCCTCAACAAGATAAGTATGATCCTACTTCTTTCAAAGGAACACAATCTCAAGATGATCTTCCACCACAAGACCACAAGCAAAAGGGCAAGGACAAGCTTCAAGAGGAGATTGATGCATTTGAAGAAGCTCCTAAGGCCTTGGTCAAGTGGGTTCCCAAGACTACATCAAGTTCTACTTCATCAAGTACGACTACAACTCCAAGGATTCCCATCAAGATGGTGTGGATCCCGAAGAAGAAGAACTAGAGAGTTCTTGAGGGTGACTCCGCCAACATACTTCACTCATATCACTTTGGCAAGGACAAGTGCAAACAACTTTAATATCTTGCACTAGTTCAAGGAGTCACAAACCCTCTTGTTGGTAAGACAAGGGACAAGGTAACCTAATGCTTCCATGGACATCATCTTGTGTACACATCACTCTATATCTATGGATATCCTTGTTTGTTCCTTGTGGGACTAACCCATGTAGGTATTGAAAGTGCAACTCACTCCAAAGGATTGCTCCGAATGATCCACATCAACATTGAGCATCCACATCTTCAAGACCTACATGAAGTTATCATCGACAAAACCCAAGGTTAGTTGATCCCTCTTAGGGGGGATATCACATCAAGGGGGAGCTTTACTCTAATCAATTGAGGTAAAGCAACTCTAATGGTGTGAACACAACAATGCTTTATGTAAAAGTGGCATCCCCACTTGTGCTTAAACGATGAGTATGACATACGATCAAATGTTCTCATTTGACTCCTAAGTCAATATACTCATATATAGATGACCTAGTCATCGCCAATTGTTTGTTAGATGCTAGAGTGTTTGTGCATGCTTGTCACATATTTCTTTTGCTATCTTATTGTGTGAGCATGTTGGTTGCATATTTTACTCATTCGCGGACATCCATTTGTTGCTTTGATTGTTTGGCCTTTTTCTCTTTTACCAAATGGATGGACAAGAATGCCTAAGAACTCCCTCTAGCTATCTGTGCTTTTCTCATCTCAAACTCTATTCATGCTACATCACAAAGTTTGAGCAAGTCAGATTCGAACCACTCTGTGTGAGGAGCACTCGAAGTTCCCGATTCGTCATAGACTTAAACTTAAACCTCTTTGTGTATCTCGGTATGACCGATTCATCCTTTTCGGTCCTACCGAGATCACTTAGTTGATCTAGGTTTTCAATCTCGGTGCAACCTATTAGAACCTTTCGGTCACACCGAGTTTGCAGTAACTGCCTGCAGTTTTGCATCTCGGTGCCACCGAGTTGTTCCACTCGGTCACACCGACAGGGCTAGGTTATATATACCGACGGGCCAAATTTTGGAAATTTTCCAAAACCCCTTCGCCCCCGCCTAACCTACTCTGCCACTTCGGGTCTCCGGATCATCCTCTCGTCGCTAGTGACCTCCCGCCGCAGTCAACGGAAATCTGCCCCGCCGTTGCCGCCGTAGCAAGTTCGCCGCCGAACTAGGGTACAAACTTGATCTTTGTGCTAATCCATAACTCTGATTCTTAGCAAATTGCATTGCCATGATTCTCGCCACGTATGAAATCATCATGTCCAGCGAAAACGTCCCGTAGATTAGTTTTGATTTGAAAATTGAGGGTTAGGTCTCCACCGAATTCATCTCGGACCGGCCGAGTTGTAGAAATCGGTCTCACCGATTTGGCTTAGACCATTGCACATGCGTTTTCGGTCTGACCGAAAATTGCAAATCAGGGTGACCGAGTTCAATTCTCTGTGAAACCCTAGCAGACTCGGTGCCACCGAACTATGACTCGGTCTGACTGAGTTCACTAGTTTAGGTTCAAAAAACTGCTTCGGTATCACCAAGTTTACAAATTGGTAGATCCGAAATGCCTTCTGTGAAGAACTAAAACTAAGTTTTTAAGTCATTTGTTTTGCAAAACTCCTGCACTTTGTGATGCTCATCTTCTCTACCTCATCTATAATCTATTCACAGGGTATGCTGACAGTTTGCTTGCAAGATGTCTGACCAAAGTGATAGCCAGAACAAGTCTAAGGAGCAGGTTCAACTGAGCGAGGGCACTAGTCCCTCCAGTTCTTCTGATGTTGGCAACAGGAGCACACCAAGTAACTTGCCAAAGGCAGCCACCAGAACAAGAAAGAAGAAGACCTCAGATTCTGAGGATGAGGATTATGTGGCTGTCGAGGAAGAAGTCAGCTCCAAGAAAAAGGTGCTGAAAAGGGAGTATGGCTCAGCTGCCACAGTTAAGCCAGGGATGCACAAGAAGGACCCTGCCAAGAGGGTGCCAACCTTAAAAGTCAGAGCATCCACCGCTGAAACCTCCAAGCCATCAGAATAGGCTGCTGGAGAAGGAAAAAAAAGGAAGGAAAGGGTCAAGAAGACCACTGACAGAGTGCTTGGCAGATCATCAATTATGAGAGATGATGATGAAGAGGAAGAGGATGCTGCACCAGCACCCAAAGCTCAAAAACTCATGGGAGATGCAATCAGATCAGGGGCTGCTCTATCTAAGCCCAAAGCAGCTCCCAAGGCTACTGCTCCAGCTCAGAAGCCCAAGAGAAGCACTAGAAACATTTCTGCTGAGAAAAAGAATAAGGCCCTAGTGCCTGAAGCTACTGAAGAAGATAAAACTCAAGTGTTGAGGAAGTTGAAACCCAAGGTCCCTGACCACAATGATGCACATCCAGGTGCAGAAAACATGAAAATCAGGAGGGATGCAAGATTGGGACTATGGAGAGAGTCTGATCCATATGCTATCAGGAGGAGGACGGATGTGGACTACATGTTTCACAGTAAGGAACAATAGGACTTATATGAGACAGTGTTGCTTGACAAGAAGCCCATTGTATGTGACATAAAATGGGTGGACTGGGAATACATCCAGAAGAATGAGGATCCCTATCCTGGAGTGTATGACAGCTTCAAGGCATGTGGAGTTGATGAATTCGCTGCACAAAAGCTCACCAAGTGGAATGATGAGTTGATCATGTAGTTCTACTCCACTGCCCATTTCTATCCAGATGGAAGGATAGTTTAGATGTCTGAGGGTACCAGGTACCAGTCGACTGTTGATGAATGGGCTCAGTTGATCAATGCCCCAAAAGAAAGTGAGGATGACTTGGATATATATGCTGAGAAGAAGAAAGACCACAACACAATGGCCAACATGTACAAGGAGATCCCAGATGCTGCTTTGGATACACACAAGTTTGGATCTGTCCACTACTTGTTGTCTGGTTTGCCTACCATAAACTGGATTCTGAGGCACACCTTGCTACCCAAGTCAGGTGATCACAAGATGATCAGAGGACATGATATAAACTTGCTACACATATTTGATGTCCCACAGAAGTTCAAGGTCACGAGCTTTATTGTTGAGACAATCAAGAGGACTTCTGCTGACCAGAAGAGAAGCTGTGGGTATGCCCCACAAACTCAGGAGTTCATCAACTCAAAGATGGGCTCAGGCACATATCTTTTGGATAAGAAGCACCTGCCCATCTACCCTAATTTTGAAGACAATACTGTTGTAATGACTGAGGAATATCCATCATATGTGCAAGCACATGAGAAGAGAGAGAAGGCAAGGGCAGAGAAAGCTGCAAGAATGCCAACTGCTGAAGAGGCATCTCAGGTTTTCTTGAAGACCAAGCAAGATCAGCTTGGATATCAGAACCAATCCACCCTGAGGATTGAGAAGGGCTTGGCCACCCTGACTAAGAACCAGGAGAGTTTGGAGAGGATTGTTGAGCAGAAGTTCTATGATCTGGATGTCAAGGTAGTTGAGATCTAAACTGCAATTAAGCAGCTACAGGAGGAAGCAGATGAGAAGAAGGGAAAGTCCACTACTGATGCTTTCAAGAGAGTGCCACGAGGTCCAAGGTCTGCTGTAGTGCCTGTGACAGATACTCGAGCTTCAGTGTCAGCACCAGTAGCCACAGCTCCAGTGCCACCTCCAACACCCACTCCATCAGCTCCAACTACTTCATCGGAAGTCTTCGTCCTTGGAGTTCTCTCTACACCACCTCTCGAAGATCAAGCCTGAGAGTCGTTTAGCACTATGTTTTTGAACTTTTTGGTAACTTGTTGCCAAAGGGGGAGAAAAATGTATAGATCATAGGCTTCGAGAGAGAGTGTTGCTCCTTTTGATCTCTCTTGCTATTTTGGTTGAACTTCTTTGTCGTGTCCTTGTGTGAGATACTTGTTTGATCATGTATTTGATCATTTTCTACATTAATGTTTAGTTGAATGATGCTATCCTTTACATTCCTTGTATGATCATTCACTTGTTCGGTGATGAGTGCATGCTTTTAATCTCTATCATTTTGAGCGCCCCACCAAGATGTATGTGACATAGAAGAGTAACCCATGATCCTAATCGATTGTGCATTTGCATTCAAAAGCAAATTTTAAATAATGCACAAATTTAGGGGGAGCTCTTGCCTATCACATACTTCTCAAAAGCGACGATGTTTCTTTTAATTTTTATCATTTGTCGAAGCTTTGATCTATATGTTGTCATCAATTACCAAAAAGGGGGAGATTGAAAGTGCAACTATCCCTGTGTGGTTTTGGTAATTCCTAACAAATATAGTTCATTGAGCTAATGCTATTTCAAGATAAACATTTTAGGAAAGCTCAATGATTGGCATGGCATGGATGAGAAAAATGGACCCCTCAAAATGCTAAGGACAAAGAATTGTCTCAAGCTCAAAGCTAAGGACTCTACATCTTTTCATTTTAAGTGATCCAAGATCACATTGAATCCATAGGAAAAGCCAATACTATTAAAAGAGGATGAGGTGTTGGCTATGCTTGCTCAAAGTGCTTAGTGATATGCTCCAAAACCCTCAACTACTTTCTCACATCCACATATGTCCCAAACCAAAAGTCAAACTGGCCACACTGAAATTTTCTATCCGGCGCCACCGAGTTCAGTTGACATAGCCACTGCTGGAAACCCTAGTCTTTTCGGTTTCACCGATAGGGATCTCGGTCTCACCGAGATGGGATTGTAATCTCTCTGTTTCCCCTTCGTAACGTTTTGGTCAAACCGAGTTGAGCGATCGGTCCCATCGAGATTGCAATGTAAACTCTCTATTTCCCTTTCGTAACATTTCGGTCCAACCGAGATGAGCGAATTGGTCCCACCGAGTTTGCGTGACCAACTCTCTGTTAGTCCATTACCAAAATCGGTCTCACCAAGTTTGTGTAATTGGTCTCATCGAGATTATGTTATGCCCTAACCCTAACGAAATCAGTCCCACCGAGTTGACATGTTGGTCCCACCGAGAATCCTAATGTTCACATTTTGAACTAAATCAGTCTGACCGAGTTTCATGATTCGGTCCCACCGAGTTTGGTGATTTGTGTGTAACGGTTAGATTTTGTGTGGAGGCTATTTATACCCCTCCACCCACTCTTCATCATAGAGAGAGCCATCAGAACATGCCTACACTTCTAACTTACATTTTCTGAGAGAGAACCGCCTACACTTGTGTTGAGGTCAAGATATTCCACTCCTACCACATAAATCTTGATCTCTAACCTTCCCCAAGTTGCTTTCCACTCAAATCATATTTCCACCAAATCCAAATCCTGTGAGAAAGAGTTGAGTGTTGGGGAGAGCATCATTTGAAGCACAAGAGCAAGGAGTTCATCATCAACACACCATTTGTTACCTCTTGGAGAGTGGTGTCTCCTAGATTGGTTAGGTGTCACTTGGGAGCCTCCGTCAAGATTGTGGAGTTGAACCAAGGAGTTTGTAAGGGCAAGGAGATCGCCTACTTCGTGAAGATCTACCCGGGTGAGGCAAGTCCGTGGGCGATGGCCATGGTGGGATAGACAAGGTTGCTTCTTCGTGGACCCTTCGTGGGTGGAGCCCTCCGTGGACTCACGCAACCGTTAACCTTCGTGGGTTGAAGTCTCCATCAACGTGGATGTACGATAGCACCACCTATCGGAACCACGCCAAAAATCTTCGTGTCTCCAATTGCGTTTGCACACTCCAAACTCCTCCCTTTACCTTCATATGCAATTGTTTTACATTCCGCTGCTATACTCTTAGAATTGCATGTGTAGTTTGATTGCTTGACTTGTGCTAAGTTGCCAAAACCTGCCTAGAACTAAAATTGGGAAAAGACTAGATTTTTATTTGGTCAAGTAGTTTAATCATCCCCTCTAGACAGACTTTCGATCCTACACATAGTCCTATCAACATACAACTAACCCTATGGCGTGATCCACGCGCGCGCTCATATGATGGGCACCAAAGGACAACAACATAACCACAAGCAAATTAAACCAATCATAGCAATTCACCAATTACCGATAGGACAACGAAAATCTATTCAGACATCATAGGATGGCAACACATCATTGGATAATAATATGAAGTATAAAGCACCATGTTCAAGTAGAGGGTACAACGGGTTGCGGGAGAGTGGACCGTTGTAGATAGATGGGGGAAGGTGATGAAGATGTTGGTGAAGATGACGGAAGTGTTGGTGTAGACCGCCGTCACACGATGATGGCCCCAGCGGCGTCCCGACGCCACCGGGAGAGAGGGGGAGAGGGCCCCCCTTCTTCTTCTTCTTACTTGACCTTCTCCCTAGATGGGAGAAGGGTTTCCCCTCTGGTCCTTGGCTTTCATGGCGGCGGAGGGGTGAGAGCCCCTCCGAGATTGGATCTGTCTCTCTGTCTCTCTCTGTTTCTGCGTTCCTGATTCTGCCCTTTCACCGTTTCTTATATTCACGGAGATCCATAACTCCGATTGGGCTGAAATTTGGACACGATTTCTATCCGGATATTGGCTTTCTTGCGGCGAAAGAAGGGCACCAACCGCCTTACGAGGTGGCCACGAGGGCCCAGGGTGCGCCTGACCCCCTAGGGCGCGCCCCCTGCCTCGTGGCCCCCTCGGGCATCGTCTCGCGTTGATTCTTCTTCCCAAAAATCACATATATTCCAAAAAAAAATCTCCGTCAGTTTTTATCCCGTTTGGACTCTGTTTGATATGGATTTTCTGCGAAACAAAAAACATGCAACAAACAGGAACTAGCACTGGGCACTGGATCAATATGTTAGTCCCAAAAAATAGTATAAAAAGTTGCCAAAAGTATATGAAAGTTGTATAATATTGGCATGGAACAATAAAAAATTATAGATACGACAGAGACGTATCAGATCCTGTGGTTAACTCCTTAGTCACATTGAGCTCGTTATGATGATGCATTACCGAGTGGTCCCAGAGATACCTCTCCATCATACGGAGTGACAAATCCCAGCCTCGATTCGTGCCAACTGAACATACACTTTTGAAGATACCTGTAGTGCACCTTTATAGCCACCTAGTTACGTTGTGACGTTTGGTACACCCATAGTATTCCTACGGTATCCGAGAGTTGCACAATCTCATGGTCTAAGGAAATGATACTTGACATTAGAAAAACTTTTAGCAAACGAACTACATGATCTTGTGCTATGCTTAGGATTGAGTCTTGTCCATCACATCATTCTTCTAATGATGTGATCCCGTTATCAACGACATCCAATGTTCATGGTCAGGAAACCATGACCATCTATTGAGCAACGAGTTGGTCAACTAGAGGCTTACTTGGGACATATTACGATCTATGTATTCACACATGTATTACGGTTTTCGGTTAATACAATTATAGCATGAACAATAGACAATTATCATGAACAAGAAAATATAATAATAACCACTTTATTATTGCCTTTAGGGCATATTTCCAACATCGACTGCTCTGTTTTAGTCAGTTCTTCTTGCTCATTTGGTAATTTTGTTGGGTCCTCTCTAGTTAACATTTTTATGATTGGAGCTTGCTTGCACTTATGCCCATGAAACCACATATCCATCACTTCTCGGGCTCTCTGGCTCTCTGAATGGCACGTGGGTGCTTAACTTATGTTCCCTTTTTCCATTAGTTAAACCCAGAGTATAAGATTGAAATACCTGCTTCTGTATGACTGATGTTAATGGAGGATAAGGTTTCCTGGCAGGAGTGGCTTGCTCAATGTCAAACAACCAACCAATAAAAATCTATAGATTCTGGTTTCAAAGGCCTTAACTAAAACTTGATAGTTGCTCTAATTCCATTAACATAGCACTTTACAAAACACATTTCTAAAAGATTTGGGTTATCTTCCTGGATCTCAGTCATCAGATTCTCAAACTAATCAGTGTGTTCAACAATGGAGAGATTATTCTGACAAAAATCATTGAATCTGTCCACTAAAACGTAAGTACTGGATGTTGAAAAATGATGTAGTATTTCTGCACAAAATTGCCCCCAAGTGTACTTTTCTTGAGAATCCCTAGTCTTCTCAGCCACACATCACCGCTACCCACAAAATACATATTTGCTAATGACATTTTGTACTCAGGTGGTGCCCTTGCCATTTCGAAATATGTTTTAGCATGTCTGGTCCACTGATGGATTTGACCCATCAAACTTGAAAAATTCCATCCTTGGACCCAAATGGATTTGACCCCTCCGTCACTCAACCATCTTTGCACCGATGTTGTGATCGTGAGTGATCTCCCGCCACTAATTGGCCTCCTCGACCCCCCACCTCCACGTCACCTTTATCTAGACATTGCGCATGGTGTTGTGTGTTTCCTTTAGAGCAAGCATACAAATGTTTTAATTAGGGACATCTGATGGCGTAGGTGTGATTGGTTGCATCTAAGGGTGTGGTTGGTTTGGGTACGAAATATATTGCAATGGTGTGGTTCCATTCCATTTGAATGAGTTAGTTCCGTTCGAGTTTTTGGTTGAGGGCAATTAGATGAACGGAAATGCTTCTGTTTTAGTGTTTGGTAGGAGAGATCGAATGGAACGGATTTGGTTCAACTCACCTCTAGCATAGAAATAGAAAGGGTGAGATCACATCTCACATATGTATTGTCGGGGTAGCTAAACATATTGCCAAAATACAACTCATCCATTTATATACATGTTAAAATACATAAGTCATCCACTTTTACATGCATGTTTAAAGAAAATACAAGTCATTCACACAAAAGTTCTCGATAGCAAGAGTCCACAAGATCAAACAGTTCACATTGGTATTAAACATATCAACTAACTCTGCTCGTGATCACATAAAAATGCAAGAGTTAATTTAATAAAAAGGTACACACTATTGCAACTAACATTTTATATAACTTCAGGCTACATTTTATACTCATTGATTCAAAGAAATTTCATATGATTTTTGAAGGATTTGTATCCTTAGGAATTTTCCCCACACATGTTGTTTGGTCCACATGAATGAAATCATTGAAAAAACCCTAATAATTGCTTTGCACACTGTTTTGGATGCTTTTCCATCCATAAACCTCTTGAATCCAAAAACCCCGTGTTTATTTTTTTGGAACACTTGCATTCTAAACTTATGGTGGACCAACCAAGTCGGTGGTCACCACACATGTTACATCAAGCGGGAGATCGGGTGGCCATAAAGCTTGGTACTCGCATTGCCAAGAAGGATGTCATCACATGAGCCGGTTGATTACAAGTTCTAGGGCAATACGAGACCCGATAATCAATAAAACCTATTTGGAGCAGGTAATTTTCTTCTCGGAAAAGCATGCCAAGAAGGTCGGGATCAAGGCTAGTAGAAGATACCGCATGTTGGAGTGCAAGATAGTTTGTTTCAAACACCAAACGTCCACACGTTTCATTTCTTGAGCCTCCACGAACTGAATGGCATTTAGCAAGGCCGGCACTTCAGAATGGAGCGCTTCTGTGTGCCGTGTTAAGTCCCTATGGTTTTCTATTATGCATTTTGAGAAGGGCCCTGCAACGTGTCGATCGACAGATCTTTTTAAAAGACCCGCCACCTCGCGAGCCATCATATCTGTGGTGGATCGAGCGGTCGAGCGTCATCTTCTATCACTGCAACACAAGTCATGTTGCAAAATCAGAAAAAATTGTAACATAGTTCAAGTTGCAGATTATTTTTGCAATATAGGTCTTGTTTCAGTTTTTTGTCACAAAGGTCTTGTTGCAATTTATTTATTTTTGCAAGAGGTCTCGTTGGATTTTTTTTGCAATAGATGTTTTGTTACATTTTTATTTTGCAACAGAGACCATGTTGCAGAAATTCACTACACGCCGGTGCCGGACATGAAAACTCACGGTGGACGCGGACAGCTAGCAGCAACACGTCGGCGTCGGACGTAGGAACTCATGGTGGACACGGACGCCGGTGCTCCCCCGGGACAACGGATACATCTTGAGCTCAGGCGCACCGCGACAGACGATGTTCATGGTGGAGGTGGGCGACAGCGGCCGCAGACGACCTCATCGGCGTGCTGCTGGCGGTCGGAGCAACATGAAGAAGCGTCGGCTTGACGGGAGCTCGGGAGGAGCACGAGTGCGACTGCTCTCAAGGGGATCCAGATCCAGATCCCGCAACACACTAGGACCTAATTTGGTTCCAAGGGGGGGTAACCCAAGGCTCTAATCCCCCACGAGGGGATTTCCATGGACGTAGGGGGTCCTCGACCCCCACCACGAGGATATCAGCATGTCAGTTTGTACAATAGAGGAGAGGGGAGAAGATCACGTCCCGAAAAAATGCTAGAAAAGCTTCAGGCGCTGGCCCAGTCTGTCACTGTCACCGCTGGCGCTGCCGGAGGAGTGGCGTGTGGAGGCGGTTCTCAAGCAAGGGGGCGGGGGTGTCGATTTCCAGTCATTGTACAGGGAAGCATGGATGCTCGAGGCAAAGGCCATTAGCTCTCGGTCGGAGGAGAGTCGCAAGCGAACGAGGCGAGGGTTTTCTCCCTAACTCGTCGACACCAAGAAATCTGACTCAAGGACAAGGCCGTGGCAAGGCCAGGGATCTCCTCCCCTCGCATCTACCCAATGGGTCTGTCTACTTCCCTAGGCCCAACTTAGCCCGTGGTTTACCCACCCGGGGAAAAGGCCGGGATCCTCTTGGGATCCCTTAGAACCAAATGAGGCCTAGTTGTTGCGGGGAAAGACCGCAACAACGATACCGTTGTAAAACCTAGCTATATGATTAAAATCGGATCCAACGGGCCACGGAGGCGGCGGACGCACGCATCGTTATCCGTGGGGTGATCCTAATAATTTCCCATTTGAGAATCCCTCGTATATTCTTTTTTCGAGGGGTGCATCATTTTTTTTCCTTTGAGAAAAAGAATCCCTGGGCCGGCCACAACAACTCTCGCGTCGTCCACCTGTAAGTATGGGCTAGAACCACCGGGCCTTCTTGGCCCACTCAACCCAACGGCGACACGCCCTAAATCCACGCCAACCCCTGGACCCACGGCTCAGCGTCTCTCGTCTCTGCACGCGCGGGTCGCTTGCACCGAGCCCTAGCCACTACTACAAGCAGCCGCCACCGCCTATCCCCCCCAGTCCCAGCCCCCGCTTCCATTCTAATCCGCCCCCTCCCGAGACGCCAAAGCCCCAAACCCCTTGCCCTCCCAAACCCTAACCCTAAAACCTCCGCCCTCCCGCCGCCGCCGCCGCCCGATTCCCCTCCCCAGCCTCCGCATCCCGCCTACGGCTTGAACGGTGAGGAATTCCCAGGCTCCTCTCGCGCGTCCGGGGCTCGATTCGGGCGGCTTCGTGCCTTCCCCGGGTGTTTTCGCGGCCATTTCCTAACCTTCTCGGGTCCTTGTTCAGATGTCGTCCGACGAGGAGGTCAGGGAGGAGAAGGAGCTCGACCTCTCCTCCAACGAGGTCGTCACCAAGTACAAGACCGCCGCCGAGATCATTAACAGTAATCTCGCCTCCCTAGACACTCGTTTGCTGTTTGTGCTGCTGTAGCGCGCGATGCGATTTTTAGTTATCGGGGCAGGCTGTCCCGGATTAGGGTGTGTATTGTTACCTGTTGCTGAATTTAGCTGTTTGGTCGGTAGCTCTGCAAGCTTTAAGGAGTGTCCATACAGCTCCCTGCAGAGGAATGATATTATTAACATGATTAGAGTCCTGATGTTCTGGTTGTAGTTTTATGACACTGGTAGTTTTTGTTTGCTCCATTTTGTTGGTGATGTTGTACTCTATATTCTGTTATGTTCACAGTTCGCCTTCATGTAATTTTAAAATTCAGTGTGCACGTCTTTTCTCTGTTTGCTCCGTTTTGTTGGTGATGTTGCACCCTGCTCTGTTATGTGCATGGTTTGCCTTCATGAAACATCCAAGATTCTGTGTGCACGTCTTTCTCTGTTTGCTCCATTTTGCTGGTGATATTGTATTCTACTTTGCTATGTTCACCTTTATGTAATTTCAAAATTCAGCGCACGCCTTTCTTTGTTTGCTCCATTTTGTTGGTGATGATGCACTCTACTCTGTAATGTTCACCTTCATGTAATTTCAAAATTCAGTGTGCAATTCATTCTTTGTTTGCTTTTGTTGTTGATGACTCACCCTACTCTGTTACGTTTTCACCTTCATGCAATTTTAAAATTCAGTGTGCACGTGCTGAGAAAGGCTGTAACTGTAGTGTGAGGTTCTCAGTGTCTCGGATTGGGCTGTTTTTGTGGGATGGGCCATGGCATGTGAATGCGCATTTATAATTGATATGTATGATGTCATTAGATATCTAATTCTTACTTGATATTCATTGTGGAACAGAGGCTCTGAAGTTGGTATTGTCGGAGTGCAAGCCGAAAGCCAAGATTGTTGACATTTGTGAGAAGGGTGACAATTTCATAACAGAGTAATGCATCTAGTTTTGTCTTTCATAACATATTCCTTGCTGTCTCCTTGCTGGATTCCTGATTACATGGTGTTTCCTGTTGATGGCAGGCAAACTGGGAATGTCTACAAGAACGTGAAGAGGAAGATTGAAAGGGGCATTGCTTTCCCGACATGTGTATCTGTGAACAACACCGTCTGTCATTTCTCCCCACTGGCAACTGACGATTCTGTACTCGAAGAAAATGACATGGTGAAGATGTATGTCTCCCTTTAACCTTTCTACCATGTGTTTATCTTATTATTTCACCACATGCCTTGATGATTCTGCTCTCATTTGACAGCGATATGGCTTGCCATATTGATGGTTTTATTGCTGTGGTGGCTCATACACATGTAATCAAAGCTGGGCCGGTTACTGGAAGAGCAGCTAATGTTCTTGCTGCTGCAAACACAGCAGCAGAAGTTGCAATGAGGCTTGTTAGACCTGGCAAGAAGGTACATTATGTATAGATTATCCCATTGGTTGCCTTTCACAAGTTATCTTCTTTTTCTTTCACTGCATGGTTGCTGAAATTTCTCTCTGAATAAGTAGTCTTCTCCTTTCTCTTTGTAATAGTCTATTGATATGCTGGTTTTATTAGTAATCCGCTCCTTATATTTTCTCCAGAATAAGGATGTCACTGAAGCAATTCAGAAAGTTGCTGCTGCTTATGATTGTAAAATTGTTGAAGGAGTTCTTAGCCATCAGCTGAAACAATTTGTCATCGATGGTAACAAAGTGGTACTTAGTGTTTCAAACGCGGACACAAAGGTGGATGATGCTGAATTTGAAGAAAATGAAGTGTATGCAATTGATATTGTCACCAGCACTGGCGAGGGAAAGGTGATAATAGATGTTCTTGGCATGATGATATTTTGGCTTGCATGTTTTATACTGTCCTTAATTACATTTATGTTGAAATGTAATTCACAGCCGAAGCTACTGGATGAGAAGCAGACCACTATTTACAAGAGAGCTGTAGACAAGAACTATCACTTGAAGATGAAGGCATCAAGGTTCATCTTCAGTGAGATTAGCCAGAAGTTCCCAATCATGCCATTCACTGCTAGGTGTGTGAATGCACATTAATTTTTTGTGACACCCATTATTTTAGTCTACTAACCTATGTTGTGAATTGTGGCAGGGCGCTGGAGGAGAAGCGTGCACGCTTAGGTTTGGTAGAATGCATGAATCATGAGCTGTTGCAGCCATACCCTGTTCTACATGAGAAGCAAGGTAGTTATGATAATCCACTGGACATATTTTAGAATTTGTCCTGTGACTTGTGTCAAGTCACTTGGGGTTGTAGATCTTTTGAACTGTCTGAATTGTTTGTGTTCATTTGTCATTTTTTGCTTATCTTATCTGATAGTAATTAGTCTCCCTTCCATGCTTGTTTTGGCTCTTAATTGCTGGTGTTTATGCAGGCGACCTGGTTGCCCACATCAAGTTCACCGTGTTGTTGATGCCAAATGGGTCTGACAAGATAACTTCACATCCACTACAGCAACTGGAGCCCTCAAAATCCATCGAGGGCGATGCTGAGATTAAGGCTTGGCTTGCTTTGGGCACAAAGTCAAAGAAGAAGGGTGGTGGCAAGAAAAAGAAAGGTTTGCTTGGTTGACATTGTATATGCTGCTCTGTTTGGTTGCTGATACATGAGTTATTTTCCTGATTGCTAGACTGGTTTACATCTGTCTCAAGTCCCTTGGAACTCACAGTGTTTTTTTAATCTTTTAATAGGCAAGAAAGGAGATGCTGCAGAAGTAGCAGAGCCCATGGAGGTTTCTAAGGACGCACCAAGCCAGGAATAATTCTCATTTTTTTTGAATTGCTTCCTTTACGTTTGTACCTGCTCTTTGCTGCATCTGATTGTGTTATATTACATTCAGCTGTGGGGATTTGAGTACCTTTTTTTGAAGTGTCTAATGAAAATGGTTGATCCTGGTGCACATCACATCAAAGTACAAGCCTGATAATTATGCATGGTGTGCCGAATGTTTACCTGTCAGTAATGCTTATAAATCCGGCGTAAGTTCCACTACTGTGTGATGTTTACCTGTGCTTTACCGTTTTGGGTGTGGCTGATTGGTGTTCACCTACGTTATTTGTTCTGGGCAATTGCTCACGAACGTTTTGGCTTTTATGTCTGTTCGAGGATTCTGGTGTTTCTCTATACAATCTTGCTATGGTTGAAGTTTCGTCGTTTTGTTGAATCCATGCTTTTCCCACTTAGTTTGATATTATTCAGCCATGAGGAGCACGGTATAAGACTTGAGGATTCATGCAATAAGTAAAAAACGAATTCATGTAAAAGGTGAGAAAGGATAGATGTGGCGGCTATCAATCAATTTAGTCTTATTTGGTTGTCAGGGGTACAGCACTTAGGTAAACAAGCAGCGGGTGAGAATTTTTCTGTCATTTGGGAAACCAGGTTCATGAGAAAAAATCAATGTTTTAAATAGCGGGCTATGGCATTTAGCGGCGATCCTTAAAAACAGCTATAGCGGCAAATTGTATATGAATTTGCACCCGGTCAAACAAAATTCATAAAAAAATTAGAAAAATTCAGAAAATTCCAAAAGAAATTAGGGTGGTAGACAATTTGATGCGTGAGGTACACTTCAATTTTCAAAACATTTGGACTTCTGTGCAGTTTTCAGCAAAAAAGACAAATCAGATTAGAACAGTATATGAACAGTACACATTTTTACAGACCTCTGATTTGTCCTTTTTGCTGAGAGCTGCACAGAAGTCCAAATATTTTAAAAATTAGAGCGTACCTCACGCATCAAATTGTCTACCATCCTAATTTTTTTTGAAATTTTTTGGATCTTTTTAGTATTTATTTTGATTTTTTTTGGTGAGCGCAGGTGCAAATGAGCTCGGGCTCAGATTCGAATTTTCAGGCTATAGCCGGCTATTTAAAACTATGGAAAAAAAAAGAAAAGCCAGGAACTGGGAGAGCTCGTCCTGAATGCCTGCTTCGGCACCTCCGATGGAATGGCACAGCCTTGCTGAAGCGCAGGGAAGACATAAGCAGACAAACCTATTGTAAGAGCATCTCTAGTAGATATCTTAAAAGTCAACCCTTAAAAACACGTTTAAAGGTCCCTTTAAACCGTTTTCACGGTGTAAAACTGGGCCGAAAAGAACAGATATCGTATTACAAACTGTATCTTGAACGATACAACAAGCGGCGACCTCTCATCCGTGCTCCGCCTCGTCCGAGCACCCTCCTACCAGCGCCCCTTCTCCGGCTCCGCCCCGCCTGGATTCGGGCTGCCGACGGCTTGGTCCACCCCGCTCATGGCCGGCTCGCCTTGGGGGTGAAGGTCGAGCTGGCCACAGTTTGGAACGGCAGCGACCTTTTCCGATGTGCGGCGACAGATTCCGATGAGTTTTGGGTTGATTTCGGCCAGTTTCGCGGCGGCACATCTGCTTTAATGAGATTTGACCGTTTGCGGGTTGAATTGTATATTGCCTTTCAAATTGTACATATGAGGTTCTCGCGGATGAATTCTCGGTGCCCCTTAAAAATTTGAACGGTCGATCGAACTTTACGGGATTTGTTACGGACCATTTTTTCGATCGAAACTGTAAATGTGTTACTTTTTACGGGTTTGACCGCTTTTAAGGGGACTTCTAGAGATGCTCTAAATTACAAGTGAAATCGCTGGTGGCTGCCGACAAAAAGTCGTCACATGAAGAAGCGGAGGAGTCGGACATGTAGTTCGAGAAATTGGTTTCATCGCATGGCGGCGGATAGCTATAGGCACATGGTGCCTCAAAATGAATGAACGGATACAATGGTACCGAAAAGATAAAGGCGGAGCCAACTCACGTGGAAGGGGAGGTGGAGCAAGCCAAGGATGAGGATGATGATTTCTCGCCTGATGTCTCGAGTCATGGAAATCTTCCCCGGCAAATGGCGTGGCGGGGAAACCCTGTCAGGATGGTCTCCAAATGACCTTGCAAATTTCCCCAGGTTAATGAACCACCGAGGGTTTTTCGCCCAGAAAAATGGCCCAGAGAATCTCTAGCTACCAAACGAGCCCTTACAACACCGCAAATCTTTATCCAATAACATGGTATTGGATCAGACGAACAGTGACACAAGGAGAGGACGCCCCCAACAACGAATAGGAAGTTAATCTGTTCCGTCCCTATGCACAAACTTCATCAAAACAACAACGAATAGAAAGTTATTTGTTCCGTCCCTATGCACAAACTTCATCACAGTTCAGAGTAATAACACAAGAGAATCAGTTACATTGATGAAATCAGATTCGTGCCAAGTTAAATTAAACGTAGATGCCTCGTTTCATTTTGAAAAGGGAGAAGGGGCGACGGGCACGGTTATCCATGACAAGATGGGCAATTTCCCTGCATGTGCATGTTTTTATGTTCCATACTCGTCATCGGCCTATGTTCCATACTCGTCATCGGCCTCGATGATGGAAGCAAGATGGGCAATTTCCCTGCATGTGCATGTTTTTATGTTCCATACTCGTCATCGGCCTATGTTCCATACTCGTCATCGGCCTCGATGATGGAAGCACTGGCAATGAAAAAAGGCGAACTGGTGGCATCCTTTGGCTATCACCAAATCGTCGCTGAATCTGATTGTTTGCAGGTGATTGAAGTTGTTTGCAGGTGATTGAAGCTTGCAAAGGAGGACAAACGTGGTGGAATGAATAAGCTACAGTTTATGCTGATTGTATTGATCTAGTGACGGAAATAGGAATAGTTCAATACTCTCACTGTCTCTGGGAGGCCAATGGTATTCCACATGAGTTAGCGAAACATAGTTACGAGAATCATTTATCTTGTAATTGCGTAGATGATCCCCCGTCTTTTCTTACTATATATCCAGTGAACGATGTAAGTGTGCTTATTTGATTAATAAAGCCATGATGGCATTCACTCAAAAACAAAAAAAGATCAATAGTACAACAATCAATCAATCATGTAAACAAATTATTATGGACTTGCCTTCCATCAGCATATCTATATCAACCAAAAATCGATAGTAATTTAGTACTACCTCTGTGTCAGTA
Source organism: Triticum aestivum (assembly GCF_018294505.1). NCBI lineage: Eukaryota > Viridiplantae > Streptophyta > Magnoliopsida > Poales > Poaceae > Triticum > Triticum aestivum. The sequence goes on along the minus strand of NC_057794.1, from coordinate 395,998,689 downwards.
CGGAGGTAATACTTGTTCGCCTTTCAGTGGGCTAGGAAAATACTCCCTTTCACCAGCACAAGTGTGCGATCGAAAGCACAAGTATGGATATGGAATGGCTCCGTTTCCCTTTCACCTCTCCTAGCAAAAACTTTGTTCTACTACTGTATCTAAGATGCAAAATACCCATCAAAAAATAACAGTAACGATACTAGAAGATTGTTCTGGATTGCCCCGATGATCCTCAGCTGTAGCGAAGGGAAATGTCCTCTGTAACTTGCGGTACCTCATGCCTCGAGGAGCATCAATTATCCAGATTTCTTCCTTTTCTGGGCCTGCAAAGTCAAAATGCATTCATGCTTATCTATTTGTACAATGCACACAAGTATATGTCTTATCACGCAACACATATGCTAAACTACCTTGTAAAAGAAACTAAACATAATTCTAAGATGGATTTCTTTGTTCACTAACCGCAAAAAAAATGAATATTAAATTTAACTAATACAGTGGAAAATGAAGAAGAACCAAAGCAAGTACCTCTTGAAGTTTTCGGAATACCGATGCTTCCAAATCGCTGAACCCGGTTCCATCAATGTTGCTTGTCCTCGGTTCAGGTGTTTGAGTTGACCTTGCCGGTAGCCCTCCCGATTCTTGAACAGAAGCAACAATCAATGGGACAGGGAAAACATTGTACACAGAATGGTTCTTCAGTGCAGTTTGCTGTAAAAAGTCAACAAGTGTTGGTTAGCCGCACAACAAAAACATATAATCAATTCCGACAGATAGTACAGCTTGGCAAAGATCCACGCGGTGATATGATATGGAAATGGAACAAATGGCATCAATATTGATTATTGAACCATAAACAGAGACAGATAGACGCCATGCATGATAAAACATAGGCATGCGATTGCTTGCAAACTCCTATCTTGTGGTCGATCTGAACTGAGCTCAACTTTATGTGCTAGTTCAAGATCTACCAAGACTTTTAATAAAGGTAGAAAAATTCTCCAGGACAAAAAAAAACAGTAGATAAATGAAACTTACTGCCGCCTCCTTGGAAGCCATGACAACAATTGCTGAACCCTTGCTCTTTGATTTCCTAGTCTTGATCACAATGTCTTCAACCGTGCCGAATTGCTTAAATATCTCATCAAGCTTTGCTGCAGTGTAGTAATCTGCACCCCCTTCCCAAGAAACCTTCAAGATCTTACCCTTGTCCGTTTTTGGTCCGTTCTCTGGAGTTGCACCCTTCTTATCTCCATGTGCCTAAAAGGAGAAGTAATCAAGTTGTGGTCAGTAGTAGTACCAACATAAAAGATACATATCAACAGATCTCTTGCATAACCTTAAGATTTTACTTTGAAGGTAAGTACTGTTCATGCATTTCTGGGGAATATTACTCTGTTTGTAGGTTAACACTTCTAAAAAAATCATCACCCGCAGTACGAAATTATATACTCTATTACTCTGTTTGAAGGTTATTATCCTCAATGCTACATGCAGTCAGTTACATATTGTTCCACCTTCCTCTGCAAGGTTACAAGTGCAAACCCTGTCCCTCTTCAGTAATACTAATTCAGAAGTATGCGTTTTAGGGGCATCATTTTGGCTTTTATTTACACCTAACGTCTAAAGTCTAAAGCTCAACTTCGGGGCAATTGATTACAAAACCATGATGAGGCAGAATACTAATACAGAAGTACGCTAGCTGGATGAGATCTTTAAGCAATTCGGCATGGTTCAAGTACGCTAGCAAGAGGCAGGCAGCAATTATAGGTGAAACAAGAGCACAGCGCTATCAATCCTACACGAAGAACGAATGAATTGAATAGATTCAAACAACACTGAGACATTACCGGAGTCGAAGCAGAGCCAGAGACGCCTGACTTCTTGGCAGCGAAGAACTCGTCGAGTTCGCGCTTGACGTCGGCAGCCTTCCGCTTATCCTCTCGCCTGGCCAGCTCGACGGGGTCGACGGCGGGGCCTCCGCCGGCGGCGAAGGCGCGCTCGCGCTCCTCTAGGTCGGACACGGCCTTCCGCCGCTTGACCCCGGTGGCCGCGGCGCGGGCTGCGGCCTCGCGGCGGCCACGGAGGCGGACGTCAAACTGACGGCGGAGGGACTCGTCCCGGAGGAACTTGTATGAGCTGGCGAGGCTCTGGAAGTCAGCGGTGGCGTTGGGGTCGTCGGGGCGCTTGTCGGGGTGCCGGAGCCGCGACTGCGTCCGGTAGGCCTTCTCGATCTGCTCGACGCTCAGCGCCGCGCCTTCCTCGCCGGACGGCAGGCAGAGCACCTCGTAGTGGTCGACGTCGTCCCCCTCCTGCCCCATCGCCGCCATCGCGGGACTGGCCGCGATTCGGCGAAACAAGGAGCGCCCGTCAGATGCGGGAGCGTGCGACTACGAGGCGCTGCTCGGGTAATTAGGGAAGGCGGTGCACACTAGCCGAGGGTGGGCGGCCGCGGTCGAGGCTCCTTCGGCGGTGCGGGGATGCCGGCGAGACAAGGGCGGCGCGGCAAGGCGAGCCAAACCCCAGAACAGAGGAGGGCTAACCCTAGAACGCGGGAGAGACCTGAGCGGGGCGACCGGGTGAAGAAACCGCGAAGTGTCGCCGGGGGCGGCGCCGGTGCCGGGTGGGGGGAACGGGGGAGCAAGGATGCGAGGGCGGCGGCGGCGGAGACCCTCGGCGGCTGGAGGCGGGGAGGCGGTGGGGAACGAGAGGCGGTGCGTCAGGCTCAGCCTGACGCCTGAAATATGAAGACGTCTGAAAGTGTTCAGATTTCAGAGTTCAGAAGCTACCTGCAAGTGTTCAAAAATTCAGAACGTTCCGAACAGAGCGAGGATAGCAAAGCAGAGGTAGAGCGAGAGCTTGCAAGATGTGATACTGAGAGCATCTCCACCCGCGCTTCCAAGAAGGCCCTCCAGCCGATTTTTCGGCCGCCGTCGTTAAAAAATCGGCCCAGTCATGTTCTCAAGGACCCAGTTTTCGCCGGCTCGGGTCGAAATTGACACTGGCGGACCCAACCCGAACCCGGCGCGTTGGGGGTCGCTCGGGGACGCCGGTCGAATCATTTTTGGCGCGAAGAGCCGCGGGCCAGCCGCGTCAGCGACTCCACTCTCTTCTCGCCGCTTCGTCGTCCTCATCGCCTCGTTTCCCGCGGCGAATCAATGCCAAAGTTGCGCGCTGCGCGCGCTGCCGCGCCGATCAGCCTTCATTGATGCCTCACGGGCGGCGCAGTGAAGGCCGGGCGACGCGCATCCCCTCGGCCGCCACGCCATCAAGCCACGCGTAACGCGCCGGCCAAGCCTACCACGCGGCGCCTCCGCCTATATAAGCCGACCACCAGCGCGCCGGAGGCACAGACAGACACTACACCGCCGACGCGCCCATTTCTCCCCCTTCCTCCTCTCGCCGTCTCCAGTCCAAAAGAATGGCCGAGCGCTTTTCAGGCGACGGCGCGGCGGTGAATGGCTTCGGGCGCCTGTTGGAAATATGCCCTAGAGGCAATAATAAATTAGTTATTATTATATTATATTTCATTGTTCATGATAATCGTTTATTATCCATGCTAGAATTATATTAACAGGAAACTCAGATACATGTGTGGATACATAGACAACACCATGTCCCTAGTAAGCTTCTAATTGACTAGCTCGTTGATCAATAGATGGTTACAGTTTCCTGACCATGGACATTGGATGTCGTTGATAACGGGATCACATCATTAGGAGAATGATGTGATGGACAAGACCCAATCCTAAGCCTAGCACAAAGATCGTGTAGTTCGTATGCTAAAGCTTTTCTAATGTCAAGTATCTTTTCCTTAGACCATGAGATTGTGCAACTCCTGGATACCGTAGGAGTGTTTTGGGTGTACCAAACGTCACAACGTAACTGGGTGGCTATAAAGGTTCACTACAGGTATCTCCGAAAGTGTGTGTTGGGTTGGCACGAATCGAGACTGGGATTTGTCACTCCGTGTAAACGGAGAGGTATCTCTGGGCCCACTCGGTAGGACATCATCATAATATGCACAATGTGATCAAGGAGTTGATCACGGGATGATGTGTTACAGAACGAGTAAAGAGATTTGCCAGTAACGAGATTGAACAAGGTATCGGGATACCGACGATCGAATCTCGGGCAAGTATCGTACCGATAGACAAAGAAAATTGTATACGAGATTGATTGAATCCTTGACATCGTGGTTCATCCGATGAGATTATCGTGGGGCATGTGGGAGCCAACATGGGTATCCAGATCCCGCTGTTGGTTATTGACCAGAGAGTTGTCTCGGTCATGTCTGCATGACTCCCGAGCCCGTAGGGTCTACACACTTAAGGTTCGATGACGCTAGGGTTATAGGGAATATATGTACGTGGTTACCGAATGTTGTTCGGAGTCCCGGATGAGATCCCGGACGTCACGAGGAGTTCCGAAATGGTCCGGAGGTAAAGATTTATATATGGAAAGTCATCATACGGTCACCGGAATAATTCGGGGGTTACCGGTATTGTACCGGGACCACCGGAGGGGTTCCGGGGGTCCACCGGGAGGGTCCACCTGCCCCGGAGGGCCCTATGGGCTGTGTGTGGAGAGGGACCAGCCCCTTAGTGGGCTGGGCGCCTCCCCCTTAGGGCCCATGCGCCTAGGGTTTGGGGGAACCCTAAAGGGGGGGCGCCCCCCTTGCCTTGGGGGGCAAGGCAACCCCCCTGGCCGCCGCCCCCTCCTCGGATTGGATCTGAGGGGGCCGGCCCCTCTCTCCCTTGCCCCTATATATATGTGGAGGGTGGGAGGGCAGCCACACACAAGTTTTGGCGCAACCCTCCCCCTCTCCCAAGTCCTCCTCTTCTCCCGCGGTGCTTGACGAAGCCCTGCAGGATTGCCACGCTCCTCCTTCACCACCATGCCGTCGTGCTGCTGCTGGATGGAGTCTTCCCCAACTTCTCTTTCTCCCCTTGCTGGATCAAGGCGTAGGAGACATCACTGGGTTGCATGTGTGTTGAACGCGGAGGCGCCGTGGTTCGGCGCTTAGATCGGAATCAACCGCGATCTGAATCGCTACGAGTACGACTCCTTCATCCGCATTCTTGCAACGCTTCCGGTTAGCGATCTACAAGGGTATGTAGATGCACTCTCCTTTCCCTAGTTGCTAGATTACTCCATAGATTTATCTTGGTGATGCGTAAAAAAATTTAAATTTATGCTACGACCCCCAACAGTGGCATCATGAGTTAGGTCTATGCATAGTTTCTATGCACGAGTAGAACACAAAGTAGTTGCGGGCGTCGATATTGTCAATTATCTTGCCGTTACTAGTCTTATCTTGATTCGGCGGCATTGTGGGATGAAGCGGCCCGGACCGACCTTACACGTACGCTTACGTGAGACTGGTTCCATCGACTGACATGCACTAGTTGCATAAGGTGGCTGGCGGGTGTCTGTCTCTCCCACTTTAATCGGATCGGATTCGATGAACAGGGTCCTTATGAAGGGTAAATAGAAATTGGCAATTCACGTTGTGGTCTTGGCGTAGGTAAGAAACGTTCTTGCTAGAAACCTATAGCAGCCACGTAAAAACTTGCAACAACAATTAGAGGACGTCTAACTTGTTTTTGCAGCAAGTGTTTTGTGATGTGATATGGACAAAGGATGTGATGTATGAGATGATCATGTTCTTGTAATAGGAATCACGACTTGCATGTCGATGAGTATACAACCGGCAGGAGCCATAGGAGTTGTCTTTATTTATTTATGACCTGCGTGTCAACATAAACATCATGTAATTACTTTACTTTATTGCTAAAGCGTTAGCCATAGTAGTAGAAGTAATAGATGACGAGACAACTTCAAGAAGACACGATGATGGAGATCATGATGATGGAGATCATGGTGTCATGCCGGTGACAACGATGATCATGGAGCCCCGAAGATGGAGATCAAATGGAGCAAAATGATATTGGCCATATCATGTCACTATTTGATTGCATGTGATGTTTATCATGTTTTACATATTAGAACGACGATAGCTTAAATAAGATGATCCCTCACTAAAATTTCAAGATAAGTGTTCCCCCTAACTGTGCACCGTTGCGAAGGTTCGTTGTTTCGAAGCACCACGTGATGATCAGGTGTGATAGATTCTAACGTTCGAATACAACGGGTGTTGACGAGCCTAGCATGTACAGATATGGCCTCGGAACACATGCAATACACTTAGATTGACTTAACGAGCCTAGCATGTACAGATATGGCCTCGGAACACGGAAGACCGAAAGGCCGAACATGAGTCATATAGAAGATACGATCAACATGAGATGTTCACCATTGATGACTAGTCCGTCTCACGTGATGATCGGACACGGCCTAGTCGATTCGGATCATGTTTCACTTAGATGACTAGAGGGATGTCTATCTGAGTGGGAGTTCATTAAATAATGTGATTAGATGAACTCAATTATCATGAACATAGTCTAAATTGTCTTTGCAAATATGTTGTAGATGAATAGCTCACGTTGTAGCTTCCTGTTTCAATAAGTTCCTAGAGAAAGATTAAGTTGAAAGATATTGTAAGCAATGATGCAGACTAGGTCCGTAGTCCGAGGAGTGTCCTCACTGCTACACAGAAGGCTTACGTCTTTGGTGCACCGCTCGATGTGCAAACCCCTACAACGTCGTCTGTGGATGTTGTGAACACCTGACAGACACATCCTGATGACTACTTGATAGTTTAGTGCATCATACTTTACGGCTTAGAATCGGGATTCCAATGACGTTTTGAACGCCGTAGAACATATGAGATGTTCCAAGAGCTGAAATTGGGATTTCAGGCTCATGCCCGTATTGAGAGGTGTGAGACCTCCGACAAGTTCTTTTGCCAACAAGATGGAGGAGAATAGCTCAGCTAATGAGCATGTGCTCAGAATGTCTGGGTGCTACAATCACTTAAATTAAGTGGGAGTTAAACTTCCAGATAAGATAGTGATTGATAGAGTTCTCTAGCCACTATCACTAAGCTACTAGATCTTCGTGATGAACTATGACATGCAAGGGATGGAGTTGATCCCGGAGCTGTTTGCGGTACTTAAGACCGCAAAAGGTAGAAATCAAAGAAGGAGCATCAAGTGTTGATGGTTTAACAAGACCACTGGTTTCAAGAAGGGCAAGGGTTAGAAGGGAAACTTCATGGATGGCAAACCAGTTGCCGCTCCAGTGAAGGAACCCAAGGTTGAACCCAAACCCGAGACTGAGTGCTTCTATTGTAAGGGGAACGGTCACTGGTAGCGGAATTACCCCAAATGCATGGTAGATAAGAAGGCTGGCAACTTCAACAAAGTATATACGTGTTATTAATGTGTACCTCACTAGTACTCCTGGTAGCACCTGGGTATTGGATACCGGTCCAGTTGCTATTATTGGTGACTTGAAGCAAAAGCTACGGACTAAACGGAGACTCGCTAAGGGAAAGGTGACGATGTGTGTTGGAAGTGTTTTCAAAGTTGATAAGATCACCATCGCACGCTCCATCTGCCTTCGGGATTAGTATTGAACCTAGATAAATGTTATCAGGTGTCTACGTTGAGCATGAATATGATTAGATCATGTTCATTGCAATACGGTTATTCATTTAAATTAGAGAATAATAGTTATTCTGTTTACATGAATGATACCTTTCATGGTCATGCACCCTATGTGAATGGTGTTGGGGAACGTAGCAGAAATTCAAAATTTTCCTACGTGTCACCAAGATCTATCTATGGAGAGACCAGCAACGAGTAGAAAGAGAGTGCATCTACATACCCTTGTAGATCGCTAAGCGGAAGCGTTCAAGTGAACGGGGTTGATGGAGTCGTACTCGTCGTGATTCAAATCACCGATGATCAAGTGCCGAACGCACGGCACCTCCGCGTTCAACACACGTACAGCCCGGTGACGTCTCCCACGCCTTGATCCAGCAAGGAGAGAGGGAGAGGTTGAGGAAGACTCCATCCAGCAGCAGCACAACGGCGTGGTGGTGGTGGAGGAGCGTGGCAATCCCGCAGGGCTTCGCCAAGCACCATGGGAGAGGAGGAGGAGGAGAGGCAGGGCTGCACCAACGAGAGGAGAAGTTCTCATATATTATGGGCAGCCCCAGGCCTCTATTTATATAGGGGAGAAGGGGGCTGCGCCCCCTTTAGGGTTTCCCACCCCAAGGGGTGCGGCCAGCCCTAGATGGGACTTGGGGAGGCGGCCAAGAGGGGGAGAGAGGGGAGGCGCACACTAGGTGGGCCTTAAGGCCCATCTGGACTAGGGTTTGCCCCCTCCCACTCTCCCTTGCGCCTTGGCCCCTTGTGGGGGGCGCACCAGCCCACCTAGGGGCTGGTCCCCTCCCACACATGGCCCACACAGCCTTCTGGGGCAGGTGGCCCCACTTGGTGGACCCCCGGGACCCTCCCGGTGGTCCCGGTACATTACCGATATCGCCCGAAACTTTTTCGGTGACCAAAACAAGACTTCCCATATATAAATCTTTACCTCCGGACCATTCCGGAACTCCTCGTGACGTCCGGGATCTTATCCGGGACTCCGAACAACATTCGGTTACCACATACAAGCTTCCTTTATAACCCTAGCGTCATCGAACCTTAAGTGTGTAGACCCTACGGGTTCGGGAGACATGTAGACATGACCGAGACGTTCTCCGGTCAATAACCAACAGCGGGATCTGGATACCCATGATGGCTCCCACATGTTCCACGATGATCTCATCGGATGAACCACGATGTCAAGGACTTAATCAATCCCGTATTCAATTCCCTTTGTCTATCGGTATGTTACTTGCCCGAGATTCGATCGTCGGTATCCAATACCTTGTTCAATCTCGTTACCGGCAAGTCACTTTACTCGTTCCGTAACACATCATCCCGTGATCAACTCCTTGGTCACATTGCGCATATGATGATGTCCTACCGAGTGGGCCCAGAGATACCTCTCCGTTTACACGGAGTGACAAATCCCAGTCTCGATCCGCATAAAACAATAGATACTTTCGGAGATACCTGTAGTGCACCTTTATAGTCACCCAGTTACGTTGTGACGTTTGATACACCCAAAGCACTCCTACGGTATCCAGGAGTTACACGCTCTCATGGTCAAAGGAAGAGATACTTGACATTGGCAAAGCTCTAGCAAACGAACTACACGATCTTTGTGCTATGCTTAGGATTGGGTCTTGTCCATCACATCATTCTCCTAATGATGTGATCCCGTTATCAACGACATCCAATGTCCATAGCCAGGAAACCATGACTATCTGTTGATCACAACGAGCTAGTCAACTAGAGGCTCACTAGGGACATATTGTGGTCTATGTATTCACACGTGTATTACGATTTCCGGATAATACAGTTATAGCATGAATAAAAGACAATTATCATGAACAAGGAAATATAATAATAACACTTTTATTATTGCCTCTAGGGCATATTTCCAACAAATGGTTCATTGAATCTCGGTCGTGGTAATACACATGTTCACGCCAAAAGATGTAGAGTTAATAATGATAGTACCACTTTCTCGTGGCACTGCCGCTTAGGTCATATTGGCGTAAGATGCATAAAGAAACTCCATGTCGATGGATGTTTGGAGTCACTTGATTTTGAATCACTTGACACATGCGAGCCATGCCTCATGGGCAGGATGACTAAGACCCCGTTTTCAGGTACAATGAAACGGGCAAGTGACTTGTTGGAAATCATGCATGCTGATGCGTGTGATCCAATGAGAATTGAAGCGTGCGGTGGATATCGCTATTTTCTCATCTTCACTGACGATTTGGGTAGATATATGTATATCTACTTAATGAAGCACAAGTCTGAAACGTTTGAAAAGTTCAAGCGATTTCAGAGTGAAGTTAAGAATCATCATAACAATAAGATCATGTTCCTACGATCTGATAAAAAGGGGATTTTCTGAGTTATGAGTTTGGCAATCACTTAAGACATTATGTAATTGTTTCACGGTTGAAGCCACCTGGAACACCACAAGGTAATGGTGTGTCCGGACGTCGTAATCGAACACTATGAGATATGGTGCGATCTATGATGTCTCTTATCAATCTACCGTTTTCATTTTGAGGTTATGCGTTAGAGACAGCTGCATTCACTTTAGATAGGACACCATCTAAGTCCGTTGAGACGATGTCGTATGAACATTGGTTTGGCAAGAAACCAAAGTTGTTGTTTCTTAATGTTTGGGGCTGCGATGCTTAAGGCTTCAGCCGGAGAAGCTCGAACCCAAAGCGGACAAACACATCTTCATAGGATACCCAAAGGTGACAGTAGGGTATACCTTCTATCTCAGATCCGAGGGCAAATTGTTTGTCGCTAAGAACGGGTCCTTTCTCGAGAAGGAGTTTCTCTCGAAGGATTGAGTGGGAGGAAGATAGAACTTGATGAGATTGTCGAACCTTTACTTCAACCAGAGAGTGATGCAACATAGAAAGATGTTTTCTGTGGCGCCTACGTCTGTTGAATAGGAAGTAAATGATAGTGATCATGAAGCTTCGGATCAAATTGCTATCGAACCTCGTAGGTCGACAAGGATATGTGCTACTCCTGAGTGGTGCGGTGATCATGTCTTAGATATCATGTTGTTAGACAACAATGAACCTACGAGCTATGGAGAAGTGATGGTGGGCCTGTATTCCGACAAATGGTTAGAAGCCATGAAATCCGAGATAGGATCCATGTATCAGAACAAAGTATGGACTTTGGTGGACTTGCCCGTTGATCAGCAAGCCATTGAGATAAATGGATCTTTAAGAAGAAGACGGACGTGGGCGGTAATGTTACCTTCTATGAAGCTCTACTTGTGGGAAAGAGTCTTTTCACAAGTTCAAGGAGTTGACTACGATGAGAATTTCTCACCCATAGCGATGCTTAAGTCCGTCGGAATCATGTTAGCATTAGCTGTATTTTTCGATTATGAAATCTGACAGATGGATGTCAAAAACAAGTTTTCTTACCGGTTTTCGTAAGAAAGAGTTGTATGTGATACAATCAAAGTTTTTGTCGATCCTAAGGATGCTAAAAGGTTTGCTAGCTCTAGCGATCCGTCTATGGACTAGGGCGAGCATCTCGGAGTCGGAATATATGCTTTGATGGAGTGATCAAATCTTTTAGGTTTATACAATGTTTGCTAGAAACTAGTATTTACAAGAAAGTGAGTGGGAGCACTACAACATTTCTGATAAGTATATGTGGATGACATATTGTTGATCCGAAATAATGTAGAATTTCTGGAAAGCATAAATGGTTGTTTGAAGAGTGTTTTTCAAAGGAAGACCTGGATAAAGCTGCTTACATACTAGGCATCAAGATCTATAGAGATAGATCAAAACGCCTGATGATACTTTCAAAGAACGCACACCTTGACATGTTTTTGAAGGAGTTCAAAATAGATCAGTCAAAGAAGGGTTCTTGCCAGAGTTGTAAGGTGTGAAGTTGAGTAAGACTCAAAGATTGACCACGGCAGAATAAAGAGGAAGGACGAAGGTCATCCCCTATGCTTTTGTCATAGGCTCTATACGGTATGCCATGCTGAGTACCGCACCAGATGTGTGCCTTGCCACATGTCTGGCAAGAGGGTACAAAGGTGATCTAGGAGTAGATCACCAGATAGCGGTCAAAATTGTCCTTAGAGAAATAAGGAAATGTTTCCCGGTTATGGAGGTGATAAAGAGTTCGACATAAAGAGTTACGTCGATGCAAGCTTAACACCTATCCGGATAGCTCTGAGTAGAGATACCGGATACGTATAATGGAGCAATAATTTGGAATAGCTCCAAGTGGAACATGGTAGCAGCATCTAGGATATGACATAAAGTTTTGCGGAATACATAGGGATCTGAATATGGCAAGACCCGTTGACTACAACCTCTCTCACAAGCATAACATGATCAAACCCAGAACTCATTGAATGTTAATCACATAGTGATGTGAACTAGATTATTGAGTCTAGTAAACTCTTTGGATGTTGGCCACATGGCGATGTGACTTGTGATGTTAATCGCATGGCGATGTGAACTAGATTATTGACTCTAGTGCAAGTGGGAAACTGTTGGAAATATGCTCTAGAGGCAATAATAAATTAGTTATTATTATATTATATTTCATTTTTCATGATAATCGTTTATTATCCATGCTAGAATTATATTGATAGGAAACTCAGATACATGTGTGGATACATAGACAACACCATGTCCCTAGTAAGCCTCTAGTTGACTAGCTCGTTGATCAATAGATGGTTACAATTTCCTGACCATGGACATTGGATGTCGTTGATAACGGGATCACATCATTAGGAGAATGGTGTGATGGACAAGACCCAATCCTAAGCCTAGCACAAAGATCGTGTAGTTCGTATGCTAAAGCTTTTCTAATGTCAACTATCTTTTCCTTAGACCATGAGATTCTGCAACTCCCGGATACCGTAGGAGTGCTTTGGTGTACCAAACGTCACAACGTAACTGGGTGGCTATAAAGGTTCACTACAGGTATCTCCGAAAGTGTCTGTTGGGTTGACACGAATCGAGAATGGGATTTGTCACTCCGTGTAAATGGAGAGGTATCTCTGGGCCCACTCGGATGGACATCATCATAATGTGCACAATGTGATCAAGGAGTTGATCACGGGATGATGTGTTATGGAACGAGTAAAGAGACTTGCCGGTAACGAGATTGAACAAGGTATCGGGATACCGATGATCGAATCTCGGGCAAGTATCGTACCGATAGACAAAGGGAATTGTATACGGGATTGATTGAATCCTTGACATCGTGGTTCATCCGATGAGATCATCGTGGAGCATGTGGGAGCCAACATGGGTATCCAGATCCCGCTGTTGGTTATTGACCGGAGAGTTGTCTCGGCCATGTCTGCATGACTCCCGAGCCCGTAGGGTCTACACACTTAAGGTTCGATGACGTTAGGGTTATAGGGAATAGATGTACATGGTTACCGAATGTTATTCAGAGTCCCAGATGAGATCCCGGACGTCACGAGGAGTTCCAGAATGGTCCGGAGGTAAAGATTTATATATGGGAAGTCATCATACGGTCACCGGAATAATTCGGGGGTTACCGGTATTGTACCGGGACCACCGGAGGGGTTCCGGGAGTCCACTGGGAGGGTCCACCTGCCTCGGAGGGCCCTATGGGCTGTGTGTGGAGAGGGACCAGCCCCTTAGTGGGCTGGGCACCTCCCCCCTTAGGGCCCATGCACCTAGGGTTTGGGGGAACCCTAAAGGGGGGCGCCCCCCTTGCCTTGGGGGGCAAGGCAACCCCCCTGGCCGCCGCCCCCTCCTCAGATTGGATCTGAGGGGGCCGGCCCCTCTCTCCCTTGCCCCTATATATATGTAGGGGATGGGAGGGCAGCCACACACAAGTTCTGGCGCAGCCCTCCCCCTCTCCCAAGTCCTCCTCTTCTCCCGCGGTGCTTGGCGAAGCCCTGCAGGATTGCCACGCTCCTCCTTCACCACCATGCCGTCGTGCTGCTGCTGGATGGAGTCTTTCCCAACGTCTCCTTCTCCCCTTGCTGGATTAAGGCATATGAGACGTCACCGGGCTGCACGTGTGTTGAACGCGGAGGCGCCGTGGTTCGACGCTTAGATCGGAATCAACCGCGATCTGAATCGCTACGAGTACGACTCCTTCATCCGCGTTCTTGCAATGCTTCCGCTTAGCGATCTACAAGGGTATGTAGATGCACTCTCCTTCCTCTCATTGCTAGATTACTTCATAGATTGATCTTGGTGATGCGTAGAAAATTTTAAATTTCTGCTACGATCCCCAACAGCGCCGCCATCTTCACGAGGACGAGGCTCGCCTCCTTTTCGAGGCCGAATACCCGGTCCCGCCGGACATGCGGGTGCCCGGGGCTTGGAGGATCAGCGTCGGCGGCGTGCCGGTGCCACCACCACCCACTGGGGCGGCGCGGTGTGCGGAGATCGCACGTATCCATGCGTCCCTGCCGCGAGCAGCGAGGGAGGGCCACGATACGTCCCCGAGAGCCCGTTCTCAGAGCCCTACTTCCGACGCCGTCACGCCGAGCAGCTCGAGGCCACCAACGGCGTCGTGCCCTCCGGCAGGCTCAACTCCGATGGCCGGCGCCGGTGGTGGGGCGTGCTCGGCCGCATGTTGGAGGCCGTCCTCGAGTACATCGAGGGCGGCAACACGCCGCGACTCGAGTACCCCGCTCCCCCGTCCTTCTCACGCCGCCATGGAAGCTCCTGGACACCGAGGCGCATGGAGCGGCCCGGAGCGTCCTCCTCCTTGTCCGGCCGCTCGCCGGGCCCTCCCTGCCTCCGCCCCGTCAAGCCGGAGCCCCAGGACACGCCTGTCAGCGCGCGCACCCGCAGCTCCGGCGTCCGCATCGACGACTCCGCCCCCCGCCCCCCTCACCGGCCGCTTCGTCCTCGTCGAGCCCAAGCCGGAGCCCGGCCTCCCTGCGGAGTACAAGGAGATAGCCTGGCGCGGCTTCTCCGACGAGGACGCCCTGCGGTGGGCGCGGGACGACTACCTCCGGACGGAGATGACCCGGCAGACTCGGGCCCTGGAGGAGATCGCCGCCCGCAAGCGTGGGCGCGAGGACGAGCACAGCATCGTCATCCTCGACAGCGACGACGGCGACGACGCCCTGGACCGTCCAACCCGCCGCGCCAACCGGGGGAGGGATGCAGCAGGGATGGCGGCGGCGGCGGCGGAGACGATGACGACGGCGGCGACTACACGCGGTTCTACCGCCTCCTCGGCATGTAAAACTGTAAAGGCAGGCGGCGGGCGGCGAGCGGCGAGGTAGACGGCGAGGAGCGGCGATGGAGTCGGCGGGGGCAGCCCGTGCTAGTTTTTTTCTTTTATTGTAAAATATGTTTAAATCTGCCGATGTTTGCGATAAAATTGAGCCGTGTTTGCGCCGTGTTTGACTTTTTCAAAAAAACGTGGGCGCCGCGACTGGGGGCATCTCGCCCCCAGTGCACGGTTTAGTGCCGGTGCGCCCTAGGGGGCGATTTTTAACCCCTCCTGAGAGGCCAACGGCTGGAGATACTCTAAATGTGGTGTGATGAGCATCCACTGGTTTGACCAAGCATTTGATTTGCCGTCGCAGACGAAAGAGATTTGGTGTTTCAAAATATCATGAGAACGGCCTCACCTCATGCAAAGCCTATCTTGAGAGTGGCTGAACCTGCAATTCTGTATTGTGCTTCACATTGTGGACACTAGCTGTAATTCTGACAGAAATTAACAAATGTGACATATGTATCAAATATTGTTAGGTGCTTCGTTTTTGGCATTGTCAATTGCGTATGCTATAGCAACTCGATACTTTTGTGAGAAAGCTTTAACCTGATAACGTAGAGACCATACTTTATTCAGACTAACATGCCTCACACACAAAAAAAACACGGCCGATCACAAGACGCAGTGAAGCGTGCATGTCCCTCTAAGAGCGTCTCTAGCCGTTGGCCCCCCAGGAGGCATAAAAATCACCTCCTGAGGGCGAGCCGGCGATACAATCGGCGCTGGAGGTGATTGGGCATCCAGTCGTCGCCATCAGGTATCGAGATTGGCCTAGTTTTCAGCCCACTTTCGGCGAATAAAAGCCTCATATGGACGAGAATCGGCCCATTGCGTGGTTCGCCGTGGCTTGGCGTTCAATTATGAACATAAATATTTTTTTATCACATAGTTCATCACAGAAAATCAAATAGTTCAACAAAATAGTGCAACAACAAATAATTCAATACAAATTATATAGTTCAACAAATAAAAACTCATATTTCATCACACCTCGAGCCCGGCGTCGCCCTTGAGCCTCCATAAGTGCTCCACCAGATCCTGCTGCAGTTGATGATGCACATATGGGTCTCGGATCTCCTGACGCATACTGAGGTAGGCAATCCAGTTTGCCGGTAGCTGGTGATCAACTTCGGCTAGAGGACCCTGCCTGTCGTATGGTTCAGTGTCAAACACTGGCTCTTCCTGCTCGCTCTCGATGATCATGTCGTGCAAGATGACACAACAAGTCATGATCTCCCACATTTTATCTTTCGACCAGGTCTGAGCAGGGTAGCAGACAATAGCAAATCGAGATTGGAGCACACCAAAAGCCCGCTCGACATCCTTCCTGCAAGCCTCCTGCACCTTGGCAAAGTGGAACTTCTTGCCTCCTGGCACAATGTTTGAGATAGTCTTCACAAATGTAGACCATCTCGGATAGATGCCATCAGCTAGGTAGTACCCCTTGTTGTAGTGCCGCCCATTGACCTCGAAGTTCACCAAAGGAGAATGACCTTCAACAAGCTTGGCAAAGACAGGGGAGCACTGCAGCACGTTGATGTCATTGTGAGTTGCTGGCATACCAAAGAAGGAATGCCAAATCCAGAGATCATGTGTGGCCACCGCCTCAAGTACCACACTGCAACCGCCTTTGGCGCCTTTGTACATCTCCTGCCAAGCAAATGGGCGGTTCTTCCATTTCCAATGCATGCAGTCGATGCTTCCAAGTATCCCAGGAAATCCTCTTGCTGCATTCTGTGCTAGGATCCGAACATTGTCTTCGTCATTGGGTGTTCGCAAGTATTGCGGTCCAAACACTGCCACGATTGCCCGACAGAACTTGTAAAAACACTCAATGGTGGTGGACTCGGCCATGCGCCCATAGTCGTCGAGCGAATCACCGGGAGCTCCGTATGCAAGCATCCTCATCACTGTCGTGCACTTCTGGATCGAGGTGAATCCAAGTTTGCCGGTGTAATCGTCCTTCTTGCACTTGAAGTAGCTGTCGAACTCCCGCATGGAATTCACAATCCCGAGGAAAAGCTTTCGGCTCATCCGATAATGGCGCCGAAATGTTTTTGTCGCCATGCAGTGGAGCGTCGGTGAAGTAGTCGGAGTAGAGCATGCAGTAGCCTTAGAGGATGCCGGTTCTTTGCTTTCACCCGGCCTGGCGCCGAGCCACCTCGCCGCAGCTTTTCATTGCTCGCCAGCAGCTGGGCGAGGGCGGCGAGCACCATGAGATGCTCTTCTTCCTGGACGTCGGCCTCGGCTTCCTCCTCCAGCAGCGCGGCAACTGCTTCCTTGTCATCCGAGTCCATCGCCGAGGTAGGCAAATCGCCAAACACCTTGCGCCCGGCGGGCGTGTACCCACCGCTAAACTGCCCCTCCATGGCCGGAAATGTCCAGCTGCTCATGGAGGGGCTGCCTCGGCGAATCTCTGCTATTTTTCCGGCGGGGATTGGCTATCTAGCGGTGAAGGGCAGTGGGCGGCGGGCGGCGCCGGGATACAGCTAGTGGCGGCCGAGGGCGCAGGGGGTGGGAGGCGAGCCAGGGAAGAAAAACTTGACTTTTCACCTGACGGTGTGGGCCAGCCACGCTTTTCCCTTGCGCCAGAGCCCCCGATCACCCCCCAGTGCGCCGGGTTCGGCCTGCGACCGCCGGGCCCAAAAATGAGCCGAATCGGCGCTTTTCGATGTCCTGGGGGCGCGACTGGGGCGGTTTTTTGGCGCCGACGCTGAAAAAGTGACCTGGGGGGGCTGTTGGGGGCGCGCCTGGAGATGCTTTGATTCATGTCACTTTGCCATGAACTACTTTCAATATAGAGCTAAAGTACGTAATTTGCGTACTCTCGGAAAAAAGTCATTTTGCTATGAATGTTGTAATTTAAATTGGATATTAATCTTGTAGTCTTTTGCTATGAATGTTACAATTGCTAAAAGTTACTAGATTTTTTCTATGAATATATTAGAATTTCTTTAGGATGCAAGGTTCTATGTTTATTCTTATCTTTCCCAATCCCATCTCATCTTTGTCTAATGGTGGACGTAAATCAGAGGGGTCCTTTTTACTGATGGGCAGATATGGCATACTCGTTGGCTTTCGATGCTCAATGATGACACTTTGTGCGAACCACATGATATATGAGTCATTTTTCTTTTGGCTTAATTTTAGGTTTTGCTTCACCAAAATTTATACTTGGGTTGCACTCCTTGAATTTTGGCAACAAATTTGGATCTCGCTGATGATGAGAAAACACATTATAAGATAGAAACTAATATATCATCTAGGCTTTGAATTAATAACTTGGACCTTGATGTCCTTTCCAATCGTTCGCGGGTGATTTTGTATCCTATCCGATTATGTATATGCTACAAACTGTCTTAATATTTGTTTTGTGATTATTACATAACCGGTTAGGATGAGGAGTGCTTATGTGTTCAATGGAACAGTTTTGGTCCAGGTCATTCTTTTGTAAAACTAGCTATATGAGCAATTTTGCACCACTCTAAATATCTCGACCGAGGCTCTAAATGACATATATTTGGGTACACATGGATAGACTGGATATGTGCGACGAGATCGACGATCGATGGTCTAGACATATAGAGGCGAGATGGACAACAATGACGTAACCAACAAAATCTATTGCAATGTATAGATGCTAAGTGATAAGGGTGAAATGCGATGTTAATAATATGCTGCCATAGATGATATGTGACAAATAGAGACTATGCGATGATATGCAACATGTGTTTGTATGTGTTGATATGCAATGTTGACACTACGCTTGTATGTTTTGATATGCACTATTTATACTATGCTTGTCTGTGATAATGTGCAATATCTTACATATGATATCATTTGTTATGTCCATGTACATATGTGTACGAGGCGGTGCAATCCTAACTGCCAAAGCCACCACCAATCATCACAGACAAGTCGAAGTGGGACAATCGATCACTACCCACCAACCCTTGGCTGCCCGCAACAATTATCACTAATTGATCAACCTATTAGTGATGTTGGTCATTATTAATGGTCGATCGACCAGCCAGTGATATCTTAATACGGCCTTTCTTTGGGTAGCCAAGTTTTTGGTTGGGCTTGCGAAAGCCCCGAGTGTCGAATGTTTAGCCCGAGCTTGGCCCATATCCCGAACATTTACTGAAACACAGAGTTGAGCCCATCCACACACTAAAGCCGAAGCCAGAGGCATGCCTCGAAGTTTGACGATAGTGACAAAGTCAACATAATAATCAAAATGACATAACATTCATCAAGCCTGATTTAGATAAAATGACATCACCATAAATTCAACGATCATATATTACACATCCACATAAAAAAATGTACGAGATCTTATCTTCGCAAAAATAACGTAAAATAAATCCTCACAGGATACAATTAAAGGAGAGGTTTATAAGAAAATGTGACAAAGGAAAAAAACACTAGCGACATCGGTAATATTTTGTTGCAAAACTTGTTCTATCTCAAGCATTAGATCGTTATGTCTGGTTGCAAAGATTGTGAACATAATTTTTTTCAACACTAGTCTGGATTTTTCCTAAGGATGGCACTAGTCTAGACTTAATTATGTACTACCTTAAAACATTTTGGATGACTAAAAGTTGTTCACCTCTTTCTCGAGTCGTAGTTTAGATTAGATAGATAAGTTGCTTATAATGGAATCTGTATTCAAGTTTTATATCTTACACGGGTGTTTGCAATTTTTTGGATTTGTTGCAGATCTGTATGTTCAGCGGGAGACAATGTACATGTCGACTACAAGTTATGTGTGATGATTTTGCAACTATTGTAAAGAACGAATTGAGCGTAACTGTGATGGTTTAAGTTTTAGACTTAGCATTGGTGGTCACATTTCCCAGAATTTATTTCAATTATTCCGGTGATGTGCATTTGGTACGATGAGACATTTCCGTCAACTTCAAAGGCGTTTATGGCAACTTTGTTAATCTTAAGAGGAACTCAGTCTCTAAGAGCCTTCATAGGGTGAGGGTATGAACTAGTAACAAATAATTTGTTCAAAATTTAAAAAGTCACGAAAGAAAAGGGACAAAGAAAAGCTATTTTTAATGAAAAAAAAAGAGAAAAATTGTTGGAAGAAAAACTGACGCCGTTGCTAATCGGTAGTGGCGTTGCTAACACGCAGTTCAGACGGTGACCCTACGCCAGGGCCTCGCCCATTACGCTTCCAGCGGGCCCCACTTATGTGGCGGCGCCTCTCCCTCCGTGGTACACAAAAACCCTAGCGCACTGCCCTTTTACGGCCGCCCCCCTCCTCTCGACCGACCTCCCAATACTTCCCTAGGCGTCTCCCTTCGTCCCCCCCTCTCGCCGCCGCGTCGACTCGGAAGTAACAAGCGCGCCGCCGCCCAACCCTTCCGATGGCGGACAAGGAGCCCGTCGTGGAGCGCCCCGTCGCGGAGGAGGAAGGCGAGGACTCCGCCGCCGCGGCCGCCGCCGGCGAGGAGGAGGACACCGGTGCCCAGGTCGCCCCCATCGTGCGGCTCGAGGAGGTCGCCGTCACCACCGGCGAGGAGGACGAGGACTCTCTCCTCGACATGTAAGCCCCCCCGCGTTCCCCCTAGGTTTGCTCGTTCGGCTCGATCTGGCGCTGATTTTGGGACGGGTTCGTGCGGCGGTGCGCAGGAAGGCGAAGCTATACAGGTTCGACAAGGACGGGAACCAGTGGAAGGAGAGGGGCACGGGCACCGTCAAGCTGCTCAAGCATAAGGAGAACGGCAAGGTCCGCCTTGTTATGCGCCAGGCCAAGACGCTTAAGATCTGCGCCAACCACCTAGGTTTGCAGTTGTTTCCTCAGATTTTGCTCCTTTATTTCCGATCTCTCAGCTGCTTCAAGTAGATTCATCACAGGATCTCATCTGACGGTTATGGCCTTGATCCTCTGTGTGTGCAGTGATCTCGACCACGAAGATGCAGGAACACGCCGGCAGCGACAAGTCCTGTGTCTGGCACGCGGCAGACTTTGCTGACGGAGAGCTTAAGGATGAGATGTTTGCCATCCGGTTTGGCACCGTGGAGAGTGAGTTCTCAACTCTGTTTCCGCATGGGTGTGTCTTGCGTGGGTGGCTTGGTTGGATAACATGCTAGATCACCCTGTTTGTAGCATTAGTAGTTTCTTCTGTATGCTTTGTGAGACACTAGTGAAACATGACCTGGTTACATTCTATAGCTGAACCTTGTGTTTTGTCTTGACCACGTGAATTTTTCTTTTACCAATTTATTATTTGCAAGGCTCAGTGGATCATCAGCAAAACAACATATTTAGGGTGTGTGTTGGCACTCTTTATCAGAAATTACATCTTAAGCATGTGATCTTGTAGTAATCTACTATTTGGGATAAAGGATCATAAAAAATACCTTTCATGATTGGGGGTAGGTGGATTGGGTATAATAAGGGTAACGTTCCAAGAGGCAAGGCCATTCCTTGTCAGAGTGAAGGTGACACGACCACAACCTATCATTGTTTTCATGTGACTCTTGATGTTTTTGAATTTGTAACATTCAAGGTTCTTCTAAATTTAAGTTGTAACGTCCTAGCTATATCATAATATCATGTCTCAATTTTATCGTTTTGCTGTAGTCCACATGGAAGTTCTTTTTGCCACTTTGTTTATGTTAGTGGTCACAGGGATCCTCTCTAATTGACATTTTTAATTCCAGTTGACGAGTACTTGTACATTAATTAAAGTATTTCCACCTGTAAAGTATGATTGATATTTGTAGCTTCAAAATTGCATCTTTTTTGCGGCCTTGTGGGTCGCTGCAATCAAGATCTGGTTGTAACCTGTTAGAACTTTTTAGGGATGAGAAGTTGCAAACTTGTAGTTTCATAGGTTCCTGACATAATTTGGAATAATGCACTGTCCTAGTTCTTTTGTTTCGTGTTGTTTCCCCCACTAGTAGCCATGATAAATGGTGTATGCTAGCTCTGCCACACACGTTAGTCTTTGTTTTAAGTCATGCTCAATGCAGCATTTTGTGTGTAATTCTGTGAAATACTATAATTAGGCATATAATGTCTTGTTTAACCTATTGACTTGCTCAGTATTTATTGTGTAGTATTTCTTATTTCATCCAAGTAGCAGTTGCGTGTTTAGATATATAAATGTTCTGTTGCTACTTATGGCTGTCGTTCAATCTTATTTTTAGCTATAACGTCTCTCCTGCAAATCTCCCTGATACCCTGTTCAAGTAGTCATGTTTAAGCTGCATAGGGAGCCTTTGGATCATTAGCTCACCTAGTTAGGCTAGGCTCCACTGGCCTGTTTGAGCTATACCCCACCCAGGCGGAGCTACTTGTTTGATATGTGGTTAGCTAATCCAATCTGAGCATATTCAAGCAGCAGTATCTTCACCCACTAGCAGGACAACAGTTTAACTCTGCATTTTTCTCTGTTATTGCTGTCAGAAGAGAGCTGCGTAGGCTCTCCCAGTGGAGTAAAGATTTTCTAGCCCAGAATTGCTTGGTAAAATTAACTTTCCTCTACCAAACACCCAGGGTTAGCATTAACATTTAGGAACTAAACACACCTGCAGTGTTTTCCATGTGTTGCCCCAGTCAACCAGAGGTCAACTTTAGTTGTGCAATTTCTTTTGCTCTATGCCACCGTAGTGATAGTGTGCTGATGCTCCATATTTATGTTTTACCAAGTGCAGACTTTGAAACTAGTTGAATGTCTCTGCTAATGACTCCCTTGTCTATTTTTTAGATTGCAAGAAGTTTAAGGACTTGGTTGACGAGATCGCTGAGTCGCTTGCAAAGAATGAGGGCGGTGAAAGCGAAGAAGGTTCTTCTGCGGCCGGACTGCTGGAGAAACTTAGTGTAAGCGAAAGCAAACCTGAGGAAAGTGCAGCTAAGGAGGAATCGACTGATGCTAGCAAGGAGACAGAAACCAAAGCCGCAACAGCCCCCTCAGAGTAGTGGGCAGAGCAACGCCCGTCACAATGGTACTGCTGAGCATTGCTCGGTGGCATGAGTCAGTTTGTCGGTCCTTCCTGTCGACGGAAGTTGGTAGTCGTTGACGATGAAATATGCTGAGAACTTTTTGTGACAGTCAGAAGGTGTCTTGAGCAGAGTCCATCTTCACCCCCGCTGGGTGTTCACGCGTCTGAGTATTTATTGTTATGTAAAATATCTGCTCGCATGTCTTTTGGATGGTGTTGTCTTGCTTTTGTCAAGAACTTGAAATGTAGTCCATGAGTATTGAGTTTGGAACATTTTGGGTTTGAATTGTGGGTATTTGAGTTGCATGTGCTGGTTATGGATTGCATACAGCTTATAAATTACTTGCTATATTATTTTTGCACATTTGATATGCCAGTTCCTTGTTGGTTTGTTCTTCTTACATGTGAGAAGCAGTTCCTTGGTTTGTTCTTATAAAGTTTGAAGTCAGTAGATTTGGATACATTAGAGCTGAAACTGTACAAAAGAAAACTTAGTTGCGTAATCTTCACGGAGCATATTTGGTGCCAGTTTATATTGTTTTTACTTTTTTTGAGGGAGTTTATATTGTTTTACTACTATGGCAAGTATCAGACCATCTACAATAGGACCCCTCGACCCTCCACGGCTCCACCTATATGTCCGGGTAGATGAGTCCTATGTCCATCTACTCGGTCATGAAAACCTGTCCTATGTCCGGGCTGTGGCACTTCAAAAATCCAACCCATGTGTGGGTGGATATAGGGACGGGAATGGTCCATTCCAAATCTCTTCAAGACGTCTCCGTCCTAGCTTGAACTGCCCTCTCTCCTTTCACCCGTCTCTTCCGCACAGTTGTCACCGTAGATCCGCCGCCACCCTAGCTACATCATTGTCTGGGTGCCCCAACCCACAAAGTCGCCAACCGTGCTGTCACCGGACAAGGTCTTATATGTCACTCTTCCGGACATACACATTGGGCTCTATGTGTTTGACGGAATGTCTAAGTAGTTTTTTTTATTCTTCTGCTCATTTTTAGGCGGCGATGGATTTGTTGGATGATGAGTATGGGAAGAAGGATCTTCACAAATTTTGTCGATTCGTCAGATTTGGACGGAGAAGATGCTGAAATAATGACGTTGATGAAGATC
Source organism: Triticum aestivum (assembly GCF_018294505.1). Lineage (NCBI taxonomy): Eukaryota > Viridiplantae > Streptophyta > Magnoliopsida > Poales > Poaceae > Triticum > Triticum aestivum. Next base: position 395,974,774 of record NC_057794.1, on the reverse strand, counting down.
CGTGAGGAATTGGAGGCAAGAGGAGCATGTTCTAAACTTTAGGGTTCAATAAAGGGCAGAAGGGTTGTTCCTCCGAGATAGGATCATTGGCGCAAAGCTTTTCTACAAGGACTACTTCAAACCGGACCCAACATCCAAGGTTTTTTTCAACATCACTTTTAGATGGGCAGAAATAAGTTCTTGCGCATAGTGAATGCAGTGGAGGAGGTTGATGACTACTTCAAGTTGAAGAAGGATTATTGCGGATAACTTCCGTTCTCTCCTCTACAAAAATCATCGCTACTCTCATGATGTCGAAGTAATTAGCCACGGGTAGCCTTATCAGCTCACCATGGCGTTTCAAGACATCGGGGCCGACTGTGCCCCTCAAGAATCCAAGACCAAAGCGTCGCCTTCTCTCGCCGGCTGGTCCAGGCGGCCAACTGCTAGAAGGCAGCATGACCCAGCAGGCGGCCTCAAGATGGGCCGACTCTTGGGAGGCGGCCCCAAGCTTTCTTAGAGTTTGCACCCTCATAAATATGATGAGACGGGGCGTGGCTACCGCACGCCTCGCCGCCCCTAGTCTAGGGCATAGTGATAACCCACAAGTATAGGGGATCACAATAGTTTTCGAGGGTAGAGTATTCAATCCAAATTTATTGATTCGACACAAGGGGAGCCAAAGAATATTCTCAAGTATTAGCAACTGACTTGTCAATTCAACCACGCCTGGAAACTTAATATCAGCAGCAAAGTATTTAGTAGCAAAGTAATATGATAGTAGTGGTAACGGTAGCAAAAGGTAACAGTAGTAAAAGTAATGTTTTTGCTATTTTTGTAGTGATGATAGCAATAGCAACGGAAAAGTAAATAAGCAAAGAACAATATATGGAAAGCTCGTAGGCAATAGATCAGTGATGAAGAATTATGCCAGATGTGGTTCATCATGTAACAATCATAACCTAGGGTGACACAGAACTAGCTCCAGTTCATCGATGTAATGTAGGCATGTATTCCGAATATAGTCATATGTGCTTATGGAAAAGAACTTGCATGACATCTTTTGTCCTACCCTCCCGTGGCAGCAGGGTCCTTACGAAAACTAAGGGATATTAAAGCCTCCTTTTAATAGAGTACCGGAAAAAAGCATTAGCACATAGTGAATACATGAACTCCTCAAACTACGGTCATCATCGGTAGGTATCCCGATTATTGTCACTTCGGGGTTAACGGATCATAACACATAATAGGTGACTATAGACTTGCAAGATAGGATCAAGAACTCTCATATATTGATGAAAACATAATAGGTTCAGATCTGAAAATCATGGCACTCGGGCCCTAGTGACAAGCATTAAGCATAGCAAAGTCATAGCAACATCAATCTCAGAACATAGTGGATACTAGGGATCAAACCCTAACAAAACTAACTCGATTACATGATAGATCCCATACAACCCATCACCGTCCAGCAAGCCTACGATGGAATTACTCACGCACAGCGGTGAGCATCATGAAATTGATAATGGAGGATGGTTGATGATGACGATGGCGACGGATTCGCCTCTCCGGAGCCCCGAACGGACTCCAAATCAGCCCTCCCGAGAGGTTTTAGGGCTTGGCGGCGGCTCCGTATGTAAAACGCGATGAATCCTTCTCTCTAATTTTTTCTCCCCGAAACAAAATATATAGAGTTAGAGTTGGAGTCGGAGGAGCTCCAGGGGGCCCACGAGGTAGGGGGCGCGCCCCCCACCCTCGTGGATAGTTGGTGGGCCCCCTGGCCTTCATCTTTTGCAAGGATTTTTTATTATTTCCAAAAACTTGTTCCTTGAAGTTTCAGGTCATTCCGAGAACTTTTGTTTCTGCACATAAATAACACCATTGTAATTCTGCTGAAAACAATGTCAGTGCGGGTTAGTTCCATTCAAATCATGCAAGTTAGAGTTCAAAACAAGGGCAAACATGTTTGGAAAAGTAGATATGACGGAGACGTATCAACTCCCCCAAGTTTAAACCTTTGCTTGTCCTCAAGCAATTCAGTTGACAAACTGAAAGAGATAAAGAAAAACTTTACAAACTCTGTTTTCTCTTGTTGTTGTAAATATGTAAAGCCAGCATTCAAGTTTTCAGCAAAGACTATAACTAACCACATTCACAATAACGCTTAGGTCTCAAGTTTACTCATATCAATGGCATAATCAACTAGCGAGCAATAGTAATAAATCTCGGATGACAACACTTTCTCAAAACAACCATAATATGATATAACAAGATGGTATCTCGCTAGCCCTTTTTGAGACCGCAAAACATAAATGCAGAGCACCTTTAAAGATCAAGGACTGCCTAGACATTGTAATTCATGGTAAAAGAGATCCAGTCAAGTCATACTCAATGTAAACTAACAATAATGAATGCAAATGACAGCAGTGCTCTCCAACTGGTGCTTTTTAATAAGAGGATGATGACTCAGCATAAAAGTAAATAGATAGGCCCTTCGCAGAGGGAAGCAGGGATTTGTAGAGGTGCCAGAGCTCGGTTTTGAAATAGAGGTGAATAATATTTTGAGCGGTATACTTTCATTGTCAACATAACAACCAAGAGATGGCGATATCTTCCATGCTACACACATTATAGGCGGTTCCCAAACAGAATGGTAAAGTTTATACTCCCCCTTCCACCAACAAGCAGCAATCCATGGCTTGCTCGAAACAACGAGTGCCTCCAACTAATAAGAGTCCTAGGGGGAGTTTTGTTTGCAATTATTTTGATTTAGTTTGCATAAAGTATGGGACTGGGCATCCCGGTGATCAGCCACTTTCTCGTGAGTGAGGAGCAGAGTCCACTCCTCTTGAGAATAACCCGCCTAACATGGAAGATACGGACAGCCCTAGTTGATACATGAGCTATTCGAGTATACAAAACAGGATATTTATTTGAAGGTTTAGAGTTTGGCACATACAAATTTACTTGGAACGGCAAGTGGATACCGTATATAGGCAGGTATGGTGGACTCATATGGAATAACTTTGGGGTTTAAGGATTGGATGCACAAGCAGTATTCCCGCTTAGTATAGGTGAAGGCTAGCAAAAGTCTGGGAAGCGACCAGCTAGAGAGCGACAACGGTCATGAACATGCATTAAACTTAATCAACACCGAATGCAAGCATGAGTAGGATATAATCCACCATGAACATAAATATCGTGAAGGCTATGTTGATTTTGTTTCAACTACATGCGTGAACATGTGCCAAGTCAAGTCACTTAAATCATTCAGAGGAGGATACCACCCTATCATACCACATCATAATCATTTCAATAGCATGTTGGCACGCAAGGTAAACCATTATAACTCATAGCTAGTCAAGCATGGCATAAGAAACTATGATCTCTAGTTGTCATTGCAAACATGTTTATTCATAATAGGCCGAATCAGGAACGATGAACTAATCATATTTACAAAAACAAAAGAGGTCGAGTTCATACCAGCTTTTCTCATCTCAGTCAGTCCATCATATATCATCATAATTGCCTTTCACTTGCACGACCGAATAGTGTGAATAATAATAATAGTGCGCGTGCATTGTACTAAGCTGGAATCCGCAAACATTTAATAAACAGGAGAAGACAAGGCAATATGGGCTCTTTTGTCAGATCAACAATAATGCATATAAGAGTCACTTCAACAATTTAATCTTGGTCTTCTCCGATCGACCCCCCAAAGAAAAGAAAAGAAATAAAACTATTTACACGGGAAAGCTCCCAACAAGCAAAAGAAGAACAAGAAATCTTTTTGAGTTTTCTTTTTAATTACTACTACAAGCATGGAAAGGAAACTAATTAAAAACTACAACTATTTTTTTGTTTTTCTTAAGGTTTATTAAACACACAAGAGGAAAGCATAAAAAGGAAAATAAACTAGCATAGATGATACAATGAAAAAGTATGAGCACCGACATCTAGCAACGAGTGTGTGAACATAAATGTAATGTCGGTGGGAAATACGTACTCCCCCAAGCTTAGGATTTTGGCCTAAGTTGGTCTATGGCCACGGCTGGCCTGGCGGATATCCATAATAGTAGTTGGGGTCGTACTGCGATGCAGCGGCTATCGCCTCCTGAGCTACATCATGGCGATGAGCGGCCTCAGCCCTCCTCTCGTACTCATCTGCCTCCTCTCTGGTAATAACTTATCTTCCTTTTGCCTGATGATCAAAGAAGGCATGAGTAGGGAGAGTAATATGGACAACACGACGTCTGTCAAAGATTAGTCGATACTGGAGAGGGGATTCATTCCTCTCGACAAACTGGTGGTGAACCATAGCATTAAAGTCTAGGTAAGCAGGGGGTAATTCAATATCATCTTCGCGTATGGCTATACCAAAAAAATTAGCTATGCAGGTTGCATAAATTCCACCAAAAAAAATCTCCATTAAATCTATTAAGATGCAACCTACGTGCAACAATGGCTCCCAAATTATAAGATTTATCTCCTAACAGAGCACTCCTAAGAATACTGAGGTCAGGGACACACATGTGACATGCCTCATCTTTATCATTAATGCATCTACCTGTGAAGAGAGCAAAATAATGTATAGCAGGAAAGTGAATGCTCCCTATAGTGGCTTGTGTTATATCTCTAGATTCTCCCATAGTTATACTAGCAAGAAAATCTCTAAATTCAGATTTGCGAGGATCCCTGATACTACCCCATTGTGGAAGTTTGCAAGCAGTGGTAAAATCCTCTAAGTCCATAGTGTAATAATTTTCATAAAGATCAAACAGGACAGTTGGAGAATTACGAGAAGATGAAAATTCAAACCTCCTCGCAAAAGAACTAGTGAGCTGGTGATACTGGCTGCACTTCTCTTCCTCGAAGCTCACAAGATCAGTGTTACGCAGATATGCGTTAAATTCTTCCTTAATTCCCGCTCGATCCATAAAGTTCTCAGAAGGCCATTCACAAGGACGCGCTGGAGCGTCTCTTGGTGGCTCTTCATCAGCATCACGCATTGCAAGCCTGGGTCCTTGCTTCCTTAAAGAACCACCTTGGAACATTTTCCTAAGCATATTTCTTCCTCTGAAAAATTTCTGAATTTTTTAGTAACTTCAAAATAAAAGTAAACCAAACTTAATAATATTGATAGCAACTACTCATACAAGTGCCTAGAGCCTATATCATGCATCAAAACTACTTTTGACCATATAAATTTGACATGCAAACTCAAGAACATGGTCACCTAGACAACACAAATTTGCAATGAATAAAGCACTAGAACAAAAACTAATTGGACCAATGGAGGAGTCACATACCAAGGAACAATCTCCCCAAGCAGTTTTGTGAGAGGTGCTTTGAGCAAGGAGATCGAAAATGGCAGGAAAATGAGCTTGGAGTCGGGTTTGAGTTGGATATTCATGTTTGGGGGAGGAAGAAGGAGTGTGTGGGTGAAAGGATAAGTAGAAGAGGGCCACTGTGGGCCCACGAGGCAGGGGGCGCGCCCAGGGGGGTAGGGCGCGTCCTCCACCCTCGTGGCCAGGTGGATGACCCCCCCTATTGTGTTCTCAGTGCCAAATATTCTCCAATATTCTAGAAAAAATCATATTTAAATTTCAGGGCATTTGGAGAACTTTTATTTTCGGGGTATTTTTATATTGCACGGATAATCAGATAACAGACAGAAAAATACTATTTTTATTTTATTTAATATAAATAACAGAAAGTAAAAGGAGGGTACAGAAGGTTGTGCCTTCTAGTTTCATCCATCTCATGCTCATCAAAAGGAATCCACTAACAAGGTTGATCAAGTCTTGTTAACGAACTCATTCCGAATAACATGGAACTGGAGAAATTTCGAATAACACTATGTTACCTCAACGGGGATATGCACATCCCCAATAATAAGAATATCATATTTCTTCTTGACAGTAGGAAGAGGAAATTCAAAACCTCCAAATACAATCGATGGAATTTTTCCAATGGAGTTGATACTATGAACTTGAGGTTGTTTCCTCGGAAAGTGTACCGTATGCTCATTACCATTAACATGAAAAGTGGCACTGCCTTTAGTGCAATCAATAATAGCCCCTAGGGCTGGAAAAAAAAGCTCGGAGCTCGTGAGCTAAACGAGTAGCTCGTGACTCGGCTCGAATCGACTCGAACTCGAAGAATAACGAGTCAAGCCAAGCTTTAGTTTAAGATCGTTTATAGACCAAGTTAAACGAGCCAATCTCACGAGTACTCGTGTAACTCGTTAGGCTCGGTACAAAAGATCAGCCACTCCCAATACAAAAATAAGATCAGCCACTCAGCACCCTATGTCCTAGGCGCACAACACAAGGCCTAGCCGTTGAAGGCCCAACCGCCTAGGAGACTCAAGCGTTAGAAGGAAATTACTATTGTTAGTGATATATATGTTTAATATATACATAATCATTTTTATAATATTTGAGGGTTTTATGTTCATATCTTTAACAAGCTTAACAAGCTAAACGAGCCAGCTCGCGAGTTATACGAGTCGAGCCAATCTTGGATTTGAGCTCGTTATAATAACGAGTCAAGTCAAGCTAGCTCGTTAACGAAACGAGCTCTAGCGAGTCGAGCCGAGCTGGCTCGACTCGGCTCGAATTCCAGCCCTAATAGCCCCTGCAGTGTTCAAGAAGGGTCTTCCAAAAACAATAGACATACTATCGTCTTTGGAAATATCGAGAATAACAAAGTCCGTTAAAATAGTAATGTTTGCAACTACAACAGGCACGTCCTCACAAATACCGACAGGTATAGCAGTTGATTTATCAGCCATTTGCAAAGATATTTTAGTAGGTGTAAACTTATTCAAATTAAGTCTACGATATAAAGAGAGAGGCATAACACTAACACCGGCTCCAAGATCACATAAAGCAGTTTTAACATAGTTTCTTTTAATGGAGCATGGTATAGTTGGTACACCGGGATCTCCAAGTTTCTTTGGTATTCCACCCTTAAAAGTATAATTAGCAAGCATGGTGGAAATTTCAGCTTCCGGTATCTTTCTTTTATTAGTAACAATATCTTTCATGTACTTAGCATAATGATTCATTTTGAGCATATCAGTTAATCGCATACGCAAAAAGATATGTCTAATCATTTTAGCAAAGCGCTCAAAATCCTCATCATCCTTTCTCTTGGATGGTTTGGGAGGAAAATGCATGGGTTGCTGAACCCATGGTTCTCTTTCTTTACCGTGTTTCCTAGCAACAAAGTCTTTCTTATCATAACGTTGATTCTTTGATTGTGGGTTATCAAGATCAACAGCAGGTTCAATTTCTATATCATTATCATTACTAGGTTGAGCATCATCATGAACATTATCACTAGTTTCAGGTTCATTACCAGATTGTGTTTCAGCATTAGAAATAGAAATATCATTTGGATTCTCAGGTGTTTCAGTAATAGGTTCACTAGAAGCATGCAAAGTCCTATCATTTTTATTTTTCTTCCTTTTAGAAGGACTAGGTGCATCTATATTATTTCTCTGAGAATCTTACTCAATTCTCTTAGGGTGGCCTTTAGGATACAAAGGTTCCCGAGTCATTCTACCAGTTCTAGTAGCCACTCTAACAGCATTGTCATTATTCTTACTATTCAATTCATTGAGCAAATCATTTTGAGCTTTAAGTACTTGTTCTACTTGAGTGGTAACCATAGAAGCATGTTTACTAATAAGTTTAAGTTCACCTTTAACATTAGCCATATAATCACCCAAGTGTTCAAGCATATTTGAATTGTATTTCAATTGTCTACCAAAGTAAGCATTAAAATCTTCTTGCTTAGCCATAAATTTATCAAACTCATCTAAGCATGGGCTAGCAAATTTAGTAAATGGGATTTCAGCTTTATCATATCTATAGAGAGAATTTACCTTTACTACCTGTGTCGGGTTATCAAGACCATGATTTTCTTCAATAGGTAAAGGATTAAGATCATATGTTTCTTCAACAGGTGGTAAATTAAGACCATGTATTTCTTCAATAGGAGGTAAATTCTTAACATCTTCAACTTTAATACCTTTGTCTTTCATAGATTTCTTTGCCTCTTGCATATCTTCAGGACAGAGAAATAGAATACCTCTCTTCTTCGGAGTTGGTTTAGGAATAGGCTCAGGAACTGGCTCAGGAGGTGTCCAATTATTTTTGTTTGTCAACATATTTCAATATAATTTCAGCTTTCATCCGGTGTTCTTTCCCTGAAAACAGAACCAGCACAACTATCCAGGTAATCTCTGAAGGCATCGGTTAGTCCATTATAGAAGATATCCAGTATTTCATTTTTCTTAAGAGGATGATCAGGCAAAGCATTAAGTAACTTGAGAAGCCTCCCCAAGCTTGTGGGAGACTCTCTTCTTCAATTTGCACAAAATTATATATATATCCCTTAAAGCAGCTTGTTTCTTATGAGCAGGGAAATATTTAGCAAAGAAGTAATAAATCATATCCTGGGACTACGCACACAACTAGGATCAAGAGAATTAAACCATATCTTAGCATCACCCTTTAATGAGAACAAAAATATTTTAAGGATATAAAAGTAGCGAGTTCTGTCATCATTAGTGAATAGGGTAGCAATATCATTTAATTTAGTAAGATGTGGCACAACAGTTTTAGAATCATAGCCATGAAAAGGATCAGATTCAACCAAAGTAATTATATCAGGATCAACAGAGAATTCATAATCCTTATCGGTAACACAGATAGGTGAAGTAGCAAAAGCAGGGTCAGGTTTTATTCTAGCATTTAGAGATTGCTTATTCCATTTAGCTAATAACCTCTTGAGTTTGTATCTATCTTTGCAAGCTAAAATAGCTAAAGAAGCTTCTTTATCAAAAACATAACCCTCAGGAATAACATGTAAGCCTTCATCATCAATTTCATCAGTATTATCAGATTCAATATTTTCATTCTCTCTAGCCCTAGCAAGGTGTTCATCAAGAAATTCACCAAGTGACACAGTAGTATCAAGCATAGAAGTAGTTTCATCATAAGTATCATGCATAGCAGAAGTAGTATCATCAATAACATGCGACATATTAGAACGAATAGCAGAAGCAGGTTTAGGTGTCGCAAGCTTACTCATAACAGAAGGTGAATCAAGTGCAGAGCTAGATGGAAGTTCCTTACCTCCCCTCGTAGTTGAGGGATGAATCTTGGTTTTTGGATCTCCCAAGTTCTTCATAATGATAAGCAGATATAAATCCCAAGTGACTCAAAGAATAGAGCTATGCTCCCCGGCAACGGCGCCAGAAAATAGTCTTGATAACCCACAAGTATAGGGGATCGCAACAGTTTTCGAGGGTAGAGTATTCAACCCAAATTTATTGATTCGACACAAGGGGAGCCAAAGAATATTCTCAAGTATTAGCAGCTGAGTTGTCAATTCAACCACACCAGGAAACTTAATATCTGCAGCAAAGTATTTAGTAGCAAAGTAATATGATAGTAGTGGTAACGGTAGCAAAAGGTAACAATAGTAAAAGTAATGTTTTTGGTATTTTTGTAGTGATGATAGCAATAGCAATGGAAAAGTAAATAAGCGAAGAACAATATATGGAAAGCTCGTAGGCAATGGATCAGTGATGGAGAATTATGCCGGATGCGGTTCATCATGTGACAGTCATAACCTAGGGTGACACAGAACTAGCTCCAGTTCATTGATGTAATGTAGGCATGTATTCCGAATATAGTCATACGTGCTTATGGAAAAGAACTTGCATGCCATCTTTTGTCCTACCCTCCCGTGGCAGCGGGGTCCTTATGGAAACTAAGGTATATTAAGGCCTCCTTTTAATAGAGTACCGAAACAAAGCATTAGCACATAGTGAATACATGAACTCCTCAAACTACGGTCATCACCGGTAAGTATCCCGATTATTGTCACTTCGGGGTTAACGGATCATAACACATAATAGGTGACTATAGACTTGCAAGATAGGATCAAGAACTCTCATATATTGATAAAAACATAATAGGTTCAAATCTGAAATCATGGCACTCGGGCCCTAGTGACAAGCATTAAGCATAGCAAAGTCATAGCAACATCAATCTCAGAACATAGTGGATACTAGGGATCAAACCCTAACAAAACTAACTCAATTACATGATAGATCCCATCCAACCCATCACCGTCCAGCAAGCCTACGATGGAATTACTTACGCACGATGGTGAGCATCATGAAATCGGTGATGGAGGATGGTTGATGATGACGATGGCGACGGATTCCCCTCTCCGGAGCCCCGAACGGACTCCAGATCAGCCCTCCCGAGAGGTTTTAGGGCTTGGCGGCGGCTCCGTATCGTAAAACGTGATGAATCCTTCTTTCTGATTTTTTTCTCCCTGAAACAAAATATATAGAGTTGGAGTTGGAGTTGGAGGAGCTCCAGGGGGCCCACGAGGTTGGGGGGCACGCCCCCACCCTCGTGGACAGGTGGTGGCCCCCCTGGCCTTCATCTTTTGCAAGGATTTTTTTTATTATTTCTGAAAAGTTGTTCCGTGAAGTTTCAGGTCATTCCGAGAACTTTTGTTTCTGCAGATAAATAACACCATGGTAATTCTGCTGAAAACAGCGTCAATTCGGGTTAGTTCCATTCAAATCATGCAAGTTAGAGTCCAAAACAAGGGCAAAAGTGTTTGGAAAAGTAGATACGACGGAGACGTATCACATAGCAAGGCCACAGTGCGCCGTACCAAGCGGGGCTCCTCCATTCGGCGCGGCACTGTTGCCATGCTGACCCTGATGTCACCCCTGTCAGAGGGGGTTGTGCCCCCACGACGGGCTGTCGGTACGGCCCGCGGGTGGCGGGCCCCACTCGACAACGAGAAGACCGGAAGGCGGCCGTCCCTGGCCAGTTGGCTCAGTAGAAGCCGACAGATGACCAGGCGGCCCTCCCCATCCTGGGGACCGGTGCGCCATTAACGAGATGAGACGTGGAATGGCTACAGTGAACGCCCGCCAGGCGGCGGCACTGTAGCAACGCCTCCACCAACAAAGCACGCATCATTAGCCGCATCTCTATAGTATCGGGCAGCCGACAGGACCCGCAAGCGGTGAGTACGGCCTGCCGGCCAAGTACCGGACAGACGGTGGGACCCACTAGGCAGCGGGCCTCATCGGTCAGCGGAGAAGCCGGCGACCAGAGACACTAACAGCTCGGGCCTACACCCGGCCAGATTACCATTGTACCCTTGGGGGGTAGGCCTATATAAACCCCCCAGGGCACCCATGCAAAGGGTTCAGCCTCTTGTTCACCCACACACCCATATAGAGAGAGGAAGCTAGGGCTAGACTTGCTCTCCTTCCCCGTATAGAGAAACAGCTCAAGGAACAAGCTTGTAGCCACCATTGTTGCTTGAGTGATCATGCGGAGACCCCGCATAGCAGGACTAGGGGTGTTATCTCCACGGAGAGCCTTGAACCTGGGTAAGATTCACCGGCGTGCATGTCTTCGCCTCATCCCGCTTCCTGGCACCGGTGACGTCTTACTAGCCCCCATCATGATAAGCCATCCTTTGGCATATATCGCACCAAACCCTCGACACATGATGCTTGCTTATGGTAAAGCCGCAGACGCCAATGATGCTAAAATCCGGATAGGAAAGACCACATGCGTGTATACCACGATGAAATTTGCACTCATCATGGTAAATGTGTTTGGACCAGAGTACTTGCAAAAACAAACTGTGAAGGACACAGAAAAACCGTTGACAGTTGGAGCATCAAGAGGATTCCAAAGCATCCTCGGTTCACTCGACCGCGTACACCGGCAATGTAAGTTCTTCCGTTTCTATTTGTGCAAATAGGAATATCTATCTCCACGTTGTTTCTATATGTGCAAACAAAAGCACATGCCTCAATTTTAGTGAAACTGCACATAATTAGATGGCGCTTGCTACCTGTCGTCCTCTAGCCACCCATATTAGTTATTCCTACATTCGTAACTAGTTAGATGACCATGCAAGATAAAATAAGCCGATTCGTACGTGGACTTGCTGATTGCAGTGCAAGAAGGTGTAGTGCCCCTTTAAGCACAATTGTAGGAGCTCCATTGCATACGAGGTTGTGGCGCCATGTGCGCGTATAAGAAGCACGTCTGCATATTCCTTCGATTGTTACATATTTCTGCAAATAGTGGTGCTTACATTTAGTGGAAATACACAAGAAGTTCAGATGGTCAATCCACCAAGAGGTTCAGTTCAATATTTCAACTGAGAACACACTTGTAATTTGTTATTATGGAATGAGAGAACCTAACCCTGAATGGTTGCAACAAGAGATATCAGAGTGAACCCCGGGAAATTAAAGTGTGTCTAGGGAGGCCCTTTGCTCATAGAAGCATCGATCGATTTTTCTTGATTTGTACATCTTCTCATGGCTTTGTCTTTTGTTATGAACTTGTAAATATTGGTTATGTTTGATGAATCATTGAGATGCATAAACATACTGAACTTATGCTTGTGAATGTTTTTTTGTGAAGCTGAGTTTAATTCCTACTTGTCGTCGAGTAGGTAAATGATAAAAACAGAATTTTTGATATGTAATGCTACCTAAATGTTCATCGTGTATTTTTTTCATGGTATGAATATTTAGATCCGAATGATTCAAAGCAATAGTCTATAATTTGACATAAGGACATCAATACTCAGGCATACCAACAAACAATCATGCCTTTAAAAAAATGCTAAAGAAAGCTCTCCCTACAAAATCATATAGCCTTGTCATGCTTCATCTTCTTAACACAAAGTATTTATCATGTACAACCCCGATGATAGGCCGAGCAATTGGTTCATACTTTTTAATGCGCTTCAGCTTTTTTAAACCCCATGCAATACATGAGCGCAAGCCATGGATATAACACTATGGGTGGAATAGAATACGGTGATAGAGATTAATATGAAGAAGACAAAAAGGGAAGATAGTCTCTCATCGACGCGGCTAATAAACGGGCAATGGAGAGGCCCATCAATTGATGTGAATGAGAGGAGTAGGGATTGGCATGCAACAGATGCACTAAGAGCTATAAGTGTATGAAAGCTCAAACTGAAAACTAAGTGGGTATGCATCCAACTTGCTTGATCATGAAGACCTCGGGCATTTGAGGAAGCCCATCATTGGAATATACAAGCCAAGTTCTATAATGAAAATTTTCCACTAGTATATGAAAGTGACTACATAGGGGACTCTCTATATGAAAAACATGGTGCTACTTAATTTGAAGCACAAGTGTGGAAAATGATAGTAACATTGCCTCTTCTCTCTTTTTCTCTCATTTTTTGTTGGGCTCTTTTTGGCCTCTCTTTTTCTATTTATTTATTTATTTATTTTCTCACTGAGACAATGCTCTAATAATGGTGATCATCACACTTCTATTTACTTACAGCTCAATATTACAACTCGATAAGACTAAAACATATGACTCTATATGAATGCCTCTGGCAATGTACCAGGATGTGCAATGATGCTAGTGTAACATGTATGATAATGATAAACGATGGACAAGCCACAAATACTACGTCAGGTATATGATCATGCAAAGCAATATGACAATGATGATGTGTGTCATAATAATGGAACGGTGGAAGTTGCATAGCAATATATCTCGGAATGGCTATGGAAATGCCATGATAGGTAGGTATGGTGGCTGTTTTGAGGAAGATATAAGGAGGCTTATGTGTGATAGAGTGTATCATATCATGGGGTTTGGATGCACCGGAAAAGTTGCACAGACTCTCAAGGTGAGAAAGGGCAATGCACGGTAGTGAAGAGGCTAGCAAATTGCGAAAAGGTGAGAGTGCGTATAATCCATGGACTCACTTTAGTCATAAAGAAATCGCATACTCATTGTGAAAGTTTATTAGCCCTCGAAGCAAAGTACTACTACGCATGCCCCTAGGGGGGTAGATGGGTAGGAAAAGACCATCGCTCGTCCCCGACTGCCACTCATAAGGAAGACAATCAATAATAAATCATGCTCCAACTTCTTAGCATAACGGGCGACTATACGTGCATGCTTCGGGAATCATTAACCTTAACACCAATATTCTTACTAGACCACAATCATTCACTAGTACAACCCACATATTACTATCTCTATATAGCAAACCTATTGCAAGGAATCAAACTTATCATGTTCAATGATCTACATGAAAGCTTTTTATATCCCTCTTGAATACCTATCATATCAGGTCCAAACCCAAGCATATTGCCATCACTATTTATTAGACTCTCAAAAAGATACAAGTGAAGCATGATAGTGCAACTATTTCTTTAGAATATAACCAATCGCTGCGCTCTAAAAGATATAAGTGAAGCACTAGATCAACTGCCTAGCTCAAAAGATATAAGTGAAGCACATAGAGTGTTCTAGCAAATTGCAAATAAATGCATGTCCCTCTGAAAGATCGTGGATGTCGCCTAGAGGGGGGGTGAATAGGCATTTTAAAATAATTACAGTTTAGGCTTGAACAAATGCGGAATAAACCTAGCGGTTAATTTGTCAAGCACAAAACCTAAAACAACTAGGCTCACCTATGTGCACCAACAACTTATGCTAAGCAAGATAAGCAACTATGTGATAGCAAGATATATGACAAGAAACAATATGGCTATCACAAAGTAAAGTGCATAAGTAAAGGGCTCGGGTAAGAGATAACCGAGGCACGCGGAGACGATGATGTATCCCGAAGTTCACACCCTTGCGGATGCTAATCTCCGTTTGGAGCGGTGTGGAGGCACAATGCTCCCCAAGAAGTCACTAGGGCCACCGTAATCTCCTCACGCCCTCGCACAATGCAAGATGTCGTGATTCCACTAAGGGACCCTTGAGGGCGGTCACCGAACCCGTACAAATGGCAACCATTGGGGGCGGTCACCGAACCCGTACAAATGGCAACCCTTGGGGGCGGTCACCGAACCCGTACAAATGGCAACCCTTGGGGGCGGTCACCGAACCCGTACACTTTGGCAACCCTTGGGGCGGTCACCGGTACCAGTCAAATTGCTCGGGGCGATCTCCACAACCTAATTGGAGACCCCGACGCTTGCCCGGAGCTTTACACCACAATGATTGAGCTCCGAACACCACCAACCGTCTAGGGCGCCAAGGCACCCAAGAGGAACAAGCTCTAGGGTGCCCAAACACCCAAGAGTAATAAGCTTCTCAAACTTCACTTCCACGTATCACTGTGGAGAACTCAAACCGATGCACCAAATGCAATGGCAAGGGCACACGGAGTGCCCAAGTCCTTCTCTCCCAATCCCACCAAAGCAACTAATGCTAGGGAAGAAAATGAGAGGAAGAACGAAAGAAGAACACGAAGAACTCCAAGATCTAGATCCAAGGGGTTCCCCTCACTTAGAGGAGAAAAGTGATTGGTAGAAACGTGGATCTAGATCTCCTCTCTCTTTTCCCTCAAGAACTAGCAAGAATCATTGGAGGGATTGAGAGTTAGCAAGCTCGAAGAAGGTTAACAATGGGGAAGAACACGAGCTAAAAGGATAAGGTTCATTGGGGAAGAAGACCCCCTTTTATAGGTGGGGAAAAAATCCAACCGTTACCCACCAACCAGCCCGCGGCCAGCGGTACTACCGCGCCTGGCCAGCAGTACTACCGCAAAGCCGCGCGGTACTACTGCTTGCATCCAAGCGGTACTACCGCACGACTGTGCGGCACTACCGTACCGACCCATGGTACTGCCGCAACCCCAGCACAGAACCGATAAACAGACGCACATGAGCTGGGGCGGAACTTCCGCACGCGCGGTACTACCGCGCCCCCCATGCGGTACTACCGCGAGGCAAAAGTCCCAGCCAGGGGAAAAAGGAAACTTCCGTGCCTACTTCCGCAAAGAAACGGAAGTAGCAAAAACCCGACACAGTAGTACTGCCGAGGGGCGGTACTACTGCCTGACCGCATAGCGCGGTACTACCGCACGGCGAAAGCGGTACTACCGCGGTAGGTGCGGATGTAAAAAATTACATCCGCTCCTACTACCGCAAAGGGGCGGCACTAGCCTGGTGGGCAGCGGTAGTGCGGCTCCAGGGGAGCGGTACTACCGTGGGCACCTGCGGTACTACCGTGCCACTGCATGGTACTACCGCTGATGCCTACGGTACTACCGCTTTCCTGGGAGCAGTACTACCGCAACCAACAACGGAAGCCACACAAGGGAGGCAAGAAAACGGAGGAAGCTCCAAGGAAGGAGGGGAAAAGAAGGAGACGTGTACGTGATGAATCCACCCAAACCTTTCCAACGCGGAACCTGACAAAACCACACTCAAGAGAACAAGAACTGCCGTAACTTCTGCAAACGGACTCCGAATTGAGCAAACTCAAGCTTGTTGGAAACAAGACGACGAGTAGCATCAAAACAACGAGAGGAGTGAAACCTCCAACCGAGAAGAACCGGCAAAACCTCCAACAACGAAAACATCATAGAGTATGCAAGCGAACTCCGTTTTCGATGAACTCAAGCTTCTCATCAAGATGACCAAAAGCTCTAAGACTCTCAAAGAGAACCAAACAAGAACCAAGAAAGATGATGCAAGGATGCAATGGTTTGAGCTCTTAGCGAACGATACGATCAAGCTACTCATCGAGAGCCCCCCTTGATAGTACGGCAATCGATCCTATAGCCCAGTCTCCCAACAACCATCATGAGACCGGTAAAATAGAAAACCTATCAAGGGCAAACCTTTGCCTTGCACATGGTCCACTTGAGCTAGATGAAGACGATCTTGACTCCCTCAAGTTGGACCACCTTTCTTGATTGGGTTGACTTGATGAAGACTAGTTGATTGCTCCCCCATACTCCACTATGGGTGAGCCACTCTTCCGCCCATCTTCACAAGTCCATTGTCACCACAAAGGACGGCAAGCTTCAAGCATTTGATCTCTTCGTGATGCTCCACTTGAACTTGCACACCGCAACCTAACCCCACAAAGAACCCTCACGAAGACCATGGGTTAGTACACGAAGCGTAATTGACAATGCTTAGCATACCATGGGATCACTTGATCCCTCTCGGTACATCTTCTACTCTTTGTGGGTTGGTCAACTTGATTCACTCTTTGACTTAGTCTTGATCAACCTCTCACAAGACCAATCTTTAGGTAATTCCTTGAATAGCACCTTGGTCGACACAAACTCTCCTTGAAACCAACACATGTACTCCAAGAAAAGCCTACGGACAAAAACCTTCAAATATAACTCAAGGCAACCATTAGTCCATAGAAATTGTCATCAATTACCAAAACCAAACATGGGGGCACCGCATGTTCTTTCACCCTCTCAAAAGGTGTGTGTGATACATCTCCATCGTATCTACTTTTCCAAACACTTTTGCCCTTGTTTTGGACTCTAACTTGTATGATTTGAATGGAACTAACCCGGACTGACGCTGTTTTTAGCAGAATTGCCATGGTGTTGTTTTATGTGCAGAAAACAAATATTCTCGGAATGACCTGGAACTTCACGGAACATCTTAGGAAAAATAATAAAAAATCCTTGCCAAAGATGAAGACCAGGGGGCCCACACCCTTCTCATGAGGGTGGGGGCGCCCCCCTAGGGCGCGCCCCCCTACCTCATGCGCCCCCTGGATGCCCTCCGACGCCAACTCCAACTCTATATATTTGCTTTCGGAGAGAAAAAAATTAGAGAGAAGAAATCATCGCGTTTTACATTACGGAGCCGTCGCCAAGCCCTAAAACCTCTCGGGAGGGCTGATCTGGAGTCCGTTCGGGGCTCCGGAGAGGGGGATTCGTCGCCGTCGTCATCATCAACCATCCTCCATCACCAATTTCATGATTCTCACCGCCGTGCGTGAGTAATTCCATCGTAGGCTTGCTGGACGGTGATGGGTTGGATGAGATTTACCATGTAATCGAGTTAGTTTTGTTAGGGTTTGATCCCTAGTATCCATTATGTTCTGAGATTGATGTTGCTATGACTTTGCTATGCTTAATGCTTGTCACTAAGGCCTGAGTGCCATGATTTCAGATCTGAACCTATTATGTTTTCATGAATATATATGAGTTCTTGATCCTATCTTGCAAGTCTATAGTCACCTACTATGTGTTATGATCCGGCAACCCCGAAGTGACAATAATCGGGACCACTCCCGGTGATGACCATAGTTTGAGGAGTTCATGTATTCACTATGTGGTAATGCTTTGTTCCGGATCCCTATTAAAAGGAGGCCTTAATACCCCTTAGTTTCCAATAGGACCCCGCTCCCACGGGAGGGTAGGACAAAAGATGTCATGCAAGTTCTTTTCCATAAGCACGTATGACTATATACGAATTACATGCCTACATTACATTGATGAATTGGAGCTAGTTCTGTGTCACCCTATGTTATGACTATTACATGATGAACCGCATCCGACATAATTATCCATAACTGATCCGGTGCCTACGAGTTTTCCATATACTGGTTCTCGCTTATTTACTTTCCCGTTGCTACTGTTACAATCACTACAAAATACCAAAAACATTACTTTTGCTGTCTTTACTTTTCTTGCTGCTACCACCACTATCATATTACTGTGCTACTAAACACTTTGCTGCAGATATTAAGTTTCCAGGTGTGGTTGAATTAACAACTCAGCTGCTAATATTTGAGAATATTCTTTGGCTCCCCTTGTGTCGAATCAATAAATTTGGGTTGAATACTCTACCCTCGAAAGCTGTTGCGATCCCCTATACTTGTGGGTTATCAAGACTAATTTCTGGCGCCGTTGCCGGGGAGCATAACTCTATTCTTTGAGTCACTTGGGATTTATATCTGCTGGACACTATGAAGAACTTGAGAGATCCGAAAACCAAGATCTATCCCTCAACTACGAGGGGAGGTAAGGAACTGCCATCTAGCTCTGCACTTGATTCACCTTCTGTTATGAGTAAGTTTGCGACACCTACACCTGCTTCTGCTATTCGTTCTGATATGCCGCATGTTATTGATGATGCCACTTCTGCTATGCATGATACTTATGATGAAACTGCTTCTATGCTTGATACTACTGTGCCCCTTGGTGAATTTCTTGATGAACAAATTGCTCGGGTTAGAGAAAAAGAAATTATTGAATTTGAATACGATGATGATAGTGATGTTGAAAATATGCCTGTTATTCCTGAGGGCTATCTTTTTGATATGGGATCTTCTGCCGCTATTTTAGCTTGCAAAGATAGATATGAGCTTAAGAGGTTATTAGTTAAATGGAACAAAGAATCACTTAGAGATAAAATGAAACCCGACCCTGCTTTTGCTACTTCACCTATATGTGTTACTGATAAGGATTATGAATTCTCTATTGATCCCAATATAATTACTTTGGTTGAATCTGATCCATTTTATGGCTATGAATCTGAAACTGTTGTGGCACATCTTACTAAGTTAAATGATATAGCTGCCATGTTTACTAATGATGAGAGATCGCGTTACTTTTATATACTCAAAATATTTCCGTTCTCATTAAAGGGTGATGCTAAGATATGGTTTAATTCTCTTGATCCTGGTTGTGTGCGTAGTCCCCAGGATATGATTTATTACTTCTCTACTAAATATTTCCCTGCTCATAAGAAACAAGCTGCTTTGAGGGAAATATACAACTTCGTGCAAATTAAAGAAGAGAGTCTCCCACAAGCTTGGGGGAGGCTTCTCAAGTTACTTAATGCTTTGCCTGATCATCCTCTTAAGAAACCTGAAATTCTTGATATCTTTTATAATGGACTAACCGATGGTTTCAGAGATTACCTGAATAGTTGTGTTGGTTCTCTTTTCAGGGGAAAGAACACCGGATGAAGCTGAAATCCTATTGAATAATATGTTGACAAATGAAAATAATTGGGCACCTCTTGAGCCAGCTCCTGAGCCAACTCCTGCTCCAATTACTGAGCCTATTCCTAAACCAACTCCGAAGAAGAGAGGTGTTCTATTTCTCAGTCCTGAAGATATGCAAGAGGCAAAGAAATCTATGAAAGAAAAAGGTATTAAAGCTGAAGACGTTAAGAATTTACCTCCTATTGAAGAAATACATGGTCTTAATATACCGCGTGTTGAAGAAACATATGATCTCAATTCTTTATTTACTGAAGAACCTCCTGATCCCGATATCCCGACACAGGTAGTAAAGGTAAATTCTCTCTATAGATATGATAAAGCTGAAGTTCCTCCTACTAAAATTGCTAGTAAGTGCTTGGATGAGTTTGATAACTTTATGTTTAAGCAAGATGACTTCAATGCTTATTTTGGTAGACAATTAAAAGAAAATGCTTATATGATTAGACGCTTGGGTGATTATATGGCTAATATTAAAGGTGAACTTAAACTTGTTAGCAAACATGCTTCTATGGTTACCACTCAAGTAGAACAAGTACTTAAGGCTAAAAAAGAAGTGCTTGATGAAATGAATAGTAAGAAAAATGATTATGCTATTAGAGTGGCTACTAGAACTGGTAGAATGACTCAGGAACCTTTGTATCCTGAAGGCCACCCTAAGAGAATCGAGCAAGATTCTCAAAGAAATAATATTAATGTTCCTAGTTCTTCTAAAAAGAAGAAGAAGAAAAATGATAGAATTGTGCAAACTTCTAGTGAACCTATTGCTGAACCACCTGATAATCCAAATGATATTTCTGTGTCTGATGCTGAAATACAATCTGGTAATGAACATGAACCTAATGAAAATATTAATAATGATGTTCATGATGATGCTCAACCTAGTAATGATAATGATGTAGAAATTGAACCTGCTGTTGATCTTGATAACCCACAATCAAAGAATCAACATTATTATAAAAGAGACTTTGTTGCTAGGAAACATGGTAAAGAAAGGGAACCTTGGGTTCAGAAACCCATACCTTTTCCTCCAAAACCATCCAAGAAAAAGGATGATGAGGATTTTGAGCGCTTTGCTGAAATGATTAGGCCTATCTTTTTGCGTATGAGATTAACTGATGTGCTCAAAACAAATCCTTATGCTAAATATATGAAGGATATCATTACTAATAAAAGAAAGATACCGGAAGTTGAAATTTCCACCATGCTTGCTAATTATACTTTTAAGGGTGGAATACCAAAGAAACTTGGAGACCCCGGAGTACCTACTATACCTTGCTCCATTAAAAGAAATTATATTAAAACTGCTTTATGTGATCTTGGAGCCGGTGTTAGTGTTATGCCTGTCTCTTTATATCGTAGACTTGACTTGAATAAGCTGACACCTACCGAAATATCTTTGCAAATGGCTGATAAATCAACTGCTATACATGTCGGTATTTGTGAGGATGTGCCTGTTGTGGTTGCAAACGTTACTATTTTAACGGACTTTGTTATACTTGATATTCCCGAGGATGATAGTATGTCTATTATTCTTGGAAGACCTTTTCTTAATACTGCAGGGGCTGTTATTGATTGCAACAAAGGCAATGTCACTTTTCATGTTAATGGTAATGAGCATACGGTACACTTTTCGAGGAAACAACCTCAAGTTCATAGTATCAACTCTATTGGAAAAATTCCATTTTTTATATTTGGAGGTTTTGAATTTCCTCTTCCTACTGTCAAGAAGAAATATGATATTCTTATTATTGGGGATGTGCATATCCCCGTTGAGGTAACTTAGTGTTATTCGAAATTTCTCCGGTTTCATGATTATCGGAATGAGTTTGTTAACAAGACTTGATCAACCTTGTTAGTGGATTCTTTTTGATGAGCATGAGATGGATGAAACTAGAAGCACAACCTTCTGTACCCCACTTTTACTTTCTGTTATTTATATTAAATAAAGTAAAAATAGTATTTTCTGTCTGTTTCCTCACTTATCCATGCAACATAAAAATATCCAAAAAATAAAAGTCCTCAGAATGACATGCCAATTTAATATGATTTTTCGGGAATATTTGAGGATTTACTGTGCAAAAATTACCGCGGGAGGAGCTGCCACCTGGCCACGAGGGTGGTGGGCACACCCCCCTGCCTTATGGGCCCACGGTGGCCCTCCTCCACTTATCCCAGCACCCATCTTCTTCCTCTGTCTCACACAAACCCGAAAAACCAACTCAAGCACGAGTTCCAGCCACTTTTGCTGTGATTTTCGATCTCCTTGCTCAAAGCACCTCTCGCAAAACTGCTTGGGGGAGATTGTTCCTTGGTATGTGACTCCTCCATTGGTCCAATTAGTTTTTGTTCTAGTGCTTTATTCTTTGCAAATTTGTGCTGCATAGGCGACCATGTTCTTGAGCTTGCATGTCAAATTTATATGGTTCTAAGTAGTTCTAATGCTTGATATAGGCTCTAGGCACTTGTAGGAGTAGTTGCTATCAGTTTTATTGAAGTTGGTTCACTTTTGTTTGAAGTTACTAAAAATTTCAGAATCTTTCAGAGAAAAACAATATGCTTAGGAAGATGTTCCAAGGTGGTTCCTCTAAGAAGGAAGGACCCAGATTGTTATGCGCGATGCTGATGAGGATCCACCAAGAGACGCTCTAGTACGGCCTTGCGAATGGCCGTCGGAAAATTTTATGGACCATGCGGGAATTAAAGAAGAATTCAAAGTATATTTGCGCAATGCCGGTCTTGAGGATTTTGAGGCTAACAAATGCCCCCAGTATCATGATCTCACAAGTTCCTTTGTGAGGAGGTTTGAGTATTCATCTTCATGTAATTCTCCTTCAGTCATGTTTGATCTCTATGACAAATCTTATACTATGGACTTAGAGGATTTCACTTCTGCTTGCAAACTTCCATCATGGGGTAGTGTTAGGGATCCCCCTAAATCTGAATTTAGAAACTTTCTTGCTAGTATAACTGTGGGGGAATCTAGAGATATAATGCAGGCTACCATATGGAGCATTCACTTTGCTGCTATGCATTATTTTGCTCCCTTCATCGGTAGATGCATAAATGCTAAGGATGAAGCATGTCACATGTGTGTCCCTGATCTTAGCATTCTTAGGAGTGCTGTGTTAGGAGACCAATCTTATCATATGGGAGCAATTGTAGCTCATAGGTTGCATCATAATAGACATAATGGAGATTTCTTTGGAGGAATTTATGCAACTCTCTTAGCTCATTTTCTTGAGATAGACATTCGTGAGGGTGATACGGAGTTGCCTCCTGCATATTTAGATTATGACTCTATGGCTTCGCACCAGTTTGTCGAGAGGCCTGAATCACCTCTCTTATATCATTTAATTTTTGATAAACGACGTGTTTGCCGTATTACTCTCCCTGCTCCCGCCTTCTTTGATTCACAGACAAAAAGAAGATATGTTATTACCATAGAGGAGGCAGAAGAGTACGAGAGGAGAGCGGAGGCAGCTCGACTCCATGCTGCAGCTCAGCAGGCGATAACCGCTGCACATCAGTATGATCACAACTATTCTTCCTCATCACAGTACGACCCCAACAACTATTATTATGGATATCCGCCAGGCCAGCCGTGGTCATAGACCAACTTAGGCCAAAAGCCTAAGCTTGGGGGAGTACGTATTTCTCACCGACATTACATTTATGTTCACACACACTCATTACTAGATGTCGGTGCTCATACTTTTTCACTGTAATATCCATGCCAGTTTATTTTTTTTCCTGCTTTCTTCTTATGTGTTTGTTAAACCTTAAGAAAAACCAAAAAAAATTAGTAGTAGTTTATTTTTTCTGCTGTAGTAGTAATAATTAAAAACAAAACCCAAAAATATTTCCCGTTCTTCTTTTGCTTGTTGGGAGCTTTCCCGTGTGAATAGTTTTATTTCTTTTCTTTTCTTTGGGGGTCAGTACGAGAAGACCATAATTAAATTGTTGAAGTGGCTCTTATATGCATTATTGTTGAATTAACCAAGAGCCCATATTGCCTTGTCTTTTCTTGTTTATTGAATGCTCACAGATTCCAGCTTAGTCCAATGCACGTACACTCTTATTATTATTCACACTGTTCGGTCGTGCAAGTGAAAGGCAATTATGATGATATATGATGGACTGACTGAGATGAGAAAAGCTGGTATGAACTCGACCTCTTTTGTTTTTGTAAATATGATGAGTCCCTCGTTCTTGATTCAGCTTATTATGAATAAACATGTTTGCAATGACAATTAGAGATCGTAGTTGCTTGTGCCATGCTTGACTAGCTATGAGTTATAATGGTTTACCTTATGTGCCAACATGCTATTGAGATGATTATGATGTGGTATGATGGGGTGGTATCCTCCTTTGAATGATTTAAGTGACTTGACTTGGCACATGTTCACGCATGTAGTTGAAACAAATCAACATAGCCTTCACGATATTTATGTTCATGGTGGATTATATCCTACTCATGCTTGCATCCAATGTTTATTAATTTTAATGCATATACATGGCTGTTGTCGCTCTCTAGTTGGTCGCTTCCTAGTCTTTTGCTAGCCTTCACCTGTACTAAGCGGGAATACTGCTTGTGCATCCAATCCCTTAAACCCCAAAGTTATTCCAGATGAGTCCACTATACCTTCCTATATGCGGTATCTACCTGTCGTTCCAAGTAAATTTGTATGTGCCAAACTCTAAACCTTCAAATAAACATTCTGTTTTGTATGCTCGAGTAGCTCATGTATCAACAAAGGCTGTCCTTATCTTTCGTGTTAGGCGGGTTATTCTCAAGAGGAGTGGACTCCGCTCCTCACTCACGAGAAAATGGCTGGTCATCAGGATGCCCAGTCCCATGCTTTATGCAAACTAAATCAAAATTAATTGTAAACAAAACTCCCCCTGGGACCTGATGTATGTTGGAGGCACTCGTTGTTTCGAGCAAGCCATGGATTGATGCTTGTTGGTGGAGGGGGAGTATAAACTTTACCATTCTGTTTGGGAACCGCCTATAATGTGTTTAGCATGGAAGATATCGCCATCTCTTAGTTGTTACGTTGACAATGAAAGTATACCGCTCAAAATACAATTTATCTCTATTTCAAAATCGAGCTTGGCACCTCTACAAATCCCTGCTTCCCTCTGCGAAGGGCCTATCCATTTACTTTTATGCTGAGTCATCACCCTCTTATTAAAAAGCACTAGCTGGAGAGCACAGCCGTCATTTGCATTCATCACTATTAATCTATGTTGGGTATGACTATGATTGGATCTCTTTTACCATGAATTACAATGTCTAGTCAGTCCTTGATCTTTAAAGGGGAACCTACGAGGAGGTCACGAGACAGGGGGCGCGCCCACCCCCTGGGCGCGCCCTCCACCCTCGTGAGCCCCTCGTGGCCCCCCTGACGTACTTCTTCCGCCTATATATCTCCATATACCCTAAAAACATTCAGGAGCACAATAGATCGGGAATTCCACTGTCAGAAGCCTCCGTAGCCACCGAAAACCAATCTAGACCCGTTCCGGCACCCTGCCGGAGGGGGAATCCTTCTCCGGTGGCCATCTTCATCATCCCGGTGCTCTCCATGACGAGGAGGGAGTAGTTCTCCCTCGGGGCTGAGGGTATGTACCAGTAGCTATGTGTTTGATCTCTCTCTCTCTCTATCGTGTTCTTGAGGTGATACGATCTTGATGTATCGCGAGCTTTTCTATTATATTTGGATCCTATGATGTTTCTTTCCCCTCTACTCTCTTGTAATGAATTGAGTTTCCCCTTTTGAAGTAATCCTATCGGATTGAGTCTTTAAAGATTTGAAAACACTTGATGTATGTCTTGCCGTGGATATATGTGGTGACAATGGGATATCACGTGATTCACTTGATGTATGTTTTGGTGATCAACTTGCAGGTTCCGCCCATGAACCTATGCATAGGGGTTGGCACACGTTTTCGTCGTAATTCTCCGGTAGAAAATTTGGGGCACTCTTTGAGGTTCTATGTGTTGGTTGAATAGATAAATCTGAGATTGTGTGATGCATATCGTATAATCATACCCACGGATACTTGAGGTGACATTGGAGTATCTAGGTGACATTAGGGTTTTGGTTGATTTGTGTCTTAAGGTGTTATTCTAGTATGAACTCTAGGGCTGTTTGTGACACCTATAGGAATAGCCCAATGGATTGATTGGAAAGAATAACTTTGAGGTGGTTTCGTACCCTACCATAATCTCTTCGTTTGTTCTCCGCTATTAGTGACTTTGGAGTGACTCTTTGTTGCATGTTGAGGGATAGTTATGTGATCCAATTATGTTAGTATTGTTGAGGGAACTTGCACTAGTGAAAGTATGAACCCTAGGCCTTGTTTCCTAGCATTGCAATACCGTTTACGCTCACTTTTATCATTATTTACCTTGCTGTTTTTATAATTTCAGATTACAAATACTATTATCTACTATCCATGTTGCACTTGTATCACCATCTCTTCGCCGAACTAGTGCACCTATACAATTTACCATTGTATTGGGTGTGTTGGGGACACAAGAGACTCTTTGTTATTTGGTTGCAGGGTTGCTTGAGAGAGACCATCTTCATCCTACGCCTCATATGGATTGATAAACCTTAGGTCATCCACTTGAGGGAAATTTGCTACTGTCCTACAAACCTCTGCACTTGGAGGCCCAATAACGTCTACAATAAGAAGGTTGTGTAGTAGACATCCGGCGACTCTGACAAAAGCATGTCACGGCCTATTTTGGGGGGCTGTGACAACAACATGTCGCAGCCCACTTTGGGGGGCTTTGACAACAACATGTCCCAACCCTGATGGTGGTCTTCTTCGTTCGAAAGCTTTGGTTGTCCCTTATTATATTTTTTAATGTGTGGTACTCTGTCGGTTTCCTTTTATGTCGTGTGTGGTACTTTCTCGGTTGGCTGATCATTATCAGAATTGTGTTAAGCATGTCTGTTTTCAGTGTTAACGAAAGTCATTTCATTCTCATAATTGATATTTTACAAATTTTAAACTTTAAATTCAAATTTAAATTTGGTTGACAGTTGTAACAATGAATAAATTGTGACGGTAATAGTGACGGAAATGTGTGTGATCACCATCTTCCGGACCCACATGTAAGCAGCCACGTCAGCATCCCATGGGCCCACATGTCAGGATCTTTGACCGGTCAAACCTGATTATTAGCGATGGGCACCGTCAGTGGTAAAATCTCGGTTCGGCCCAGTTGAAGGTGCCACGTTAGTATATTATGGGCCCGCACGTCAGATTCATTGACTGGTCAAACATGGTGGGTCGCTTGTTGCTACCTCTTGAGCACTGCGTTGGTTTTCCCTTGAAGAGGAAAGGGTGATGCAGCAAAGCAGCGTAAGTATTTGCCTCAGTTTTTGAGAACCAAGGTATCAATCCAGTAGGAGACCACGCGCGAGTCACATCGTACCTACACAAAACAAATAAGAACCTCGCAACCAATGCGATAAAGGGGTTGTCAATCCCTTCACAGCCACTTGCAAGAGTGAGATCTGATAGAGATGATAATAATAAGATAAATATTGTTGGTATTTTTATGATATAGGTTGAAAGTAAAGATTGCAAAATAAAATAGATTGGAAACTTATATGATGGAAAATAGAC
Organism: Triticum aestivum; assembly: GCF_018294505.1. Classification (NCBI taxonomy): domain Eukaryota; kingdom Viridiplantae; phylum Streptophyta; class Magnoliopsida; order Poales; family Poaceae; genus Triticum; species Triticum aestivum. The sequence continues at coordinate 395,947,283 of NC_057794.1, read as the reverse complement.
CCGGGGGCCATAGGTTTCACCAATGGCTTCTCTCAAGATAGCATAAGTATTACGATGGGTGAACAAATTGCTGTCGAGCAATTGATAGAAAAGAAAATAATTATGAGAATATCTAGGTATGATCATGTATATAGGCATCACGTCCGGGACAAGTAGATCGACTCCTGCATGCATCTACTACTGTTACTCCACACATCGACCGCTATCCAGCATGCATCTACAGTATTAAGTTCATAAGAACAGAGTAACACCTTAAGCAAGATGACATGATGTAGAGGGATAAACTCATGCAATATGATATAAACCCCATCTTTTTTATCCTCGATGGCAACAATATAGTACGTGTCATTTCCCTTTTCTGTTGGGATCGAGCACCACAAGATTGAAACCAAAGCTAAGCACTTCTCCCATTGCAAGAAAGATCAATCTAGTAGGCCAAACCAAACTGATATTCGAAGAGACTTGCAAAGATAAAACAATCATACATAAAAGAATTCAGAGAAGATTCAAATATTGTTCATAGATAGACTTGATCGTAAACCCACAATTCATCGGATCTTGACAAACACACCGCAAAAGAAGATTACATCGAATAGATCTCCAAGACAATCGAGGAGAACTTTGTACTGAGATCCAAAGAGATAGAAGAAGCCATCTAGCTAATAACTATGGACCCGAAGGTCTGAGGCAAACTACTCACACATCATCGGAGGGGCCATGGAGTTGATGTAGAGGCCCTCCGTGATTGATGCCCCCCTCCGGCGGAGCTTCGGAGAAGGCCCCAAGATGGGATCTCTTGGGTACAGAAGGTTGAGGCGGTGGAAATAGGGTTTCATGGTGCTCCTGAATGTTTTCGAGGTATATGAATATATATAGGAGGAAGAAGTAGGTCGGTGGAGCAACAAGGGGCCCACGAGGGTGGAGGGCGCGCCCACGGGGGGTAGGCGCGCCCCCCTGTCTCATGGCCTCCTCGATTGTTTCTTGACGTCCACTCCAAGTCCACTGGATCACGTTTGTTCGAAAAATCATGCTCCCGAAGGTTTCATTCCGTTTGGACTCCGTTTGATATTCCTTTTCTGCGAAACACTAAAATAGGCAAAAAACAACAATTTGGGTTGGGCCTCCGGTTAATAAGTTAGTCCCAAAAATAATATAAAAGTGCAAAATAAAACCCATTAACATCCAAAACAGATAATATAATAGCATGGAACAATAAAAAATTATAGATACGTTGGAGACGTATCAAGCATCCCCAAGCTTAATTCCTGCTCATCCTCGAGTAGGTAAATGATAAAACAGATTTTTTTGATGTGGAATGCTTCCTAACATATTTCTCAATGTAATTTTTCTTTATTGTGGCATGAATGTCTAGATTCGAAAGATTCAAGATAAAAGTTTAATATTGATATAGAAATAATAAATTTCAAGCATACTAACTAAGCAATTATGTCTTCTGAAAATAACATGGCCAAAGAAAGTTATCCCTACAAAATCATATAGTCTGGCTATGCTCTATCTTCATCACACAAAATATTAAATCATGCACAACCCCGATGACAAGCCAAGCAATTGTTTCATACTTTTGACGTTCTCAAACTTTTTCAACTTTCACGCAATACATGAGCGTGAGCCATGGACATAGCACTATAGGTGGAATGGAATGGTGGTTGTGGAGAAGAGAAAAAGGAGAAAATAGTCTCACATCAACTAGGCATACCAATGGGCTATGAAGATGCCCATCAATAGAAATCAATGTGAGTGAGTAGGGATTGCCATGCAACGGATGCACTAGAGCTATAAGTGTATGAAAGCTCAACAAAAGAAACTAAGTGGGTGTGCATCCAACTTGCTTGCTCACGAAGACCTAGGGCAATTTGAGGAGGCCCATCATTGGAATATACAAGCCAAGTTCTATAATGTAAAATTCCCACTAGTTTATGAAAGTGACAACATAGGAGACTCTCTATCATGAAGATCATGGTGCTACTTTGAAACACAAGTGTGGAAAAGGGATATTAACATTGTCCCTTCTCTTTTTTTCTCTCATTTTTTTATTTGGGCCTTCTTTCTTTTTTCTTTTATTTTGGCCTCTTTTCTCTCTTTTTTCATCCGGAGTCTCATCCCAACTTGTGGGGGAATCATAGTCTCCATCATCCTTTCCTCACTGGGACAATGCTCTAATAATGATGATCATCACACTTCTTTTTACTTACAACTCAAGAATTACAACTCAATACTTAGAACAAAATATGACTCTGTGTGAATGTCTCCGGCGGTGTACCGAGATATGCAATGAATCAATAGTAACATGTATGAAAAAATTATGAATGGCGGCTTTGCCACAAATACGATGTCAACTACATGATCATGCATGGCAATATGACAATGATGAAGCATGTCATAACAAACGGAACGATGGAAAGTTGCATGGCAATATATCTCGGAATGGCTATGGAAATGCCATAATAGGTAGGTATGGTGGCTGTTTTGAGGAAGGTATATGGTGGGTGTATGATACCGGCGAAAGGTGCGCGGTAATAGAGAGGCTAGAAAATGTGGAAGGGTGAGGGTGCGTATAATCCATGGACTCAACATTAGTCATAAAGAACTCACATACTTATTGCAAAAATCTATTAGTTATCAAAACAAAGTACTACGCGCATACTCCTAGGGGGATAGATTGGTAGGAAAAGACCATCGCTCATCCCCGACCACCACTCATAAGGAAGACAATCAATAAATAAATCATGCTCCGACTTCATCACATAACGGTTCCCCATACATGCATGCTACGGGAATCACAAACTTCAACACAAGTATTTCTCAAATTCACAACTATTCAACTAGCATGACTCTAATATCACCATCTCCATATCTCAAAACAATTATCAAGTATCAAACTTCTCATAGTATTCAATGCACTTATATGAAAGTTTTTATTATTCCTAAAAGCAAATTACCATGCTGTTTTAAAGGACTCTCAAAATAATATAAGTGAATCATGAGAGATCAATTTTTTATATAAAATAAAACCACCACCGTGCTCTAAAAGATATAAGTGAAGCACTAGAGCAAAAACTATATAGCTCAAAAGATATAAGTGAAGCACACAAAGTATTCTAATAAATTCCGATTCATGTGTGTCTCTCTCAAAAGGTGTGTACAGCAAGGATGATTGTGGTAAACTAAAAAGCAAAGACTCAAATCATACAAGGCGCTCCAAGCAAAACACATATCATGTGGTGAATAAAAATATAGCTCCAAGTAAAGTTACCGATGAACGAAGACAAAAGAGGGGATGCCTTCTGGGGAATCCCAAAGCTTAGGCTTTTTGGTGTCCTTGGATTTACCTTGGGGTGCCTTGGGCATTCCCAAGCTTAGACTCTTGCCACTCCTTGTTCCATAATCCATCAAATCTTTACCCATAACTTCAAAACTTCACAACACAAAACTTAACAGAAAATCTCGTGAGCTCCGTTAGCGAAAGAAAAAAAACACCACTTTAAGGTACTGTAATGAACTCGTTCTTTATTTATATTGGTGCTAAACCTACTGTATTCCAGCTTCTCTATGGTTTATAAACTCCATTACTATCCATAGATTCATCAAAATAAGCAAACAACACACGAAAAACAGAATCTGTCAAAAATAGAACAATCTGTAGTAATCTATAACTAACCCAAACTTATGGAACCCTAAAAATTCTAAAATAAATTGCTGGACGTGAGTAATTTATCTATTAATCATCTGCAAAAATAATTAACTAAATATCACTCTCCAATAAAAAATGGCAGCAATTCTCGTGAGCGCTAAAGTTTCTGTTTTTTACAGCAAAATCAAAAAGACTTCCCCCAAGTCTTCCCAACGGTTCTACTTGGCACAAACACTAATTAAACACAAAAAACACAACCAAAACAGAGGCTAGATAAATTATTTATTACTAAACAGGAGCAAAAAGCAAGGAATAAAAATAAAATTGGGTTGCCTCCCAACAAGCGCTATCGTTTAACGCCCCTAGCTAGGCATAAAAGTAAGAATAGATCTAGGTATTGCCATCTTTGGTAGGCAATCCATAGGTGGCTCTCATAATAGATTCATATGGTAATTTAATTTTCTTTCTAGGGAAGTGTTCCATGCCTTTCCTTAACGGAAATTGGAATCTAATATTCTCTTCCTTCATATCAATAATTGCACCAATCGTTCTAAGGAAAGGTCTACCAAGAATAATAGAACATGAAGGATTACAATCTATATCAAGAACAATGAAATCTACGGGCGCATAATTCCTATTTGCAACAATAATAATATCATTAATCTTTCCCATAGGTTTCTTAATAGTGGAATCCGCAAGGTGCAAGTTTAAAGAACAATCATCAAATTCACGGAAACCTAACAAATCACACAAAGTTTTTGGGATTGTGGAAACACTAGCACCCAAATCACACAAAGCATGGCATTCATGATCTTTAATTTTAATTTTAATTGTAGGTTCCCACTCATCATAAAGTTTTCTAGGGATAGAAACTTCCAACTCAAATTTTTCTTCATAAGATTGCATCAAAGCATCAACGATATGTTTAGTAAAAGCTTTATTTTGACTATAAGCATGAGGAGAATTTAGCACAGATTGCAACAAGGAAATACAATCTATCAAAGAGCAATTATCATAATTAAATTCCTTGAAATCCAAGATAGTGGGTTCGTTGCTATATAAAGTTTTGAGCTCTCCAATCCCACTTTTATTAATTTTTGCATCAAGGTCTAAAAACTCCGAATTTTTGAGATGCCTTCTAACTAAAGTTGACTCATCTCTAGTCCCATCATTATCAAGATTCATATTGCAAAACAAGGATTTAATAGGGGACATATCAATAACTTTTAGATCTTCATCCTTATTATCATAAAAACCTTCCGGTTTAGCGGCTATCCTATTAACTAAGGTGGCCTACTTATCCGAGATTTTAGCAATTTATTTTTCAAGATGAGCAAGCTGAGATTTCAAACCATAAAATTCCTTAGACATATCATCGAGCTCTTTATTCATGAAACCGATAAAACTTTTTTGTTCTTTAAGCTCGTTTCTAAAGAAATTATTATGCTCAAACTGCAAGGACATAAAACTTCTAACATTGTTTTCGATTTCTTCCAACCTTATAAGGCGAGGATCAACTCCTTTTGGTAAAGCCATAAGGGTAACAAGCAACAAGAGGCAAGCGAAAAAGAGGCGAACGAAAAAGTGAGGGTGAAAGGAAAAGAGGGTGAATAAAATGGCAAGGGTGAAGTGGGGAGAGGAAAACGAGAGGCGAATGGCAAATAATGTAATGCGAAGGATAAGAGTTGTGATGGGTACTTGGTATGTCTTGACTTGGTGTAAATCTCCCCGGCAATGGCGCTAGAAATCCTTCTTGCTACCTCTTGAGCACTGCGTTGGTTTTCCCTTGAAGAGGAAAGGGTGATGCAGCAAAGCAGCGTAAGTATTTGCCTCAGTTTTTGAGAACCAAGGTATCAATCCAGTAGGAGACTGCGCGCGAGTCACCTCGTACCTACACAAACAAATAAGAACCTCGCAACCAATGCGATAAAGGGGTTGTCAATCCCTTCACAACCACTTGCAAGAGTGAGATCTGATAGAGATGATAATAATAATATTTTTTTGGTATTTTTATGATATAGGTTGAAAGTAAATATTGCAAAATAAAATAGATTGGAAACTTATATGATGGAAAATGGACCCGGGGGCCATAGGTTTCACTAGTGGCTTCTCTCAAGATAGTATAAGTATTACGGTGGGTGAACAAACTACTGTCGAGCAATTAATAGAAAAGCGAATAATTATGAGAATATCTAGGTATGATCATGTATATAGGCATCACGTCCGTGACAAGTAGACCGACTCCTGCCTGCATCTACTATTACTCCACACATCGACCGCTATCAGCATGCATCTAGAGTATTAAGTTCATGAGAACAGAGTAACACCTTAAGCAAGATGACATGATGTAGAGGGATAAACTCATGCAATATGATATAAACCCCATCTTTTTATCCTCAATGGCAACAATACAATACTTGTCGTTTCCCTTTCTGTCACTGGGATCGAGCACCACAAGATTGAACCTAAAGCTAAGCACTTCTCCCATTGCAAGAAAGATTAATCTAGTAGGCTAAACCAAACTGATAATTTGAAGAGACTTGCAAAGATAAAACAATCATACATAAAAGAATTCAGAGAAGATTCAAATATTGTTCATAGATAGACTTTATCATAAACCCACAATTCATCGGATCTCGACAAACACACCGCAAAAGAAGATTACATCGAATAGATCTCTAAGAGAATCGAGGAGAACTTTGTATTGAGATCCAAAAAAGAGAAGAAGCCATCTAGCTAATAACTATGGACCCGAAGGTCTGAGGTAAACTACTCACACATCATCGGAGGGGCCATGGAGTTGATGTAGAGGCCATCCGTGATTGATGCCCCCTCCGGCGGAGCTCCGGAAAAGGCCCCAAGATGGGATCTTTTGGGTACAGAATGTTGCGGCGGTGGAAATAGGGTTTCATGGTGCTCCTGAATGTTTTTGGGGTATATGAATATATATAGGAGGAAGAAGTAGGTCGGTGGAGTAATGAGGGGCCCACTAGGGTGGAGGGCGCGCCCCCTTGTCTCGTGGCCTCCTCGATTGTTTCTTGACGTCCACTCCAAGTCCTCTGGATCATGTTTGTTCCAAAAATCACGCTTCCGAAGGTTTCATTCCGTTTGGACTCCGTTTGATATTCCTTTTCTACGAAACATTAAAATAGGCAAAAAAACAGCAATTTGGGCTGGGCCTCCGGTTAATAGATTAGCCCCAAAAATAATATAAAAGTGTAAAATAAAGCACATTAACATCCAAAACAGATAATATAATAGTATGGAACAATCAAAAATTATAGATACGTTGGAGACGTATCACTTGTTAGTATATGATGAAAGTTCTAGACATTTTTTGGCCGTCGCAGAAGATAGTTTTGGCGACCTTTTTGGTTCGTCACCTAAGATATGATCTTGCGTGACGGAGGAAGTGGTACCATCAAGATTTTATTTTTTATGATGGTGTTTCGGAAAACGGCTATACATGACACAAGTGAAATGTCGCAAATAAAGCAAAATTTGTAGCGTGAACAATATACACTTATAACATACTTTCTGCTGAATGTAATCTCAATACATGTGAGAAACTAAAGATGATACTATAAAAAGACAAAGGTAGAACGTTAGCCCCAAAACACAGTATAATAGGTGAATAATAATTCTCTAACCATGTTCATGATAATACGAGAATGATGATAGTACATGGCAACATACTCGAAAGTTTGCACCCCCTCCTCTGGAGAAGATCATGAAGTGACTTCTGATGAAGGAAAATAAATGAGAAATGGAGAGACTCAGAAGAACGTTGCAACTCTCCGCACCATAGGATTAAAAGAAGAATGAAGAAAAAGAGGATCAAGAAAGCAGAAGATGGTCAAATATGAGATAATTACTTCATTAGCCAGATGGCACATTAAGTGAACAAGGAAAAAATATGAGAAGATCAATGCCAAAGGTTCTACAACACGTACCAATGCATGCACGAAATTGAAGACCAATTATCGTGTCACCACCAGGCCACCGGAGGGGTGAATCCGCCACCAGTTAGTCGATTGAAACATTATCCTACGCCAACGTAGTCTCACAGTTCTTTTCAAAAACCCCATCATTTCCCAACCTTTCTTCCTCCTGTTTGACTTATGGATATTTCTTGTTTCTTAGTTGTCGCATTATCGTACTCCTCCTTAGATCCACTATCGTCCGCTAATTTCATATGCTTTGACAATGGCAAGTTAGGGCATCGTCGCTTCTCGGCCGTGCACTCCGTGCCCACATCTAAGTAGGGGGGGGGCTTATTATCCTCTCGGCCATTAGGGTGCCACCACCTTGCTTCCGCCGCCATGCACCACTGCCTTGACGTTGGTCGCCGGTTGTCTGTCATTATCGTTCTTGCCACTCCAACTTGTACACCTTCTCTCTTCCTTTCCTTTCTTCCCCACCTTCTTCTTCTTTGCTGCTCCGGCTTGTCACTCCTACCCGTCGCGTTCTAGTCTAGGACCATCCACTCGACATTCCTTCCGTAGTTTTTTTTTGTTTAGCAGTTATCTTGAACAATTGAAGAAGTAAGAATTTTCCAGTCTGAAATGAATGAATGGCATTGTTTAGATGCGATGTTTGCCTTTTGAAATCCTTTGTATCCCGATGGAGTTTAAACAAGATCGAAATTCTTCAGAAAAATGCCGCAATCTAAACATATGCCTTGAGACTCCTTAACGAGTAGCTCTAAATATTGGCTTTACAGGAGATTGTACCCACCAGGCCAATGAAACCCCCACACATCACCGCCCCCTGCCACTGCCCAGCGAGCCCGGTCCCACATGTCATCGGCACAGCCACCGCCACCCTTTTAGCTTGACTCGTTTTCCCCCTTTGTCTGTTCAGACCGACGGCGACCCCACCTCGTCCCCTTCCTTCCTCCGCCTTCACCGAAGCCGCCCTTTCTTCCCTGGAAGCTCTCTCCAACTCGAGCTCTTCCTCCGAGCCCCCCCCCCCCCCCCCCCACGCTGTGCTCCTCTCCGCTCGATTGCTCCTCTTCGGCGGCGAGCTCCCCCGCCGGATTGAAGATCCGGATCCCTGCGCTCTTGGTAAGCCCTAATCCCACCGTTCACGCCCAATTTGATTCCGCCGAGCAATCGTGCTGTTCCCTCGTGCGCGGGGTGCTTGGGGGCAGCTGTCTGAGCTTGCGGGCGGGATTTCTTTGTGCGACGCGTGGTCTGACATGTGGGCCCACCCCGGCGGTTGATCCGCCACAAGGGTTTGGCCACGGGATCCGGCATGGGTCGGGGCGTCTAGGATGATGGTGGTGTTGCTGATGGTGGCAGGGCTGTGGAGAGGTTCACGAGAGATGGTATGTGCTGGATTTATCTGGAATTGCTGGGATCTCTGCTGAGATCCGGGCGGTGAGTGGCGGTTGGTTGAGCCGGCTGGATCAATAGAGGCGGGCTAGAGTGCTGTAGTGACAAGCTTCGTTAGCTTTGAATTTGGTGAATTCTTGATTGCAGCTAGCACGAGACTTATCAATTTTCTGCGGGGTTTGACAACCGAGAATGGCTGAGTTTGCTGGACCTTTGAAAAAGAATTGAGAGTAGTTCTCAGTGCTTCATTTTGCGCTTCAGCAACTTCTACATTTCGGTCATTGAGGGACGTTGCATGGAGCCATGTATCATGGTTTATTTGATTTGTTAGCTAGCTCCAAGAACTTTAGGTAAAGTTGTTCAGTCGTCCTTTTCCTTGTAGATGGTGCATTTCTGTTGGTGATACTGATTGTCAAGTTGTCTTCGGTTTGTACTAGAGCTTATCCACAGGAGCTGCTAGTATCTCTGTCGAGCTTTGCTCTGTCCAATACATTGCCACTATGGCATGATTAACCGGATTTGGGATTTGAAAACTAACTAGAAGTCTAATCTGATGGAAAACAAACAAATTTTGTGTCTCATAGTTTACCCCAAGACTTATGGAAGGAGTAGAGCTGGTTGCACTTATCAATAGTATTGTTGCATTAATGGACGCGTCACATATAATTTGACAAGTTGTTTATTTATAATTTATGTACGACTAGCGTGTCACACTGCAGTTGGCCTGTTTTGCAGACTATGTTTTATCGGTCAATATTAATACGTAGAAAGTTTCTTTACACGGAAAGAAGTTTGTGTTTGTAAAAATCATGGAATAGAACAAGATGTCACACGCAGAAATATTTATTTAAAACATTAAGTGGTGGCACAATCCATTAATGTCGTGTGTTTTCTTTGGTCAAAGCTATCTTTTTTGCTCCTTACTTTGGACCTGGAGCGTACCATGTTACTTGATGTGAAAGACTGGTTCCATGATTTATTTATAACTCACGATCTTCTATATTGACAGGTATTTCTGTGATTTGAGATCCCTCACTGCTTCTTGGGCATTTGAGCTCAATGGTTGCAAGATTAGTCTTTTGCAACTTTTTGTACTCATGTTGAACTTTTTAGCGGCGTAAACTAGCCAGAACCAGGTTAATGGCATCTAGTACAAAGTCAGACTTGTTGTCTGGCAGCCCTGATGGGCATGGATACTTCAATGGATCACGCGGGTCATATTCGTCTGCTTCATTGGAAAGGTCAGGAAGCTTTCGTGAAGGTGGTGATAGTTATGCGACGTTCCCAGTATCAAGCTCAACAAGATCACCAGCAATTGACTCTGCTACCTTGCTTCAATCCCTTGCCATGGAACTAAGGGCAGCAACTTTGGATCAGAAAGCATCTCGATTAGATGTAAAAAAATCAATAAGTTCCATATTTGGAACTTCCCCAGAAGAATCAACATCAGCTCCATGTACAGGAAGGAACTTTCCTAATTCTGTTGAAGAGATCAGACGTTTGAGGCATAACATTAATGAGATGTCAAACAAAGCTAGGTACTACTCTCTATGCTGTCTTGTCAGATGAACTAAGAATGTGAAAGACGGCAGCAAATACGGAACTCTAAATTCTGTTAATTAGTTGATTGGCTGATGTGTCCAATTTAGAAACGCATCTTTTATTGGAGATAGGCCTTTCTTCTACAATACTGATTTTGTCGTACTAGGAAACGTTCTATGGGCAGACAATGTGCATATGGATTATTATGTTAACTATGCACTAATTATTCAGTATGTTTTTTTTTGCAGTTTAAGAGCTAGAGCTTTTGGTGCTGCTGTAGCGAAGATTGATAAATGTTGTCCTAACATTACACGAAAACGTTCCCGCGGAGACAGTTCATCTAATGAACGATCTACTGCATCTTTGTGTGGAGGAGCTATGTCCAGGATTGGCCCGTACGGCCATCTAAATGCAGATGATGCAGAACTTGGGCCTCAAAGAGAAGAGAGGACAAAGAATGCAGTACAAAATAGGAGATTGCGTACATCCATGACGGAGGTTGTAGCTTGCAGTGCTAAATTTTGTGTAACTCTCCGCTTGTCACTTCTTTTCTTCTACATGGTTGTTTAATAACTAGTTGCTAAAGTGTTGGACAAAAAGGAATGATATGACTATGTGTTGCTACTCAGTGTACGGGTTGCTCTCTATCTCTATTAGTTTTCCACACTGTCAAATTAGGCCTTGCTTTAAACTGATTTTCTCTCCATTTATCATGTTGTTTAGCTATATGTTCTACTACATTGACTCTGATATGCTGTTTTGTCATTGTTAACTTGCATGGAATGATATTTCTTGTGCATGGAAATCAGATGACCTGCCAGTTTTATTTAACTTATTATTATGGATTTTTATATATTTGTTTAGTTTACATTTTGATTGTTCTCTTAATTGATAACACAACTTATTTCTGGTTTACTAGATTGACTCAAGGACCACGAGTATCTCAAGGGGGCTGGCGCCCGTTGATAGAAGCTCGGATCCTGGGAAAGTTACAAATGGTGGTCCAGCAGTTCCTGAAGAAAAAACGAGAGGCCTGGCAACTAGTATTGATGGTTGGGAGAAGCCAAAGATGAAGAAAAAGCGTTCTGCTATCAAGGCAGATGCTTCATCTGTTAGTACTTCACGAATCATGGATGTAGACCGGGAGCAGAAACAAGGCATGCAACACAAGTTTAGCAGTGATGCCAGGGCAAGAATGGGAAATTCCCCTAGTTTCAGGTGAAAGACTCATTCTTCGGTCCTTGCTTTTCTTTGCACTGATTCTCTATTGTTCAGGCTTCATTTGCTCTGAGAAATTCAACTGTTTCTCTCTGTACATTCTTCAAATTCAGTAATTCCACTAAATTTAATAGGTAGTCCTTCTCATGACCATGCAGCACCTTCTTTCTTCTTCTTCTGGGTATTAATTATGTGAAACTGAATGTGCAGGTCTGGAGCTGTTGCATCTGTCTCTGGCACTGGTAAAGCAGACTTGCTTTCTGGACAAAATGGTCTTGTTGGGCGATCCGTGAATAGGAATGACCAAGACAGTGGTTTCCATCCTACTAACAAAAGGGATCGACAACTCGTTTTAGACAAGGAAATGTCCAATCCCAAAGCTATTAACAAGTAAGATGTTTCTCTACCTTTCACTTTGTATCCTCTTACCCCAATTCATCACTTGCCACATCGAATGGACGTAGTTACCTCCTGCATGTCAAGACTTACTTTTTTCTACCAACAGTTGCTTCTTTCTGCAAGTAAAAATGCATGCCATCTGATGCATTGAATTTTTCAGATTCAATGAAGATGACACTAGTTCTAATATCACAGCAGTATCAAAGGCAAACGGGTCTGCTAGGGGACCCCGATCAAACTCTGGTTCATTATTGAAGTCATCTCCAAACAGGCATCGACTACAAGCTAATCCTGATGACTGGGAACATCCTTCTGCCACAAATAAGTTGAATTCTGCTAGTGGATCTGGCAATTCTAAACGTACAAAGTCTGCACATTCACTATCCCCTCCCACCCAGTGGGGTGGGCAGAGGCCTCAGAAGATTTCCCGTTCAGCAAGGAAGTCAAATCTCCCCATCATCACAAGCACTGATGGGACATTAGTATCTGGTTCGCTTGAAAGTCCATCTATCAGTGAACAATCTGCTGGGTTACCCAGGCGTGCATCTATAAATGGTTCACAACAAGCCAAACGGGGAGATCATGGGCACTCAACTGGACCTGAAGGAGGCGAGTTTGGATTTGCTGAGAAAAAGTTGAGGGACAAAAGCAAAAGGGCTGGTGAACTGGATGATGGCCACTGTGGTTTTCAAAAGACTGCAATGCTTGGGCATCCTTCCAAAAAGAATAAGTTTTCTGCTGATGAAGATATTGGTGATGCTTCACGAAGACAAGGAAGGATTGGTCGTGGTTTTACTCCAACCAGGCCCAGTACCCCTTCATCACTTGACAAGCTTGAAAATGCTCCGATTACAAAACAAAGAAGTGTAAGGACAGTCTCGGAGAGAAATGAAAGGTGAGACTTTTCCCTCAACCAACCGCAAGTCATTTGAGATACGGCTCAGAGATATTCTTACGGTGAATTTTCCTTGCAGTAAATCTGGAAGACCACTGATAAAGAAGATATCAGAGCGTAAAGGCAATGCACGCCCCAGGCATACAATTAGCAATCTGCAGTCGGACTCTCCTGGTACATGCCCACCACCGAGTGTTCAACTGTTGTTTGTGATTCTAGTGTTCTTTCATTCTGCTGACGTTATTTTATTCACTTGCCAGTGCAATCAGAAGATGATCATGAGGAACTGCTTGCTTCAGCAAATTCTGCTCTAAGTATTTACTATACTCCTTAAAGTCCAGCATTTATCTTTGAGAGAAGTCCATATTACAACCTTGAATTGTCAACAAAGTCTAAGATACAACCCCGAACTTCAAAACTGTCTACTTTACAACCTCAGACTTCCAAAATCTGACAAAAACCAACTCTGAACTGGTTTCAACTTTCAACACAGTTTTGACTGATTTTGGCCATTGACTTCATAGTCAGCATCATCTTTTTATTTGGAAGTTACTGAGTGATGTTTCTGCTTGTTTTAGGGTCTGCTTATGGAAGTGCATTTTGGCGGCAGGTGGATCCTTTCTTTGGTTTTGTGACCACGGAAGACATAGCGTACCTAAGTGAACAGGTATACATGATCTTATTTTCTATCAAAATAATTACTCTTTACTCGGCGGTTTCTTGATTAATACTTCAATTGTTTAGATACATTTGCTAGATGACTCTGCTGCGAGCAGGTCAGTTGAAGGAGACGAAAGTCGGAAATACAAGGTACTATAGTATGCTATGAAGATTACTCCTTTCATTACACTACTGTAAAAATATGTCTGGTTAGCTATGCATTTGTGGGTAGTTACCATATATAGAAGTCGAGAATGCATTCTTAGTTTGATACCCTCTATTTATCATTAATCCCTACCATTTGTTTCTGGTACAGTCAATTTATGCTGAAATTTTTCCATTTTGCAGGGTAGCCTTGAATACATTTCAGAGCCATCAACTCCGGCTGGTAGCAACAAAGATGACCATAGTGCTCTTCCAAATGGGTATGCCCTGAATGGGATGGTGAATGATTCAGGCGCCTGGGGGACAAGCTGCATTGAACCTATCCTGGATCAACTTGTCCAAGGAATTGATGTGCGAGAAGTTGGTTCGGTTGGCCAAAGACTTATTCAAGCTTGGATAGATGAAGACAAGGTTGATGATATTGCCAACGACGTTTACAGAAGCGAAGGATATCCATTCGATACACATGAAATACATTTTGATGAAGGAGGATGGAAATCTCATTCAGAAGGTTATAAGTTGGAGCCTTTGCTGAATTTTGAAGCTGCAGGGAATTGCCCTAATGGTTTCATGTTGGGATCTGATTGGAAATACAATGATGAACCGTCACACAAGAACAGTAATGTCATGGAGAAGGCCAAGGTGTGGCCCGAGTTTCAGTACAGTGAAATGTGCTTCAGTGATAGGATTATCATCGAGCTAAGTGAAGTGGGTGTATCTATTGAACCCGTGGTAGGTATCTTGTCACTATCACAGTAGCATTTTATGCAATTTGTTTTGGTTACATAGGATTTTATTTTGCATTGATTATCTTCCCATGTGCATTTTGAACACGAACATGTATGGTCTACTCTCAGTAACAACTTATTTTCAATCCATTTCTTTTGCATAATCAGATAATAACTTTGGAGATTGCCTTAGCGAGCAGTAAGAGGTTGACAATCATTGAAGTTAGACCGCTCATGAGTGGGTTTGCCTAATCTGCCGAGACTGCTCATATGCCAACATCTTGCCCGTGTTGAAGTTTATATGTGGATTGCCTAGCCCTTTCCATCAGTTTGGACTTTTGGTTGTGTTGGCTAGTGCATGAAACTTAACATGGTATTAGGACCTAAGGTCTTGAGTTCAAGTCCAGGCTTTCCCGCGTCACACGTGAGAGGGGGCTAGTGCATGAAGCTTAACACGTTGCACCATTTTTGGCGGGTTATCGCTAATGAACAGCCATAGTAGACCTAGTTCAGAAGTCACTGCATTAACAGTTTCTTCTATTTTAGTTTAATAATTAGGTGCCTTCTTATTTAGTATGGGCTATGTTTTTCTACTGTTAAGAATGTTGGACATGTGAAGAGTATTTTGTGCTACACACCGAATATACCTGCAGCCCAATAATAATAATATGATGATGATGATGATGAGTATTGGAGGCAAATAGTAGGTAAATTTTATTAGCATTTTAATATGGGTATTTATGTTTAGCTCTATTTATTAATAAAACTATTGATGTTTATATTTATTGATAGAAGCATTTATGTTTACATTTATTAATAAAAGTATTTATGTTTTGGTCTCTTAGTTTTCTGAAATTACAGTGCAGATCGTTTTTCCATGTTTTGACTGTTCTGTTACCATTCCAGCCCGATCTTGCACAGAGTGAAGACGAGGATGTCAATGCTGAAATCTGTAGATTAGAAGGCCAACTTCATAAGGAGGTATTAATAAATCACTATACATGTGTGTGCGTGCGTCGGCTAACCTGTTTCACTATTTTGAGTGTCATTGGCTCATTCCTTCAACATAAGATGTCAAGTTAATTGTAATCCTTTTATGGTGTTGAAGGTTCTTGAGAAGGAAAAGTTACTAGCGAAGTTGGACAGAATGGTTAGAACTGAGAAGGAGTCTCAGCAGAGGTATTGTACATTGTTCCTTATTTGTTACAACACTATTTCATGAGTTTCAAACTTATATTTACATGGTTCGGCCCAATTACCAGGGAATTTTCGCGGCGCGCCATGGAGAGACTTGTGCTGATTGCTTACGAGAAATACATGGTAATAATTTCATTCTAAAAATCTCGAAAATACAACTACGGAAGTACCTCTTAATTTCTTTGGGTCATTGGCTAGGGTGCACTAATGTAGTTTCCTAATTGCTAATATAGTATGAATATAACCCTAATTTTGTTCTACTTGGGTTTTTGAGTCGAATGAAGATATTTGCTAAAATTGAAGGTTTTGTGTTGATGTTATTTTTGTTTGAAAATTTCTTAATAATCAAGATTTGTTTTCTCATACCAAGCATTTGCTGTTTATGAGATAATGACCTTGGTTGCTTTGTTTACCTCAATTTCTTTTTGTGAATCCCAAATTCATTGTGTTAGAATACTTTATTAAACGGTTATTATTGTTGCTGCCAAACTACAGGCATTCTGTGGGTCAAATAATTCAAGCAGCAAAAGTGTTAATAGAGCTAGCAAACATGCTGCCCTCAGTTTTGTTAAACGCACGATGGCACGTTGCCAAATCTACGAAGAGGCAGGAACAAGCTGCTTTGATGAAGCCCCTTTCAAGGATATGTTTATATCAGCAACTTCACACAGAAGGGACCCAGATTCTGCTTCACAAGGTATTGTTTGTACTTTATATTAACTACTATTAAGCATCCATACACAGATTCATGAAGACAAGTAATACTTGGGTTCTTGGTAGTAAGCATTCGTGTATACCGAATACTGTTCTACTTTGTCTTCACTATAATATCGCTTGTGTTCTTACTCGTCTTTTTACAGAAAATAATACACTACCAAAATCGGTCCAAAGGTCTAGTGCATCAGACGCTTCTCGAGCGAGCAGTCACATGTCGGACCTGTCATTTGCTAAGGAGGATCCCTGGACAAATAATGTAAAACAAAGGGAATTGTTGCTTGATGAGGTTGTAGGCAGCATAACTGGAGGAACCCTGAAGAGTTCGGGCCTTGGGGCTTCCCTTGTTAGCAATGCAAAAGGAAAGAGAAGTGAGAGAGATAGGGAAGGTAAAGGGCACAGATCAGGGCGACCGCCATCGTCCAATGCAAAAGGGGAACGGAAGAATAAAACAAAGCCCAAACAGAGGACAGCCAACATATCTGCTCCTGTGGGCAGTGCTCCTCCCCGGGATCCGGATCCACAGCCGCAGACGATAGTAACTCCTTCAGACAACAAGAGCAAGGACAGTGGCACCTTTGCTGCCACTAGACGTGATGAACCGGCAAATCCCGCAAATGATGCTGAAATACCAGACTTATCTAACCTCGAGCTGCCAGGAATTGACAGCGATTTTGGCGGCTGGTTGAATAATATAGACGACGACGATGGGTTCCAGGATCTCGACTTGATGGGCCTCGAGATCCCCATGGACGACATCAACGAGATTAATATGATGATATAGGCCCACATAGAAAGCTTCATATAGTGCACAGGTAACAGGTGGTTCTCTCAAGATAACCACCAAACCCCAGCAGGTTTAACACCAGGCCGGATAGTCTCCAGGTAGCTTTTTGTTCTTTTTTGATAAAAGCTTGTAGAGACCTCACACCCCTCCCCCCTTTGTATCATCGGCGTGCAGCTCGCCTCCCTACCTTGTACAGCACGTCACCTTGTACTGTGCATATCTATTTTGGTGCTGTACAAGGCAGGGAGGCCAGTTGCTTGATTGTACTCGAAAGGCTGTACATATGGTATCCCCTTGTGCCAAAATAAAGCGGCGTCGGTTATAGCTTTACTGCTGTTTGCCTGTTGGCGTTTTGTTGGTTGCGGTCTGCCGCAACAGTTGGCGCACGCCTCCGTTGCTACCTGGCAGGCGCATTTCCCTTGCTATTTCGGAGCGTCTTGTGTATCTCGGCCGATGCTTTCTGTCACCTGTTTCAGTGGACCATGTGACACCGTCTCGTTATGCCAGCCAGTTGCGGGACCAAGTGCTATGAACTTCAAATTAAGTTGAAAGAGACACTCCCTCTGTTAAGATCTTATATTTCTTTAGAAAGGGAGTACCAACTAGTCTTGCTATAACAAGGTCCATCCATTTTATTATCGCCAAATGTAGCTTAATTATGCCGCTTTGATTATAAAAGATCAAATACCGAGTAACATACCGAAAAAGGTTCCCCTGCTTTGTATACAAAGCAACCAACACCGATCACATAGCAATTGCTAGGACGAGTAGCACAACAAGCCCAAAAGAAAAGAAAAAGAACAAAAAAGAAGAAACAAATGCCAACAATGGCAGCTCGACAAAAGCACGGATGACATGCCACCGCTGCGTACCAAGCAACACCTCCGACCCTCAAAAAAAAAACCAAGCAACACCTCCAAGAAAGAATGCAACGCCGACGATGATGTTGCCTGGACGTGTCCTAGGATACCGAGTAACATATACTCACTCCCTTCCGGTTTACAGATCCTAATTCAAAAAACTTCCCAACTAAGAATTTATTAAATTTTATAGTTTGCGAAAGAACCTAATCAATACGTTCGTTTTCTTAAAAAAAATTACAACTGTATTAATTGCAATGCATGCATGCATGACCATTAAATAAAAAAAATACATGCATATAGCGAGTTTTCTTATGATTAATTTAATACGCCTCAAAATCTGAACAGGTGATGGGATAGAAATGGGACTAACAAAGTGAAAAAAAAGAGATATAAACTCCGCCACATCTTGTGCTAATAGATGTAAACTCACATCTAGTACCCCGCAAAAAAAAAAAAAAAAAAACTCACATCTAGTAGCAGTAACGGAAACGCCCGTCAAGTGTGAGCCCACTGGTGTACTCACTTGAAACCACCAGCAAAACCGTTACTGGGCGAGGAGCCGAGACGACGTGACGGCGACGTGCGTGCGTGCGGTTGGGTAACGCCGCGCCCACCCAACCAAACTCAACGCACGCACAACACATTCAGTGATAATCGCAACCACACCCGAACGAACTCCCCAGCAGGAAAATAGCACCAATCCGTCGATCCAACCGGCCCAACTAATTCACAGGAAACACAGTGCTCATCCGAAATGCTTCTGTTTCTCTTGAAGATGTAATTTCTAAGGTAAATAAAACAACAAAAAAAAGCTAGCTAGATTCTACTAGCAGGGGACGGAAATGGAGATGGAGACGGACATGGACGAGATCGACGAGTGACAACGAGGAGTTGAGTGAAACTTGCAATGCAGCCGCTTCTTGACGCGTCTCGTACGTCTATCCGTCCGTCCGTTGGTCTCGACCGCCTGCCGGGTGCGTTTCTGATCGGTCGACCCTGGCCGTCGGCAGGGTGGCCGCCGCCGCGCCGGCCCTGCCCAGGGACGCCATGATGGAGCACACGCTGCCCATTTGCCGCCGCACCTCGTCTTCGACCATCCGCTTCATCGCCTCCATGAACCACGGGTTCTGCTCCAGCATCGCCCTCGCGCTCTCCATCCAGGGCTCCTTCGCCGGCGCTGGCGCTGGCACCGGCGCCGGGGGAGTCGGCGGGATGACGGCGCCGACCCCGGTTCCCGGCAGGCTGAGCGACAGCGACGTGGGCGGGTCGGGCGGCGGCGCCCGGTCGTCCACCTTCACCGCGGGAGGGACGACGTCCACGCGGGGCCGCTTGGCGCTGGCGGGCGGTTCCACCGAGCCGTCGCTGTCGCTGTCGCCGTCGTCGTCGTCGTAGTCGTCCTCCCCGCCCTTGGTGAGATCCACAGATTGGAACGACATGGCAGAGGCGGGCGCGAAGGCGGGCCCGCCCGCCGCGTTGCCGGCGGTGGCGGCGGCCGCGGCCGCCCTGCGGCGCTTCCGGAGCGTGGAGTTCCAGTGGTTCTTGACGGAGTTGTCGGTGCGGCCGACGAGCTTGCGCGCGATGGTGGCCCACTTGTTGCCGTGCTTGCTGTGGAGGTCGAAGATGAGGCGGTCCTCGTCGGGGGTGAAGGCGCGGCGGTGCACCCCGGGGCTGAGCTGGTTGCACCAGCGCAGGCGGCAGGACTTGCCCGTCCGGCCGGGGATCTCGGCGCTGATGACGGTCCAGTTCCGGGCCCCGTGGCGCGCCACGGCGTCGCGCAGCAGCTCGTCCTCCTCGGGGCTCCACGACCCCTTGATCCTCCCCGCCCCCGCGCCCGCGCCATCCGACCCGCCCCCGCCGTCCGGCATGCCTCCTCTCCCCTCTCTAGCCGCGTCGGTCTCGGTCTGTCGGCTGCGGCTGCCGCGGGGGTTGTGCATATAAGGAGGTACGTGGACGTGGGCGTGCGGTTGGGCCGGGGGACGGGATGCGGGGCGTTGGTTGGTTCGTGTGCTGCTGCGGGCGTGTTAGGTGGGCGGGCGCGCTTTACAGTTTCGCGTTTCGGGCGTTTTCCGTGGGGTTTTTGGGCGTTTTCGGTGGTTTCCGGCGGGCGGTGCGTGGGACGGATGGTTGCCCCTGGCCGGCGTCACCCGCGAACCGCCGGCGATGGACGCATTTGCATGCCCGGCTGGCTACACGGCGTGCGCGCGCGATGTGCCGGGCCAGGCCAGGCCAGGCCAGGCGGGGCTGGACGTCACGCGTCGCGACCTGCTGCCGTTTCTCTCGAGTGCTGTGGGCGGAAGGTGGCCCGCGAGACGTCCGTTTCCTGTTATCTCCAGCCCCAGGGTGCGACGTGCCGTGGGGGAGGGAGGGAGGGTCGGTCGCAATCCGCCGAATACTGGTGCCGTCGGGCCATATCTTATTTGCTGCCTTGGAAGGCCGTTTTGAGTTTTTATTTTTTTGATTGATGAGTCGATGAGTTGTAGTACCAATCTGAAGCTTGTCGCCGTCACGATGCTTCTTGTGTTTATCTGAAAAAAGGTTTCTGATACTGGTTTTATGTTTGCGTGCTGCAAAAAACTACTTCTAAATCGATCAATTTACGACTACAACTTTACAAGTAAGTATTATCACAATCTTCCCTAAAAAAAGTATTATCACAATCTTTTGAGTAATTTATTTAAATACTAATTAAATTGCACACCATCTTAAAGATTAAAGGTTTGGCGTCATGGAGTCTCTTTCCATGTACTACAGGCTGCAGTCTCATGGCTGGTAGTGGTATACGTGTAGGTGTAGCGAGAAGGGCTCTGCATGCTCCTGTAGGAGTACGCCCACGCGTGAGCATGCGCGTAGGAAAAAAAAAAGATGGCTGCATGCGTGCGAGGGAAGATCGCAACCTTCGTACCAGAAGCTGGCGCTATCTTGTTGCCTTCGAACTACACACACTTGCATTTGGCCGATAGTGCACATGATAAACCGCCTCTCGCTTATTATTTATTTATTTATTAGCAAAATATTAGCCAGGTCACTTAAACCGTTTAGCCCTCTCCTAGCCATGATGGCCTTTCCCCCGAAAAGAATGTACTCCGTATAAGGTTAAATGGCGTTCAGCTCACCCTGTTCTCATGGCAACGGAAAAAGGTTCGTAGCCACGTGAGCAGCCGGGAGCGAGAAGCCCTGAACTCGAGTTAATTACACGATAGTACCACAATTGGGGCCGTGGTGGCGAACTGGTACCAGTTTTGAAAATTTTTACGTGTCAGTACCACGTTTGGACCGAACCGTTGCAAATCGGGCTAAACTTCGTATTTGTACGTATTGACGCTGGAACTGACCGCCCGGGCCCGCGCGTCAGATGCCACGCTGGCGAATCGACACGCGCCCGCTCGCTCAATAGGTGCGGTCCGGCTCGAACCGGACCGGCCCGTGCTCCACTCTGTTCCTCCTCGCCGTCTCTGTTCGTCGACGAACCCTAGCTCCCTGCGCGTACGGCGATGGCGGCGGCAGCGGCGGTGGCGGCGACGGCGATGGCGGCGGCGCAAACCTTCCCCTCTTCGGCATCGGCGCGGCAGGAGGAATCGAGGGGAGATCTCCAATCGAGGGCGGCGATGGCTACTCGAGCTCTGAGTACTCCAGCGACGACGACGAGTTCATTGAGCCCGCACTGTCCATGGAGCAGCGGGTACGGCTGGCAAAGCAATGGGTGGCGAACCCTAGCAATAGCCATGAGCTGACCCACGGGCTCGGCGGCGTCCTGTAAGTTTCTGTTTCTGCCTCTTTTTTTTTCTCATTTATTTGCTAATTAGGGTTATAGTGTACTGATTAGGCAAATTGCATGTGAATTGTAGTTTATATGAAGACATATGGAATGTTAGGATCCATTTTGACAATAATGATCTGTTAGAGAGGAAATTAAGCTCTTCAGATGTGACATATCTAAATATGGTTGCATTGATGGAAACCCAAGGCTTTAGTATTGATGATTCACTGATGTTTTACATGGAGACCCCAGGAGAGCAGGGCTTGGAATTGGTTGATAGTAATGTTAACTACAGTTGATCAAGAGGCAGAATGAGGAGAGTTTGGTGCTTAATTTGCTATTTAGGGCTTGTCCACCAGCTGTCAGTGTACCACAGAAGGGTTTTGTACGGAAGCAAAATTTAGATATAACTGAATATTCTGAGCCTGTTGTTTTTGATCTTGCCGATCCTCCTGTTTATGCTGTTGATCAGCAAGGTGTTGCTTATGAAGGTCAGAGTAGCAGTTATATTGCAGCTGTAGGCCCTGCTGTTTTAACACAAGAGAGCAGGAGTGTTCTAAATCCCAAGTTAAAAGAAGTTGTGGAAGAAGAACAAGTTGGCTATGATGGCAGTTATGCATGTTCATCTGAAGGATCTGAAGGGCAGTATGATAGTGACATGGGGGATTTAAGGCCTAACTATAATGAGGAAATGCATGATGTTGAAGACATGGAGATGGAAGAGGGAAATAGACAGAGAGAGGAAGAAGTACAAGAGCAACATGAGGAAGAAACAGAGGATGAAGAATCAGAAGAAGAATTAGAGGATGAAGAACAAGTGCATTATGAGGGTGACACAGAGGTAGAGGAATTATTTGAGTTGGAGGATGATGACCCTATTGTTCCAGAAGAGGAGGAAAAAATATATGTGCCAGCAAAGAAGAAGCAGAAGTTGCAAGTAAGGAGGGGACCAACAACAAGGTCACATTCCAGTGTTTTAGAAGAAGTGCAACCTGATTGGAAACCATCATCAGATGAAGAAGATGATAGTTTATTGAAGGACAGTGAAGATGATGGGTTTGAGCCACTAGCATTTGTGCTACCTCAAAAAAGGAAGAGTAGGGCAAAGAAGAGGCCAGCTAGAGTATGGTACAATGAGGATTTGGAACAACCACACCAACAACTAAAACTGCATATGTGCTTCAAAGATCAACATCAATTCAGAGATGCTCTGTTGAGCTTGCACATCACTCAGTGCAGAGACTTCAAGTATCACAGGAACTCAGATCAGAGGATCATTGTGCATTGCAAGAATGAACATTGTAAGTTCTGCATTGTGGCAGCTGTTATAAAAGGGGAAAACACTTTTGTAATTAAGAAGATGAGGATACAACACACCTGCCCTAGTTCTACTGAAACAAGCAGGGTAAGTGCAAAGTGGCTTGCAAAGCAATATGAGCCACTATTCAGATCTGATGTCAGTACTAGCATACATACACTTATTGATGCCTGCATGGAAAAGTATGGTGTGGATGTGCCCAAGGCTATGGCATATAGGGCAAAAAACTTAGCTGTTGAGGCTGTGTTGGGAGATCATAGGAAGCAATACCCAAGGCTGAGAGACTATGCTCAGACTGTGATGGATACAAACCCTGGGAGTAGAGTTATAGTCACCACTGTAACTCCAAAAGCCACTGAAAAAATCCCACATCCAGGACCAAGATTCCATGCCATGTTTTACTGCATCAATGGAGCAAGGGAGGGATTTCTACAGGGCTGTAGACCATTCATTGGTTAGTTCATTTTATCTTGTACACTACTTTGATGTTGTTAGTTTCAATAGGTTGCACATATAAATGCATTTGACATGTTATGTTTACTTCCTGTTTTAGGTATTGATGGATGTTTTATCAAGCTGACCACTGGTGCACAAATCCTTGCTGCCACTGGTAGAGATGGCAATAACAACATATACCCACTGGCATTTGGCATTGTTGGACAAGAGGACAAAGCAAACTGGTGCTGGTTTCTACACCAACTGAAGATTTGTCTTGGAGGAGAAGTTGGACAGTATGGTCCATATACTATAATGTCAGACAGACAGAAGGTATGTTTATCCACCTTGCTTTGCCTGCTAAATATGTGTTTACATGTGTATTAGACAGTAGCTTAGCTGTTTAAATTGTGTGCACCAGGGGCTATTATATGCAGTGAATAGAGTTTTTCCTAACAGTCATCAAAGATTCTGCTTAAGACACATATATGCAAACTTCCAGAATGCTGGCTTTAGGGGGGAGGACCTTAAGAAGTGCATGGATAATGCCAGTTATGCATATAATGAACACAAATTTAATAAAGCAATGGATGATCTCAAAGCTGAGAGTGTGGAAGCTTGGCAGTGGCTTAGTGCAATACCCAAGAAAACATGGGCTAGGCATGCATTTGACACAAATAGCAAGACTGACTTGGTTGTCAACAATTTGTCAGAGGTGTTTAACAAGTACATCCTAGATCATAGGAAAAAACCAATAAGAACTATGTGTGATGGCATAAAGGATAAGCAGATGGTTAGGTGGCACAGGAATAGAGAGAGTGGAAGGGAAGCTAGATGGGAGATCACACCACATTACAGTGAGAAGTTGGAGATTGAAAAGGAAAGGGCCAGGTACTGCAAACCCATTCAAGCAGGTGTTAACTTGTGGCAAGTAACTAGTGGTGAGCAAACACATGCTGTCAATTTGGAAGTTGAAACCTGTGGTTGCAGAAAGTGGGACCTCAGTGGCATCCCATGTAACCATGCCATCTCAGCAATCAACAAGGCAAAAAGGTTTCCAGAGGACTTTGTAAGCAAATTCTTCAAGAAACCATATTATTTGGCAGCATATGAACCAATGATATATCCTGTCCCTGGTGAGCATGACTGGACAAAGACCCCAGGTCCAGACATAGAACCACCAGCATTTAAAGTGAAGAAAGGAAGAAGGAAAGAGAAGAGAATAAAGGGAAAATTTGAAGTTCCAAAGCCAAAGTCCACCTCAAGAATGGGGACAATAACTTGTAGCAATTGTGGATTACAAGGGCATAAATACACAAACTGCCTTAAACAGTTGAAACCTGAGTTGGCCTTAAGAAAGAACAAACATGTGGTAAGCCCCTTTGTACTAGTTCTTCATTTTGATGTTTCTGTAAATTACCTTTCTTATTTGTAGTATTATTAACTGTGTTTCCTTTGAATTGTTTTCCAAGCCTGCTGGAAGGAATTCACAAGCAAGAGGTGTTGCTCCTACAGCTCCTGCAACAACACCTAGAGCTGCTTCAGCAACAGCTAGATCTCCTGCACCAACAACTAGGGCTCCTACACCAACACCTAAAGCTCCTACACCAACACCAAGAGCTGCTCCACCTGCAACAACTAGGGCTCCTGCTCCAACACCAGGAGGAAGAACTGGAAGTGCTGCTGGTAGAGGTGGTGGAAGTGGTGCTGGTAGAGGTGCAGGAAGAAGGGCTGGTGGTGGAAGAGGATCTGGAAGAGCATCTTCTAGTGCTCAATCTTCTGCTGGGAGAGGTGCAAATTCTTCAAGGCCTTTCTCTGCCCCAAGGCAGTATGGTGCCTCAACTTCTAGTGCTCCTCCACCAACTGATGGCACACACACTGGATGGATGGCCTGGTTCAATGCTAGTAGAGGTGGCAGAAGGTGATGCAAACTTCTGTTGATTCTACAATGTGCACCTGCTACAATGTGGCATGTTATCTTTTGGTTTGATGCCACTACAATGTCTTGTATTTCTGCTACAATGTGCTTTATTTTGGTTTGATGCCACTGCAGTAACTTGTGCTGCTGCTACAATGTGATTTATTTTGGTTTGATGCCACTGCAGCAACTGTTGCTGATGATACATTGTGCTTTGTTTTGCTTTGATGACACAACACCAACTTGTGCTCATGCTACAATGATATACTATTTAGAGTTTGATGCCACTACAATGTGTTTTCTTTTGGGTTTGATGCCACTAAAGCAACTTCTGCTGATGCCAATGGATATCTTGATGGTTCTGTTGGGGATAACTTGATGGTTGATGGATTGATGCCACTTGGGTGGATAACTTGATGGTTTACGGTGGCTCGGGGTCGACGGAACCACCTTAATCTAACCATTAGGGTTTATGGTGGCTAGGGGTCGATGGAACCAACTTAACCTAACCATTAGGGTTTATGGTGGCTAGGGGTCGACGGAACCACCTTAATCTAACCATTATGGTTTATGGTGGCTAGGGGTCGACGGAACCAACTTAACCTAACCATGATGGTTTATGGTGGCTCGGGGTCGACGGAACCACCTTAACCTAACCATGATGGTTTACGGTGGCTCGGGGTCGACGGAACCACCTTAATCTAACCATTATGGTTTATGGTGGCTAGGGGTCGACGGAACCAACTTAACCTAACCATGATGGTTTATGGTGGCTCGGGGTCGACGGAACCACCTTAATCTAACCATTAGGGTTTACGGTGGCTAGGGGTCGACGGAACCAACTTAACCTAACCAACATGGGCTTCCAATGCATGATATAACATAACCATATAATATTCCAGTGCTAACATAACCATCAAATAGTCTTCCAATGCTAACATAATCATCTAATATAAAAATATAAAACCTATTGCAAGAGAAATCATAACTTTTAGTCTACATCTCATGGCACAGAATATCTGATCCATCTTCCAATGCATGATATATCATCATTTCAAGT
Organism: Triticum aestivum; assembly: GCF_018294505.1. NCBI lineage: Eukaryota > Viridiplantae > Streptophyta > Magnoliopsida > Poales > Poaceae > Triticum > Triticum aestivum. The sequence goes on along the minus strand of NC_057794.1, from coordinate 395,920,639 downwards.
CTAGCCAACATAACACACAATACTTACTGGAGTTCAACATATTATAGGGTACACAGCAGGTCCATCACAAATACATAGTGGAGTTTGAGTTTAAATGCATAGTTCATCCTTTTCTCACAAAAGGATGAAAAGCATATCTACTACATACATACACAGACATAGTTCACAATTAGTAGAGCCATACACTACACAACCATCATGCCCAAAAGGTCAGCATTACCCACTAGTCTCATATTCATTTTCTTCACTTCTCTAAGATGGCCTGGATCCCCTTGATCTTCTCCTTCAGCTTCTCCTCTGCCTTCATCAGCTCAGCAATCTGAAGCTTCAACTCTAGCTTCTCTTGGGTGAGCTTCTCCTCAGACTTTGTGAGCTCTGCATTCTTCAACTCCAAGTTCATCTTATCTTCACTAAACAATTGCTTGTCTTTAATATGCTTCAACTTCAAGTTCTGGATGACTGTTGCTTGTGCTCTTGTCAGGTTCAGTAGCACTTCATAATTCTGCTTAAGCTTCTCAAACTCTGCATCTTTCTTTGCCATCTGTGCCTTCATATCAGCCAGCAGTTCACTTCTGCATTGCTGCTGATATGTAAGGTTATCCTGCAGATATCTGAAATCCACCACCCTGTCCTCCTGGAAGCTCATAAGTTCATGCACATCTTGGACTAACTTGTCATAGTTGGCCTCCAGCTTGTTCTTCTCTTCTGTCAGATGGTGGATAGTGAAAGAACTTTCAAGATTATCATTCACCCTAGCACTCTTGCTATCTTCAACCATGGCCCACAGCTTCAACAATGCATTTTGCATTGTTGGGGGCCACTGGTGATCAACCCATTCAACAAACCCACAATTCTGCCCTTCCTGCAAAAAGGCAAAAAGATAAAAAAAATAAACATGTTACTTCAGAAGCACAGGTAAATAACTAGTGCAAAGCAATAACACTGTACATTGGTAATAATAGCACCACTAAGCTACACTAGTAATTGAGATGTACCTACCCACTAAATAACAGCATGACAAATTACAGCACCACTCAGCTACAGCTTTGAACTAGATTTTGCTAATCGCTACAAAACAAGAGAGAGCAATCTCTAACTGCAAATTTGGTGAACTGCCAAAGCATATGCAGTACATACTATCCACCTAGATACTGTCAAACCAACAATAATATGACACTATCAACCTATATATGAATATGCCCTTAATAATCAGGCCTTGTACTCATGTTCACTCATGTTCAATATGGCACTGTCAAACCAACAATAATATGACACTATCAACCTATATATAATATCCCACTATCAGCATAGAATTCATACCGGCTCTGCACATGCTAGGAACCTTCTCCCTGTGTCTGTTCCTTCAAATGCGACAAGCCTCTCAGATGCCTTGCCGTGCTTCTCACATGGCGACATCGTTTCCAGCTCAAGCCCCTGGTAATCTGGATCTTCAACGCTGAAAGGGACCTGCCGAAGCTCGTACAATCAAAATGCCCAAATCAAAACCCAGCGAAATCAACCAAATCAAAAAGCCCCAAATCTGAAACCCTAACCCTAGACCTAGCTCAAGGAAAATCACCTGGTTAAGCCCGTCCGTGGATGAGGTCGAGTGCATGTACGGCAGGCTGGACGTGTCCTCACTGCTTTCGTCTTCGAAAACCATGACGGGCGGCGGCGCTCCGCTCCGGCAAAGCTGCCGGCGATGACGAGGGCGACGAGAGAGGAGCAAGGAGGGAGGCAGGAGCGAGGAGGAACAGAGTGGAGCACGGGCCGGTCCGGTTCGAGCCGGACCGCACCTATTGAGCGAGCGGGCGAGTGCCGATTCGCCAGCGTGGCATCTGACGCGCGGGCCCGGGCGGTCAGTTCCAGCGTCAATACGTACAAATACGAAGTTTAGCCCGATTTGCAACGGTTCGGTCCCAACGTGGTACTGACACGTAAAAATTTTCAAAACTGGTACCAATTCGCCACCACGGCCCCAATTGTGGTACTATCGTGTAATTACCTCCCCGAACTCACGTAGTACTACTACGTTTCTCTCCCTACCGGAGTTGGGGACCATCGAGGATAGCTTTTCTTGCTGCGGTCTGCAGATATCACAAGACGCATGACCCATTACCCGCAAAAAAAAAAAAAAAAAGACGCATGACCCATCAACTGTCAGGTTAGTTTGGCATATGGTGACCTGCGGCATGCTTCCCCGTCAAATCGGTTTAGTACTACCGATGATTTGTGCCAAGTGCATCCAATTATGTTTGTACCCAATGCTATGCTCTTGTCCCCATTGGCGTACTCACAGATTTTTTTTAAAAATATAGAATTATGGATACAACAGTATTAGTACTAGTTAAATCGGTATGTTTTTACTGTACTAACTAAATTTTGGTCAAGGTTAGACCCCAAATTCGAGACGGCCTTACCTTTTTTTTTTTTGCGTGGAAGCTTTACATGTTCTAAAGAAGAGACTGTTAACTTGTCAGGCAGAAGTCACAAGGCTGTTCCCAACACACGCGCATGCATTCCTCATTGCGTCTCCGATTCACAATTCGTATAGCTAGCATGAGAGAAAGAAACCACACAAACGAAAACAACAAGGGAACAGCAGAAGAGAAAGGGAAAGGCAAAGGGAGAAAAGCGGCGAGGGCTAGCCATGCATGGAGTCATGTCTCTGCTGGTGCCAAGCGTGCGTTGGGTTGTCACCAATTTTTTGGTTACCCAATCAACCGCTACTAATTCGTCGGCTAGGCTGCAGGTACTGTATGTGGTTGTGTTGCTTTGTGCTGAAAACATTTGACACTGCATGCATGCAGATCAGTCCGTCGGCCGTGTGATTGGTACGCACCTGCGCAGCGCAGGGCGCCTAACCGAAATGCTAGCGGGCGGGTAGCCGGCCGGTGAGACATGGACGGGCTAGCCGGCCGCGCTCGACGGCTCATCTAACCCCGACGGGGGCTCGCGTAACGACCTGCGGACCTGGCACCAAACCGGCCGGTGAGCCATGCATGCAGCCAGAAAAGAGCAACCCCAACAACACACACTATATAAATATATCGGATTTGCTAGTTGCTAAGAAACCAAATATTGCCTTTTGAGTCCGAGCACCATGGAGGCCTCCATTTGCAAAAACAGAATTCATATTTTTACATTTTAAAAAATTCTGAAAAAAATACAGATATGCATGGAGGCATAATGTACACGTGCCTAAATTCTCGGGACGAAATACATTGAAACGAGGTCTGTGCAAAAATAAAAAACTGAAGCTTTTCCGCACATGATACTATTCATCCTCTCTTCAAATAGGCTTTCGTCCCGCTTTATAAATAAAGCAGCACCGAAGAAAAGTACACGGTCGAACGATACAAGATGGTGAGGTTGCCATCTTACACAGCTGATCTCAGGATAATCGGATCACGCAGAGCGCACGCGCCTACGCTACCAACACAGAACACAGGAAGAAATGAACATAATGCCACACTATGACCTAGTGCACCTAAGCTCCACTACAACACCCTCAAGAGGGAAGACGACGCCAAGCGTCGCCGCTGTCGAGTCCACAGCGGACAAAGGTCTTCGCCCAGGGCCCTGTCACGGAGAGAAGAACCACGACGACGTCTTCATGAAGAGTGCGACACCCACGGGCGTCGCCGTCGTCGGTGCCAGGTGCGGAGCTTTCGCTCGGCATCTCACACGTGCCACCATGAGGTCGCTAGGACGAGTGCGACGAGGTCAGGTCCCCATAGCCGGATCAGGGCAATGCCCCTGTGGGGACAGAGGGCATGCCCGAGCCACCCGTCGCTACACCTCCCGTCGCCCGCACAACCAGGAAGGAGAGCCACCACCGCCGTGATGGTGCCCGCCGACGACCAAACCATGCGGACCGCCATCCGGGGCCGCTGCCCCGGCCTCCATGTCGCCAGATACCGAACGCCGCTCACTTCACATCGCGCTCAGCCACGATAGAAGGAACAGAGGCACGCCCCCTACTCCTAGCCCGGCATCAGTCACCGAGTCTGGGTAGGCGCTTCCACAGTAGGGGGCACCCACGCCTGCATCCCCAGCCAATTCCTAGTGGATTGGGGGGGGGGGGGGACGACCCTATGACTGCCGACGGTCGTCGGCGAGCCAGCCCCGAGCCCTGGCCCAAGCCAGCCAACACAACGCCATGTCCGTGGCCACTGTCGCCGTTCCGGTCCCCAACGTCCTGGAATCACGACCACCGCCGCCGACCACCGTACCCGCGAGGAGATGAAGAACATCACCCGCGAGCATAACCCGGACCAAACCCCACTTCACCTACCCGGAGCAAGAATTCCGATCTGCCTCGGGCCCAGATCCGGTCCGCCCGAGAACAAACCCTAGGTCATAGCATCCACCTGCCCGTACCCAGGAGAAGGAAAGTGGTCACCGCCACCCGCTCCCCGCCGCCGAGCACCAAACGCCATGCCATGCCGACACCAACGTCCGGAGGACCCTCGAGCCACCACCAGCCCACCACCCCGAAGCACCGGGAGCCCCTAACCATGGCCAACCAAGGCCAGCACAAGCCATCGGAGGAGAGACCCTTGCCCAGGCCGTCAACCGCCGCCAATGGATGGCCCCGCACCACCCAAGGTGCCGGCGGCCAGATCTGGACCAGATCGACCCCCCGACCACCATAGGTGCTTCCCGAACGGCCTTCCACGCGACCACCAGGGGACTCCATGAGCACGCGACATGCACTGCTCCCGCCGTCGCCCCCGGAACCGCGCCGGTGTGCCCCGCCGCCAACGCGCCACCATCCGCTGCAAAACGCTGCCCGCGCCAAATCCCGACAACCGAGGGGAAAAACGGGTCCTGCCGCCGCCGCCGCCGACTGGGCTTTGCCCGACGACAGCGAGGAGGAGAGGTGAGGGGAGGGTCGCGGACGCGGCGGCTCTAGGGGAGGGGTGGGAGGTAAGTCTGAGAGATTGCAAATAAAAACCATACTATTCATCCTCAAAGTCTGTGAATTTGTCTTTTGTATACATGTTGCATTTCAAGTTATTTCATCTTGAATTTTTACACACATATACATTTCATCCTTGTATACTTGCATTTTTTTCAGATTTTTTTGAAACCCAAAAATTTGAATTTTGAAATTTTCAAAAGTAAAGGGTTTGTTGGAGCCCGGTCACCAAAACCCGCCACTCCTAAGTGTTAGAACGGAGAGAGGGATTTGGTGGAATTGTGCATTCGTTGTATTGCTTGAGCCTCGTAGGCATATATATATATATAGGAGTACATGATCTACTTGGAGTACAAGGCAAGCCAGAATATTTCCTAGTCTAACCTATGTTTCCTAATACAATCACATTACTCAACATCCCCCCGCAGTCACAACCGTAGCGACGCAGACGGTGAGACTGGAGAAGAATCCGAAGGCAAGCCGACGGACAACCCCCCACAGTCGTAATGGTCGACGCATCACGGAGTCGTGGCTGGAGTGGAAACCAACGAGGTTGCTCAAGCAGGCGGTAGCCCTTTGTGCCGTTTGTCGATGTAGCCGAGAGCATGGGTGGTGGAGCCGTGGTCGAGGTAGCCATGCGAAGAATCCCGTGGTCGATGTCGAGTCAGGGTGGCCGGTGTCGAGGAAGTCGCCGTGGAGCCACGGGCGCAAGGGGGCGCCGACTTAGCATGGGCGCAGTGGTGTCGATGTAGTGGTGCGCCGGGAGAACATGTTGTTGACAACATCATGGACGAAGGCACGCATCGATGTTGCCAGCACCGGGCATGCGTAGATGGACGAAGATGAAGTTGACGAAGCGCCGACCAGGCTTGCCAGGTCCGGGGACACGTCGTGGAGGAAGGCATGCATCGGTGTTGCCAGCACCAGGCATGCGTAGACTAGGGACCTGCACGAGCTGTATGCCATGTAGGAGAAGTCGGAGGGGCCAGCAGAGAAGAACTCGACGACGATTGCGGCGTCCATCGGCGTGGGGCCGATGTCACCAACGGTGGTTGGAGTAGACGAAGTGCCCGGGGTAGATGATGGCGACGCTGGCGACGAGCCGGTGCTTGGACGAAGACGAAGAGGGTGGACGGGGCACGGCGGCAGCTACGGAGGTAGCCGCGACGGCGGCCAAAGAAGAGCAGCGGTGTCGGCCTGATGGCGGCGGCGGCTAGGTTAGAAGTGCGGCGGCGGTGCTCGAAGTAGGCGAAGAACCCTGACAGCGTGACGAAGACCGGCGCGGACGGTGGCGTTCCCGCGCCAAGGAAGACGGCGCGGCGCATACCACGGGGGGTTGACGCGCGGTGATGACGAAGCTGACCGCGGGCCGCGACGCTACGGGCCGAAGCGGCGACGCAGCGACGGCAGGCGAGTCGGGGCGGCGGTGGGAAGACCTCAGGGCGGCGGCGGGGACCGCGTATCGCGGCACTACGGCCCGAAGGGGCGACGCAGCGGCGACGCATGAGTCAATGCAGTCGCGAGGAGAACCACGGGGCAGCGGCGCTGCAGCCCGACGGGGCGACGCAGCGGCAGCCCGATGCTCGATCGGTGGAGAGGCACGCTGAACTTGGGGACGATCTTCATGGGACCTGCGGAGGTGCCCATAGCCTCGATCTCCAACTCTTTCCCCACTCTAACCTCGATCCATTCGGGGGCTAATGATGAAGCCATGTACCTAGGGTAGGGGCACGGACCTGTCCAAAAAGCCCTACCCTAGGACATCCCTAGAAGAAGTCACCTTTCAATCGACTTAAAGGTATCCTACTCGACGGGTTCAAGACACTCGACCAAGAAGCTATCACTCGACCATGAAGCCAACCACTCGACCGCCAGGAGACCTAAAGTCACTCCGCAGGCAAACGGTCGGCTATCAAGTAGTCTTTATGGTCATCATAGCACTTTATTAGGGGCGTTACCAGTAACGCCCAACCTTAAATGTACCTTAAACCCTGCATTACTGAGAGCAGGAGGGGGCCGACGAACTCTATATAAGCCACCCCTCCTAAGTATGAAGGGTTCGCACCCCTGTTATTCACACGCCAGTAATCCAGTCGACCGCCTCCGGGCACCGAGACGTAGGGCTGTTACTTCCTCCACGAAGGGCCTGAACTCGTACATCTTGGTGTGTTTACAACTTCCCAATTGCTGAGATCTAGCCTCTCCATACATACCTCCCTACATCACTGTCAGAGTTAGAACCACGACAGTTGGCGCCCACCGTGGGGCCGGAATCTTAGCACCTGATTGGAGAAGTTGCGATTTTTCCGATCCCTTTGATCATGGTTTCGTGCGGAGTTTTGGTGGAGGGCCGCGAGATCCGCCTCGGCGCGCTCACGTTCATCGCCGACGACTCCGCCTGGCTTCAAGAGGCGCCACTCGACATCGACGCGCTCCCCGTCCGCGGTGCAACGCATTTCCGCGCATGCGTTCGTGGCGTCCTCCTGCGGCAGCCGTCGACCCAGTATCGGTCGGCCCCCGTATCGTCTCCCCGCTCTGTCTCCCACCGGCACAAGCACTCCGGTCGGTCGAGACTTCAGTGGTGGGTGAGGCATGCCATGGCTCGCTAGTCGCCCGCCCCGCAAGTCGCGACAATCGAGCCCGACGAATCCCTCTGCGGCCTGTTCGACTGGCTCCGCGGAGACCGCATCTGAGTGCGACAGCAGCGACCCAGCGGCTGAGATCCTGGCGGTCGATGGAACGCACAGTCCTCCCGGTTTCCCTCGCGCTGATGGAGGCGCGGGTGGGGGCGACCCGTCGCATCCCTACGATGAGTATCTCACTGAACCTCTCACGTCATTACAGCGAGAGGAGCTTCGCCGCCGGAACACGGACGCACTCCGCACTCCTATCGTCGGAGAGTCCCCCGAAGCCCGGGCCTTGGAGGACGCGCGCTTGGCTAATTTGGCCGAGCGCACTCGACTGGAGAATCTCCAGCGAGCACTCGACGAGCAAGCGCGACAGCGGGCTCCTGAGTCTAGTCGACGCCAGCTCTTCCCGCCGACGCAGGTATACCGAACCCCAATTCAGAATTTGGCCGCCGCGGCCCGTATAGCAGAATCGATTCAGCCCTCCCAGTCGGAGGCTGGCAGGGGCTTGTTACAGATCAGAGCGTTGCTCCGGGCGGCGGGAAACCAGAATTCCGTTGTTTCTCAGTCGCGGAATAGGATCCACAGTCGATCCGTTGCAACAGATACAGTCCAGTCGGCTCACAGCCCGCGGTCGCCCCCGAGGCGTGAGGGACGTGGCGACCGGCATGATCAGTACAGAAGGAATGAGCAGTATGATCACCGATCCGATCGTGATGATCGACGTCGAGTGCCAACCCCTCCCCCGAGGAGTGGGTCATATGCGCCTCGACATCGAGATGACAGGCGCCCTCATAGCGTTGGGCAGAGGATTCCCGTCGACCCCAGGGACCCAGGCTTTGACGCGAGATCTGTCCTCGTTCAAGGCTTGGTTGACAGGAACAGGGCTCATCGGGAAGGCCAGAACAGAGATGCGCCCGCCAGCAGCAGAATACTTGTTTCAGGGCCAGAGTGTTTCAGTCGAGCCATCGGGGCCGCGGTGATTCCTCCCAACTTTCGGTTGGCGACTGGAGTCAGCAAGTTCACCGGTGAGTCTAAGCCTGACACTTGGCTCGAAGATTACCGAGTGGCTGTACAGATTGGCGGTGGCAATGATGAGGTGGCTATGAAGCATTTGCCTCTCCTGTTAGAGGGCTCGGCCAGAGCGTGGCTGAATCAGTTAGCACCCAGCAACATCTACACTTGGGAGGATCTCTCTCGAGTGTTTGTCACAACCTTTGAGGGAACATGCAAGCGACCCGCAGGCCTTACAGAATTGCGGTCTTGCGTGCAGAAGCTGAGTGAAACTCTGAGGGATTACATCCAGAGGTGGATCACTTTGCATCACACAGTTGAGAACGTACCGGATCACCAAGCAGTTTGTGCCTTTAAAGAAGGCGTCAAGAACAGAGAGTTGAACCTGAAGTTCGGTCGGACCGGAGAAATGTCCCTGAATCGATGATGGAAATTGCCACCAAATACGCTAACGGAGAAGATGAAGATCGACTCCGGAGTGGCAAGCAGAAAGCAGTCGCCCAGGAAACCGGAGGCAATTCCAGTCGGAAGCAGAAGCGGAAGGCCGAGCCAGCCGCCCCTGGGGAGGCCCTGGCCGCAACCCAGGGAAATTTCAAGGGAAAACCCAAAGGCCCCTGGAAGCCCAAGAAAGTCAAGGATCAAGATGGAAATGATGTTTTGGATCTGCCATGTCACATCCACACCAAGAAAGATGAAGAGGGTAATTTCATTTACCCAAAGCATACCACTCGACAGTGCCGGCTCCTGATCCAGCAGTTTCAGGGCAAACAGCCCAAAGATAAGGAAAAAGAGTCGGACAGAGTCGAGGACAAGGAAGATAGCGATGACGGATACCCCCAAATCAATTCCACCCTGATGATTTTTGCTGATGTCGAAAGCAAAAGTCGACTGAAAGTCATTAACCGTGAGGTGAATATGGTTGCTCCGGCGACACCCAGTTATCTGAAGTGGTCTCAGACTGCCATCACATTCGACCAGTCCGATCACCCTACGCACATTGCCACCCCTGGGAGGCAAGCTTTGGTGGTCGACCCAGTTGTCGAAGGCACTCGACTGACCAAAGTCCTGATGGATGGTGGCAGTGGCCTGAACATATTGTATGCTGAAACATTGAAAAGGATGGGCATTCCGATGTCCAGGCTCAGTGCCAGCAACATGAGATTCCATGGAGTCATTACTGGAAAGAAAGCCGAGTCACTCGGCCAGATTGCTCTCGACGTGGTTTTCGGTGATTCAAAGAATTACCGCAGGGAAAAGTTGACATTTGAGGTTGTGGACTTCCAAAGTGCTTATCATGCTATTCTGGGCCGGCCAGCTTATGCACGCTTCATGGCTCGACCATGCTACGTGTATCTCAAGTTGAAGATGCCCGGCCCCAGAGGTGTGATCACCGTTACCGGCAATCGGAAGAAAGCAGAAGAGTGTTTTCAGAAAGGATCGAAGATTGCTGACGCTCAGATGGCAGTTGTTGAGCTACAAGAGTACCAGAAGACTGCTGATCCGAGTGAATTGCTACGAGCCAAGAAGCCTGCTTCAGAATCTGCTTTTCAGTCGTCCGGTGAAACTAAGCCAGCTCACATTCACCCGACCGACCCCGACGCTGCTCCGACTCACATCTCGACGACGCTCGACTCCAAATAGGAAGAAGCGCTCATCCAGTTCCTCCGTGAGAACTGGGACGTCTTCGCATGGAAGCCTTCTGACATGCCTGGAGTTCCCAGGGGGCTGGCTGAGCACCGTCTACGAGTCGACCCGAAGTTCAAGCCTGTGAAAGAACATCTTCGACGGTCCGCCGTCCAGAAGAGGAAAGCTATTGGCGAGGAGGTGGCTCGGCTCTTAGCAGCGGAGTTCATCCGAGAGATTTACCACTCCGAGTGGCTCGCCAATGTAGTCATGGTCCCCAAAAAGGACAAGTCACTTCGCATGTGCATTGACTTTAAACACATCAATCGGGCCTGCCCGAAAGATCATTTCCCTCTCCCCCGCATCGACCAGGTAGTGGACTCGACCGCGGGGTGTGAGCGTTTGTCTTTTCTAGATGCTTATTCAGGGTACCATCAGATCCGTCTGTATGGACCCGACGAGATCAAAACGGCTTTCATCACCCCATTTGGGTGCTTCTGTTATGTCACCATGCCCTTCGGCCTCAAGAATGCTGGAGCCACGTTCATGAGGATGATTCAGAAGTGTTTACTCACTCAGATCAGTCGGAATGTAGAAGCATACATGGATGATATTGTGGTTAAGTCACGGAAAGGTTCTGACCTACTGACTGACCTTGCCGAAACCTTTGCTAACCTCAGGGGATACGATATCAAGCTCAATCCATCAAAGTGCACATTCGGAGTTCCAGGTGGAAAGTTACTTGGTTTTCTCGTTTCCGAATGAGGAATCGACGCCAATCCTGAGAAAGTTGGCACCATACTCCGGATGAAGCGCCCTGTGCGTGTACACGATGTCCAGAAACTTACAGGTTGCTTGGCCACTCTAAGTCGATTCATTTCTCGTCTCGGTGAAAAGGCGTTGCCTCTTTACCGACTGATGAAGAAGTCTGACAAATTCGAGTGGACTCCAGAAGCTGACGCAGTGTTTGCAGAGCTCAAAGCTCTACTCTCCACCCAGCCGGTGCTTGCTGCCCCAATCAATAAAGAGCCTGTGCTGCTGTACATTGCGGCCACAGGACAAGTTGTCAGTACAGTACTCACGGTCGAGTGGGAAGAAGAAGGAAAGGCCTTCAGAGTTCAGCGCCCAGTATATTATGTGTCTGAAGTTTTGACCCCTTCGAAGCAAAGATATCCCCATTACCAGAAGCTTGTATATGGGATCTACATGACCACGAAGAAGGTTGCACACTACTTCTCTGACCATTCCATTACAGTCGTCAGCGACGCTCCACTGTCAGAGATCTTGCACAACAGAGATGCAACTGGTCGAGTGGCTAAGTGGGCGATTGAACTCCTCCCCCTAGATATCAAGTTTGAAGCAAAGAAGGCTATCAAGTCCCAAGCAATTGCAGATTTCGTCGCCGAGTGGATTGAACAGCAACTCCCGACTCAAGTTCACTCGGAGCACTGGACCATGTTCTTCGATGGATCTAAGATGCTGAACGGTTCCGGTGCTGGGGTAGTATTGGTCTCCCCCCGAGGAGATAAGCTCAGATACGTTCTCCAGATTCACTTCGATTCCTCCAACAATGAAGCAGAATATGAAGCACTCTTGTACGGGTTGCGCATGGCCATTTCACTCGGCGTCCGGCGCCTCATGGTCTACGGCGACTCAGATTTGGTGGTTAATCAGGTGATGAAGGAGTGGGACGTCAGAAGCCCAGCTATGACTGGCTATTGCAACGCAGTAAGAAAGCTAGAAAAGAAATTCGAGGGGTTAGAGCTTCATCACATCCCCCGACTGAAAAATCAAGCAGCAGATGATCTGGCAAAGATAGGCTCCAAGAGAGAAGCCATTCCCAGCAATGTGTTTTTGGAGCACATCCGCTCGCCGTCAGTCCAGGAGGATCCCTTCGCAGAAGAAGCCCCGCAACCGAAAAGTGCCACAGATCCGACTGAAGTCGAAATTCCTGCTGTGGTCGACCTAGTCATGGAGGTCTTGGCTATCACTCCTGACTGGACGGTACCATACATCGCGTATATCTTGAGGAAAGAACTCCCAAAGGACGAGGAAGAGGCTCGACAGATCATCCGCCGATCCAAGGCCTTCACAGTCATAAAGGGATAGTTGTATAGGGAAAGCGCGACTGGAATCGGTCAGAAATGCATAACACCAGAAGAGGGTCAGATGATCCTTAATGATATCCACTCGGGGACCTGTGGTCACCATGCGTCCTCTTGGACCATTGTGGCTAAAGCATACCGAGCAGGATTTTACTGGCCAAGAGCAAATGAGATGGCAAAAGAGATAATCGACAAGTGTGGAGGTTGCCAGTTCTACTCCAACATGTCACACAAACCTGCATCAGCCCTGAAGACCATTCCACTCGTCTGGCCCTTTGCTGTCTGGGGACTGGACATGGTCGGTCCACTGAGAACAGGCAGGAGCGGATTCACGCATGTGCTTGTGGCAGTCGACAAGTTCACCAAATGGATTGAAGCCAAGCCTATCAAGAATCTCGATGCTTGCACTGCTATCAGTTTCGTCCGAGGGCTGACGTTCAGATATGGGGTCCCGCATAGCATCATCACCGACAATGGGTCAAACTTCGATTCAGACAAGTTCAGAGCTTTTTGCGCCTCTCAAGGCACGCGAGTCGACTACGCGTCGGTCGCGCATCCTCAGTCGAATGGACAGGCTGAAAGAGCAAATGGTCTGATTCTCAAAGGATTGAAGCCTCGATTGATGCGTGATCTCAAGCACACAGCAGGCGCTTGGGTCGACGAACTTCCGTCGGTTTTGTGGGGGCTGAGGACCACCCCGAACCGATCGACCGGAAGAACGCCATTTTTTCTGGTTTACGGAGCCGAAGCCGTCCTGCCGAGTGATCTGCTTCACAACGCCCCCAGAGTCGAGCTTTATAACGAAGACGAAGCAGAGCAAGCCCGGCAAGACGCAGTCAACCTCCTAGAGGAGGAGAGGGAAATGGCTATGATCAGATCGACCATCTATCAGCAAGACTTGCGTCGATTCCATGCCAGAAATGTGAAGAGCCGAGCCTTCCAGGAAGGAGATTTGGTCCTCCGAGTGGATCAACAGAAACCACACAAACTTGCTCCTACTTGGGAAGGTCCCTTCATCGTCACCAGAGTCCTCCACAATGGAGCATATCACCTCTACAATGTTGATCACCAGACCGACGAGCCACGAGCTTGGAATGCGGAACTACTCCGCCCCTTTTACACTTGAGTTCTCCCTTGGACGAGATGTAATAAGAAAAAAAAATTGCTGTCACTCCTGTTTGCATACGAAATCCCCCAGTGGGCGACTTAGCTGCGAATCCGTTTCGCCTAAGTTTGAAAAAATCCTACCGAGTGGAGAGCAATCCTCCCACTCGGGAGCTTAGCTGCAGTCCAGTACTCGCCTAAGTTCTCTCACTTAGAGGCTTAGCTGCAGTCAGACACTCGCCTAAGTTTAAAAAAAATCCTACCAAGTGGAGAGCAATCCTCCCGCTCGGGGGCTTAGCTGCAGTCCAGTACTCGCCTAAGTTCTCTCACTTAGAGGCTTAGCTGCAGTCAGGCGCTCGCCTAAGTATATAAAAATCCTACCGAGTGGAGAGCAAACCTCCCACTCGGGGCTTAGCTGCAGCCCAGCGCTCGCCTAAGTGTTTAAAAATCCTACCGAGTGGAGGGCAAACCTCCCACTCGAGGGCTTAGCTGCAGCCCAGCGCTCGCCTAAGTGTTTAAAATTCCTACCGAGTGGGGAGCAAACCTCCCACTCGGGGGCTTAGCTGCAGCCCAGCGCTCGCCTAAGTGTTTAAAAATCCTACCGAGTGGAGAGCAAACCTCCCACTCGGGGGCTTAGCTGCAGCCCAACGCTCGCCTAAGTATTTAAAAATCCTACCGAGTGGAGAGCAAACCTCCCACTCGGGGGCTTAGCTGCAGCCCATCGCTCGCCTAAGTGTTTAAAAATCCTACCGAGTGGGGAGCAAACCTCCCACTCGGGGGCTTAGCTGCAGCCCAGCGCTCGCCTAAGTGTTTAAAAATCCTACCGAGTGGAGAGCAAACCTCCCACTCGGGGGCTTAGCTGCAGCCCAATGCTCGCCTAAGTATTTAAAAATCCTACCGAGTGGAGAGCAAACCTCCCACTCGGGGGCTTAGCTGCAGCCCAGCACTCGCCTAAGTGTTTAAAAATCCTACCGAGTGGAGAGCAAACCTCCCACTCGGGGGCTTAGCTGCAGCCCAGCGCTCGCCTAAGTGTTTAAAAATCCTACCGAGTGGAGAGCAAACCTCCCACTCGGGGGCTTAGCTGCAGCCCAACGCTCGCCTAAGTGTTTAAAAATCCTACTGAGTGGAGAGCAAACCTCTCACTCGGAGGCTTAGCTGTAGTCCAGTGCTCGCCTAAGTACAAGACACAGCCCAATCCACGAGTCGACTGCTACCTTCCCCTTCGGAGCTGCACCGCAAATACAAGGTTATTCGAGTGAAGATCAAGATCCACTCGACGAATCAACCATGAAGATATTCAACGAGAAATCCAAGATCAGATAAAGCCTAAAGGTCCCAGACCTCAGGCCAAAGTAATCGAGCCCTCAGCTCGACGGAGTTTAACGGTTACAAAATCCACTCGGCATTCCGAGGCAAATTTAAAGTGGAGCTTAAAAGTTTTTCACTCCTTAGGTGGAGGACTGGAAGGGGCGACGAACTCGTCCAAGTCGATCCCGTCTGCAATACGGGTGGCAGCATCGATGAAAGTCTCCTTGAAATCTTGAAAGTCGTGCTTCCTGGTATTGGCAACTTGGATGGCGGCCAGCTTCTCTTCTCGCGCCTCCTTGCAATGGACGCGGACCAGAGACAGAGCCACATCAGCGCCACACCGAGCAGAAGACTTCTTCCACTCCTGCACTCGGTCAGGGATTCCGTTAAGTCGAGTCATCAGAGACTCGAGATCGTTTTGGAGCGTAGCCTCTGGCCAAAGTGCCGGGTCGATCCGTGACATGGCAACCTTCAGTCGAGCCAAGTAGTCCACGACGCCGTCAACGCGAGATTCCGGTCGGAGCAGATTCATGGCAGCTTCATCTTTCACGGGAGAGTTGATTGGATCCAAACCTGTTTCGATCCGCCCAGTCTCCTCTTCAAAGTTCTGGCAAAGCTCTGCATACACGATCCAAGGATAAGTCAATTTTCATAGACTGAGTCGACACAAAAAAAACCCAGTCGGAACTGAATGTGCACCTTCAAGCTTGATGTACAACTTCTTGGCGAGGCTCCTCAAGTAGTTCTCCAGGTCGTCCCTCCTGCGAGCGATGCCTTCCATCTTCTCGTTCAGGGTGAGGTTCTCCTTCTTCCAACACGAACACTCCCTGTTGGCTTCATTCAGAGCGGTCTTTAGCTTGGTATTCTCTTCTTCTAAGTGGTCGACCGAAGCCAGCTTCTGTACGGCCAGAGCGGTCTTGTCATCAGCCTCCTTACGGGCAGCAGCCAAGTCCTGATCCTTCTTCGCCAGAGCTTCGTTCAGTTTTTCTGCGAAGAAATGATGATTGAATCGGAAATAGCAGAAGGATACTCAAGCCTAAAAGCTAACCAGTCGACAAAATCATCTTACCTGCGGCGCTGTCTCTGACCTTCTGCAGCTCTATTCTGGCCAGCTCCAGATCAAGGTTCAGTTGAATCTGCTGCTTCTCCAAGTCAGCCAAGCGGGCTCCAAGATCGCAAGATTTCTGAAGTCAAAGGGGAGAAGTTATCATTTCAGTAAAAAAACAACAAAGGCAATAGATACTAAGATTACGGTCGACTGCCAGCAGTCCACCATAGTCTCGGGGACCACCCAGTGGGTGCACTTAGCGTGCCCCCACTGGTTCCTATCCCACCCCACCGGCCCTCGAAGTCGAGTCCAAGACAAGTTGCTTCCGAGTAACTAAGAGACAGTGATGGCGTTTCTAAGACTACAGTCGAAGCAAAAACATTCGACAGTAGTCTCGGGGACTACACCCAGTGGGTGCACTTAGCGTGCCCCCACTATAAAAAAAAGTCGACTGCCCGCAGTCGACCGGATACCGTTCCATTCGACATGGCCTGACCAGACCGAGTGAAGAAACACAGCTACAACAACTCAATATAAAGACTACAGTCGACTGCCAGCAGTCCACCATAGTCTCGGGGACTACACCCAGTGGGTGCACTTAGCGTGCCCCCACTCGTCCAAGAATTGGCAGACACACCCAGTGGGTGTACGGATATAAAGATCTTCGGAAAAGAGATTCTTCAAACAGCATATCGTAACAGACCAAGTGTTGAAGTCGACTGACCAGGACGTTACTCTGAAGAGCTGAGCTCGCGTCATAAGCCGCCTGGCAGGCCTCCCGAGCCACTTTCACTTGTTCCATCATGATCCCCGCCTGGCGTACATCCTCCTTTGCAGCAGCCGCTTGGTCCTCAGGGATGGGGTATGCAGCAAAAAGCGAAGACGGATCCGCAGTCGACGCCGAGGGCCGCACACTCGTCAGAGGAATGGCGAAAGTCACAGAAGCCCGAGTGGGTTCGCCATCGTCCCGAGCTACGGCCTCAGGCGCCGGAGTGGATTGTGGGGTCTTGTCAGCCGACGCCCTCTTCTTCCTCCTCACTCTCAGCGGTTCGTTGTCGTCGTCATCCGGGAGGTCGATAACATGAGGAGGAGCTACAAGGAAAACATTCAATCGACCAGAGTTGCAATAAATGTTCAGTCGACTCAAAGCGGAACATCAGTAATCGTACCAGGGTTGGAGGTAACATCATCCTCCATCTCTTGGTCGTCGTCCTTGGTGGAGACCTCAGAAGTAGCACCGCTGCAAATCTGGAAAGTCAGTCAGTTGGCTCAGTGAATCGACCAAGGATCCGTCCACGGTCGACAAAGGAAAGCGAGTTTTATTATTACCCAGAAATGGTGGGGACGGCCATCTTCATCTTGGGCAGAGCCTTGGGCGGCTTGGACGACGCTGCTCGCGGGTGCTTGGGAGCCTTTCCAGTCGGCGTAGGAGAAGAGGTCCGAGGGCATTTCGACGACTGACCAACAGGAGCATTCGCACTACCACGCTCCCGCGCTGGATCGTGTGTGAGCTTGGATCGCCCCTCCGGGCGGGGGGGGGGTTCAACCTCCTCCTCCTCCTCTTCGCTGGAGTCGACGTCGTCGCCTCCCTCTCCTTCACCGTCGGACTCCCACTCGCCTTGATCGTCCCCGCTCTCACCTCCGCTCGCCTCCCCTTCCTCAGTTGGCCCCTGTGCCCCATTGGGCGTCGAGTACATCTCAGTAGTCGCCTGAAAAACAACAGACAAGACAAAGGTCAATCGACCAACTCAAAGAAGACCAATGAAGAAAAACAAGATCTCAGTCAGGAGCATAGAGACATACCTGGTCCACGTCGTACGAGTTGTCGAGTGGAATTACCCTCCTGGCTCCTCGGGGGTTGTCCTTGTTTCCTGTGATGCTCGACAGCCACCCCTCCAGCATCTCATCAGTGACCTCCTCCGGGTGGATCCGAGTGGTGTCGTCAAGACCCGAGTACAGCCACATCGGGTGGTCACGAGCCTGGAGCGGTTGGATGCGCCTCCGGAGGAAGACCTCCAGCAAATCCATGCCCGTCACGCCCTCACGGACAAGCTCAACCACTCGACCGGCCAGCACTTTGACTTGGGCCCTTTCCTCCGGCGCCACTTTCAGAGAAGCAGGTTTTTCAGCTCGGTCGAGTGAGAAAGGGGGGAGACCAGTCGACTGTCCTGGGGTCGCCTGGTCTTGACAGTAGAACCAAGTCGCCTGCCAGCCATGGACCGACTCCGGGAAAGTGATAGATGGAAAACAACTCTTTCCCCTCGTCTGGATCGCTAGGCCCCCGCACAGCTAGATCACCTGTGTCCTTTCATCACTCGACTTGGCCTTCTTGACTGATTGAGAACGGCAGGTAAAGATGTGCTTGAAGAGTCCCCAATGGGGGCGACAACCCAAGAAAGCCTCACACATGGAAATGAAAGCAGCAAGGTATACGATGGAGTTGGGAGTGAAGTGGTGGAGCTGCGCTCCGAAGAAGTTCAGGAAACTCCGGAAAAAAGGATGGGGCGGCAGAGAAAACCCGCGGTCGATGTGGGTGGCTAGGAGCACGCACTCACCGTCGCGGGGTTGAGGTTCGATCTCTCCCCCCGGGAGACGCGCAGCTTCGTGGGGAATGACCCCCCCTCCTCGACCATGTCGTCGAGATCCTCTTGCCGGAGCACCGACGGCATCCAGTAGCCCTGGATCCAACCTTTGGGCAGAGCGGTCCTGGAGGAAGATCCGCCCCGAGCAGACCTCTTCCCTTTCCCCGCCGCCGCCTTCTTCGCGCGCTCCAGAGCAGACGTCTTGCCCTTCACCATCGTCGCCGGCAAAGTCTCGAGCGGGCTTGCGGCGCTAGGGTGAGAGCGGAGGTGGCGGAGGAACTTGCGAAGGGAGAGAAGAAGAAGAAAGCGGAAGGAAGCGCACTGTTTGGAAA
This sequence comes from Triticum aestivum, assembly GCF_018294505.1. Lineage (NCBI taxonomy): Eukaryota > Viridiplantae > Streptophyta > Magnoliopsida > Poales > Poaceae > Triticum > Triticum aestivum. The sequence goes on along the minus strand of NC_057794.1, from coordinate 395,901,972 downwards.
CCCCGAGCCGGCAACTTATAAGGGGCCGCTTCCGAGTGGCTGACTGGTAGGCCCAGGCTATCCAGTCAAATCCCGCAGCAGACGCGCGCGCGGTACGTGGCGAAAAAGGCGACGCGGGGATCGAGGAGCTTCCACTTTATCCCTTCCGATTACTGCGGCCGCTCCCGTCCCGCGCGCTTCCCGAAATATGAATCCCGCGGCATCCGCGGGCCGCAGAACAACTTTTCAAAACGGAAGACCCCGCTCGCGCTGGCACTTGGTATGTGACAAGTAAATAAATTCACTCGACGAGAGGCCTGGAATGGATCAAGGCGACTCAAAGAGGTTGATGACGTCATCCGTGGCGGTGGGCCCAAAACGAGGCACTCACGTAGCCCAAAGAACCAGTCGGAAAGATCTCCAACTCTTTCCCCACTCTAACCTCGATCCATTCGGGGGCTAATGATGAAGCCATGTACCTAGGGTAGGGGCACGGACCTGTCCAAAAAGCCCTACCCTAGGACATCCTAGAAGAAGTCACCTTTCAATCGACTTAAAGGTATCCCACTCGACGGGTTCAAGACACTCGACCAAGAAGCTATCACTCGACCATGAAGCCAACCACTCGACCGCCAGGAGACCTAAAGTCACTCCGCAGGCAAACGGTCGGCTATCAAGTAGTCTTTATGGTCATTATAGCACTTTATTAGGGGCGTTACCAGTAACGCCCAACCTTAAACGTACCTTAAACCCTGCATTACTGAGAGCAGGAGGGGGCCGGCGAACTCTATATAAGCCACCCCCTCCTCAATATGAAGGGTTCGCACCCCTGTTATTCACACGCCAGTAATCCAGTCGACCGCTACCGGGCACCGAGGCGTAGGGCTGTTACTTCCTCCGCGAAGGGCCTGAACTCGTACATTTTGGTGTGTTTACAACTTCCCAATAGCTGAGATCTAGCCTCTCCATACATACCCCCCTACATCACTGTCAGAGTTAGAACCACGACAGCAGCTACGAAGGTAGCCGCGACGGCGGCCAAAGAAGAGCGGCGGCGTCGGTCTGACGGCGGCGGCAGCTAGGTTAGAAGTGCGGCGGCGGTGCTCGAAGTAGGCGAAGAACCCTGACAGCGTGACAAAGACCGGCGCGGACGGTGGCGTTCCCGCGCCAAGGAAGACGGCGCGGCGCATACCACGGGGGGTTGACGCGCGGTGACGACGGAGCTAACCGCGGGCCGCGACGCTACGGCCCGAAGCGGCGACGCAGCGACGGCAGGCGAGTCGGGGCGGCGGCGGGAAGACCTCAGGGCGGCGGCGGGGACCGCGTATCGCGGCACTACGGCCCGAAGGGGCGACGCAGCGGCGACGCATGAGTCGATGCAGTCGCGAGGAGAACCACGGGGCGGCGGCGCTGCAGCCCGACGGGGCGACGCAGCGGCAGCCCGATGCTCGATCGGTGGAGAGGCACGCTGAACTCGGGGACGATCTTCATGGGACCTGCGGAGGTGCCCATAGCCGACGGGCCAGGTCGGTCGAGCGGCGTAGATGAGGCGGATCGCGGCGGTGAGTGGGTGATCAAGCCGATCGCGCGCGACGTTGGAGACGCCGCTCGATGGAGGCATGGTGGTGGCAGAGTCCGAGATGAAGCCGGCGACCTCGAACGCCGTGGGACGTCACGGACGAGCTTGTCAGCACCGGCACCCGGGCTGCCAAAGCAGCGCCGGCGCCCGGGCAGCGAGGCCCGAGCGACCAACGGAGCATCGGCGTCCGAGTTGAGGCAGCCGACGAGCCTGACGTAGTCGTCCCGACGCAGCCAAGAACGAGGCCGGCGAGGTACACCGCCGGGCCACTGTGCACATGTGACAGAGGCAGGTGACGTGGATCGATGGGCGGGCCGGAGCGCGAGCGACAGCTATGATTGGCCGTCGCATGGCGCGAGGCCGCCGGGTCGGGACGATGCAGGTGTCTCGGTCGGAGAAAGGCGGTGACGGCCGACGCAGGGCGACGGGCGGACCGACGCGCGGACGGTGGCTGGCCGTGACGGGCCGCCTCGGCGCGCGTGGCCGCCGGGTCGGAGGAGAGGCCGGCTGGTCACGTCGGGGTCGGAGTAGAGGCGCTCGGGGTCGACGGCGGCGGTGGGCGACGCAAACCGATCAAGAATAGATCGGAAGACCAAAAAGAAACCACCGATCAAGTTGACCGGCGGGAGAGAGAAAACTCCGGAGCAAGGGCTTAGGGAAAAGACTCTTTAGGGCAGCCGACCAACGCGGCCAGCGGACGAACCCTAGGTACGGGCGACGCGGCCCCCGGCGGCGGTCATGGAGGCCGACCGCCCCGAGGACGGCGCGCGGATGCAGAAGCGGCAGCGGCTAGGGTTTAGAACTCGAAAACTCTTACCAAGTTAGAAGAGAGAGAGAAATTTGGTGGAATTGTTTATTTGTTGTATTGCTTGAGCCTCGTGGGCATATATATAGGAGTACATGATCTATTTGAAGTATAAGACAAGCCAGAATATTTCCTAATACAATCACATTACTCAACACTAAGAAACGACCTATCAAACATTATGACAGTACAGACATCATAAAAAATAATAAAGAATATATTTAATTTCATTTTCTACCCTCAAGTTTCATGTTTGTGACACATATTATCCCATCTTAGCGATTTTATTTATTTATGCCCACTCCAGCAAACTTGTGCCGCTTTTTGCCCCATTTTTTGGTGTTGACTGGGCGTGCCATGTAGGCAAGGTTTTATCATTTTATCTAGTTTGTCATATGTTTTTTTCAACATCTAGCCCGTATTTTCGGTGGTTTATTTTGTACGACAGCGACGATGCCGTAGCATCGATGTTGAGGCCATCCGTGCCACAGTCGGCATGAAACTCATCATGTATCAGGAGAGAGGCGAGAGGTGGGAGATGACTGTGGCGCGGGGTGGGCCAAGTTGGGCCCCACGGCTGGGTATGGGTTTGCTATTTGCTGCCTACTGCTAGCTGGCTAGCCTGTGTGAGGAGAGAGAGAGAGAGACACACAGACAAAGAGAGAAAGATATATGTCTCTATTTTATTATTTCTGCTTTTATTAATGTGCTCTTGTTTTTATTTGATAGAGGGTTCAAAATACCTCTAAAATTTGCGACTTTTTGTAGCATCTCGCGTATATTAAAAAGCAACATAAATTATATCAGCACTTTGAGTTTGTACTTTTATTTCTAGAAATATAAAGTCCATTTTTTAATATGTAGGGTTGAACTACAATTGCATGATTTAGGCTTCTAGTATTCCTGAAATAATTCCGGTAGCTTCCTGTGAGCAAGTTTTTAAGAGAAATCACCATGTGAAATCCCTCCATTTAAATAAGTCAAGATCTATGCCTTTCAATAAAAATGGAGTCAATTAGAGTTTGCCCTTTTTGGAAAATTTGAGGGTTGAATTATCCTAATTTTCAATTACCAGTAACTAAACATGATGCTTGTGATGCACAATCAATTTCTAATTAGTAAGTACTACTATAAATCTGGGCTGTTACAATTTTGGCATGGTCAAACAATACTTTTAGTAGGCACTATTCCACTTTTTTCATTATTCCTATTTTAGTGTATTAATTTTCCTTTTTAAACCTAATTTTTGATTGTTTTTCATGTAACTTTGATTCAATTTTCTTATCTTTGGTGATGCTCTAGATGGTTTATGTGTAGTTTTTTATTTATCGTAAAGTCCTTATTTTTTTCTATCACCACGGATTTGCCAATTCTCTAACCCGAGAATTAGCTAAATCCCAATCAATGATACAACGATCACATCTAGGCGAAATTATTCACGTGAGTTTATCGTTTCATGTCATAAAATGTCACTATATGCGACATTGCAGTTATTGTGAAGGTACTTTTGGAGTGCGTGCGCCTCCTAGAGGTGTGCTTGGGAGCTTTCAAAGGTATGAATGAACTAATAAGTTTGTAAGGGCAAAGAGATCACCTACTTCATAAATATCTATCCCAATGAGGCTAGAGCTTCATGGTTTAAGCCATGGTGCAATTGGTTGGTTCCTCTTCGTGAGCCCAACCCTCCATGGGCATAGTCCTTCGTGGACTTAGGAACCGTGATCTTAGAGCTTCAGGGTTCTAAGGCTCCATCAACATGAAGTTGAAGGAAATATGCCCTAGAGGCAATAATAAAGTTGTTATTTATATTTCCTTATATTATGATAAATGTTTATTATTCATGCTAGAATTATATTAACCAGAAACTATGTGTGAATACATATACAGACAAAGTGTTACTAGTTTGCCTCTACTTAACTAGCTCGTTGAATCAATGATGGTTATGTTTCCTAACCATAGACATGAGTTGTCATTTGATTAACGGGATCACATCATTAGATAATGATGTGATTGACTTGACCCATCCGTTAGCTTAGCACGATGATCATTTAGTTTGTTGCCATTGCTTTCTCCATAACTTATACATGTTCCTATGACTATGAGATCATGCAACTCCCGAATATCGAAGGAACACTTTTTGTGCTACCAAACGTCACAACTTAACTGGGTGATTATAAAGGTGCTCTATAGGTGTCTCCGATGGTGTTTGTTGAGTTGGCATAGATCGAGATTAGGATTTGTCACTCAGATTGTTGGAGAGGTATCTCTGGGCCCTCTCGGTAATGCACACCACTATAAGCCTTGCAAGCAATGTGACTAATGAGTTAGTTGTGGGATGATGCATTACGAAATGAATAAAGAGATTTGCCGGTAACGAGATTGAACTAGGTATTGAGATACCGATGATCGAATCTTGGGCAAGTAACATAAAGATGACAAAGGGAACAACATATGTTGTTATGCGGTTTGACCGATAAAGATCTTCGTAGAATATGTAGGAGCCAATATGAGCATCCAGGTTTCGCTATTGGTTATTGGCTGGAGACATGTCTCGGTCATGTCTACATAGTTCTCAAACCTGTAGGGTCCGCACGCTTAACATTCGATGACGATCGATATTACGAGTTTATGTGTTTTGATGTGCCGAAGATAGTTTGGAGTCCCGGATGTGATCACGGACATGACGAGGAGTCTCGAAATGGTCGAGAAATAAAGATTGATATATTGGACGGCTATTACCGGAACCCCCCAGGGAAGTATTGGGCCTTAGTGGGCCTTAGGGAAGAGAGAGGGCACCAGCCCAGGAGGTGGCGCGCCCCCAAGGGGAGTCCGAATAGGACTAGGGGAGGGGGGCGCGGCCCCTCTTTCCCTCTCCCTCTCCCTCTCTTTCCTTCCCCTTCCCCCTTCCTAGTAGGACTAGGAAAGGATGAATCCTACTCCTACTAGAAGGAAGATTCCTCCTCTCCTTTGGCGCCACTAGGGCCGGCCGGCCTCCCCCCTTGCTCCTTTATATACGGGGGCACGGGGCACCTTAGGACACACAAGTTGATTGTTCCAAACCATGTGCGGTGCCCCCTTCATCATATTCCACCTCGGTCATATCGTTGCAGTGTTTAGACGAAACCCTGCACTGGTAACTTCATCATCACCATCATCACGCTGTTGTGCTGACGAAGCTCTCCCTTGAAGCTCTACTGGATCGTGAGTTCATGGGACGTCACTGAGCCGAACGTGTGCAGATCGCAGAGGTGCCGTACGTTCGGTACTAGGATCAGTCGATCGTGAAGACGTACGACTATATCAACCGCGTTGTCATAACGCTTCCGCTTATGGTCTACGAGGGTACATGGACAACACTCTCCCCTCTCGTTGCTTTGCATCACCATGATCTTGCGTGTGCGTAGGATTTTTTTGAAATTGCTACGTTTCCCAACAGTGGTATCTGAGCTAGGTTTATGCGTAGATATTATATACACGAGTAGAACACAAAGGAGTTGTGGGCGTGGGTATATACATATTGCTTGCCGTCACTAGTTGATTCTTAATTCAGCGGTATTGTTGGATGAAGCGGCCCAGACCGACATTACGCGTACACTTACTCGAGACTGATTCTACCGATGTGCTTCGCACACAGGTGGCTGGTGGGTGTCAGTTTCTCCAACTTTAGTTGAATCGGATTCAATGAACATGGTTCTTTATGAAGATCAAAAAGCAATCACTATACCGCGTTGTGGTTTTTGATGCATAGGTAAGAACGGCTCTCGCTCAGCCCGTAGCAGCCATGTAAAACTTGCAACAACAAAGTAGAGGACGTCTAACTTGTTTTTGCACGGCATGTTGTGATGTGATATGGTCAAGACATGATGCTAAATTTTATTTTATGAGATGATCATATTTTATAACAGAGTTATCGGCAACTGGCAGGAGCCATATGGTTGTCGCTTTATTGTATGAAATGCAATCGCCATGTAATTGCTTTACTTTATCACTAAGCGGTAGCGATAGTCGTAGAAGCAATAGTTGGCGAGACGACAACGATGCTACGATGGAGATTAAGGTGTCGCGCCGGTGACTATGGTGATCATGACGGTGCTTTGGAGATGGAGATCAAAGGCACAAGATGATGATAGCCATATCATATCACTTATATTGATTGCATGTGATGTTTATCCTTTATGCATCTTATTTTGCTTAGATCGATGGTAGCATTATAAGATGATATCTCTCACTAAATTTCAAGGTACAAGTGTTCTCCCTGAGTATGCACCATTGCGAAAGTTCGTCGTGCCGAGACACCATGTGATGATCGGGTGTGATAAGCTCTATGTACACATACAACGGGTGCAAGCCAGTTTTGCACATGCAGAATACTCGGGTTAAACTTGACGAGCCTATCATATGCAAATATGGCCTCGGAACACTGAGATCGAAAGGTCGAGCGTGAATCATATAGTAGATATGATCAACATTGTGATGTTCACCATTGAAAACTACTCCATCTCACGTGATGATCGGACATGGTTTAGTAGATATGGATCACGTGATCACTTAGATGATTAGAGGGATGTCTATCTAAGTGGGAGTTCTTAAGTAATTCGATTAATTGAACTTTAATTTATCACGAACTTAGTACCTGATAGTATTTTGCATGTCTATGTTGTTGTAGATAGATGGCCCGTGCTGTTGTTCCGTTGAATTTTAATGTGTTCCTAGAGAAAGCTAAGTTGAAAGATGATGATAGCAACTACACGGACTGGGTCCGTAACTTGAGGATTATCCTCATTGCTGCACAGAAGAAATACGTCCTGGAAGCACCGCTATGTGCCAAACCTGCTCTAGGAGTAACGCCAGATGTTATGAACGTCTGGCAGAGCAAAGCTGATGACTACTCCATAGTTCAGTGTGCCATGCTTTACGGCTTAGAACTGGGACTTCAACGATGTTTTAAACGTCATCGATCATATGAGATGTTCCAGGAGTTGAAGTTAATATTTCAAGCAAATGCCCGGATTGAGAGATATGAAGTCTCCAATAAGTTCTATAGCTGCAAGATGAAGGAGAATAGTTCTGTCAGTGAACATATACTCAAAATGTCTGGGTATAACAATCACTTGATTCAACTGGGAGTTAATCTTCCGGATGATAGTGTCATTGACAGAATTCTTCAATCACTGCCACCAAGCTACAAAAGCTTCATGATGAACTATAACATGCAAGGGATGGATAAGTCAATTCCCGAGCTCTTCGCAATCCTAAAGGCTACGGAGGTAGAAATCAAGAAGGAGCATCAAGTGTTGATGGTCAACAAGACCACCAGTTTCAAGAAAAAGGGTAAAGGGAAGAAGGGGAACTTCAAGAAGAACGGCAAACAAGTTGCTGCTCAAGTGAAGAAACCCAAGTCTGGACCTAAGCCTGAAATTGAGTGCTTCTACTGCAAAGGGACTGGTCACTGGAAGCGGAACTGCCCCAAGTATTTGGTAGATAAGAAGGATGGCAAGGTGAACAAAGGTATATGTGATATACATGTTATTGATGTGTACCTTACTAATGCTCGCAGTAGTGTCGGGGTATTTGATACTGATTCTGTTGCTAATATTTGCAACTCGAAACAGGGACTACTTATTAAGCGAAGATTAGCTAAGGACGAGGTGACGATGCGCGTGGGAAATGGTTCCAAAGTCGATGTGATCGCAGTCGGCACGCTACCTCTACATCTACCTTCGGGATTAGTATTAGACCTGAATAATTGTTATTTGGTGCCAGCGTTGAGCATGAACATTATATCTGGATCTTGTTTGATGCGAGACGGTTATTTATTTAAATCAGAGAATAATGCTTGTTCTATTTATATGAGTAATATCTTTTATGGTCATGCACCCTTGAAGAGTGGTCTGTTTATATTAAATCTCGATAGTAGTGATACACATATTCATAATATTGAAGCCAAAAGATGCAGAGTTGATAATGATATTGCAACTTATTTGTGGCACTACCGTTTGGGTCATATTGGTGTAAAGCGCATGAAGAAATTCCATTCTGATGGACTTTTGGAATCACTTGATTATGAATCACTTGGTACTTGCGAACCATACCTAATGGGAAAGATGACTAAAACTCCGTTCTCCGGAACAATGGAGCGAGCAACAGATTTGTTGGAAATCATACATTCTAATGTATGTGGTCCAATGAATGTTGAGGCTCGCGGCGGGTATCGTTATTTTGTCACCTTCACAGATGATTTGAGCAGATATGTGTATATCTACTTAATGAAACATAAGTCTGAAACATTTGAAAAGTTCAAAGAATTTCAGAGTGAAGTGGAAAATCATCGCAACAAGAAAATAAAGTTTCTATGATCTGATCATGGAGGAGAATATTTGAGTTACGAGTTTGGTCTTCATTTGAAACAATGTGGAATAGTTTCACAACTCACGCCATCCGAAACACCACAGCGTAATGGTGTGTCCAAACGTCGTAATCATACTTTACTAGATATGGTGTGATCTATGATGTCTCTTACTGATTTACCGCTATCATTTTGGGGTTATGCTTTAGAGACGACTACATTCACATTAAATAGGGTACCATCGAAATCCGTTGAGACGACTCCTTATGAACTATGGTTTGACAAGAAACCAAAGTTGTCATTTCTTAAAGTTTGGGGTGGCGATGTGATAACCCACAAGTATAGGGGATCGCAACAGCTTTCAAGGGTAGAGTATTCAACCCAAATTTATTGATTCGACATAAGGGGAGCCAAAGAATATTCTCAAGTATTAGCAGCTGAGTTGTCAATTCAACCACACCTGGAAACTTAGTATCTGTAGCAAAGTGTTTAGTAGCAAAGTAATATGATAATGGTGGTAGCGGTAACAAAAGTAAAGACAGCAAAAGTAATATTTTTGGTATTTTGTAGTGATTGTAACAGTAGCCACGGAAAAGTAAATAAGCGTAAACCAGTATATGGAAAACTCGTAGGCACCGGATCAGTGATGGATAATTATGCCGGATGTGGTTCATCATATAACAGTCATAACATAGGGTGACATAGAACTAGCTCCAATTCATCAATGTAATGTAGGCATGTATTCCGTATATAGTCATACGTGCTTATGGAAAAGAACTTGCATGACATCTTTTGTCCTACCCTCCCGTGGTAGCGGGGTCCTATTGGAAACTAAGGGATATTAAGGCCTCCTTTTAATAGAGAACCGGAACAAAGCATTAGCACATAGTGAATACATGAACTCCTCAAACTACGGTCATCACCGGGAGTGGTCCCGATTATTGTCACTTCGGGGTTGCCGGATCATAACACATAGTAGGTGACTATAGACTTGCAAGATAGGATCTAGAAATCTCATATATTGATGAAAACATAATAGGTTCAGATCTGAAATCATGGCACTCGGGCCCTAGTGACAAGCATTAAGCATAGCAAAGTCATAGCAACATCAATCTCAAAACATAATGGATACTAGGGATCAAACCCTAACAAAACTAACTCGATTACATGATAAATCTCATCCAACCCATCACCGTCCAGCAAGCCTACGATGCAATTACTCACGCACGGCGGTGAGCGTCATGAAATTGGTGATGGAGGATGGTTGATGATGACGGCAGCGACGAATCCCCCTCTCCGGAGCCCCGAACGGACTCCAGATCAGCCCTCCTGAGAGGTTTTAGGGCTTGGCGGCGGCTCTGTATCGTAAAACGCGATGATTTCTTCTCTCTGATTTTTTTCTCATCGAAACTCAATATATGGAGGTGGAGTTGGAGTCGGAGACGCAACAGGGGGCCCACGAGGTAGGGGGGCGCGCCCTAGGGGGGGGGGCGCCCCCCACCCTTGTGAGAAGAGTGTGGGCCCCCTGGTCTTCATATTTGGCGAGGATTTTTTATTATTTTTTCTAAGACCTCTTGTGGAGTTTCAGGTCATTCCGAGAATACTTGTTTTCTGCACATAAAACAACACCATGGTAATTCTGCTGAAAACAGCGTCAGTTCGGGTTAGTTCCATTCAGATCATACAAGTTAGAGTCCAAAACAAGGGCAAAAGTGTTTGGAAAAGTATATACGACGGAGACGTATCAACTGCCCCAAGTTTAAACCTTTGCTTGTCCTCAAGCAATTCAGTTGACAAACTGAAAGAAAGAAAGAAAGAAAAACTTTTACAAACTCTGTTTGCTCTTGTTGTTGTAACTATGTCAAGCCAGCATTCAAGTTTTCAGCATAGATCATAACTAACCACATTTGCAATAATTCTCAGGTCTCATCATTACTCATATCAATAGCATAATCAACTAGCAAGTCATAATAATAAATCTCGGATGACAACACTTTCTCAAAACAATCATAATATGATATAACAAGATGGTATCTCGCTAGCCCTTTCTGAGACCGCAAAACATAAATGCAGAGCACCTTTAAAGATCAAGGACTGACTAGACATTGTAATTCATGGTAAAAGAGATCCAATCATAGTCATACCCAACATAGATTAATAGTGATGAATGCAAATGACGGCTGTGCTCTCCAGCTAGTGCTTTTTAATAAGAGGGTGATGACTCAGCATAAAAGTAAATGGATAGGCCCTTCGCAGAGGGAAGCAGGGATTTGTAGAGGTGCCAAGCTCGATTTTGAAATAGAGATAAATTGTATTTTGAGCGGTATACTTTCATTGTCAACGTAACAACTAAGAGATGGCGATATCTTCCATGCTAAACACATTATAGGCGGTTCCCAAACAGAATGGTAAAGTTTATAATCCCCCTCCACCAACAAGCATCAATCCATGGCTTGCTCGAAACAACGAGTGCCTCCAACATACATCAGGTCCCAGGGGGAGTTTTGTTTACAATTAATTTTGATTTAGTTTGCATAAAGCATGGGACTGGGCATCCTGATGACCAGCCATTTTCTCGTGAGTGAGGAGCGGAGTCCACTCCTCTTGAGAATAACCCGCCTAACACGAAAGATAAGGACAACCTTTGTTGATACATGAGCTACTCGAGCATACAAAACAGAATGTTTATTTGAAGGTTTAGAGTTTGGCACATACAAATTTACTTGGAACGACAGGTAGATACCGCATATAGGAAGGTATAGTGGACTCATCTGGAATAACTTTGGGGTTTAAGGGATTGGATGCACAAGCAGTATTCCCGCTTAGTACAGGTGAAGGCTAGCAAAAGACTGGGAAGCGACCAACTAGAGAGCGACAACAGCCATGTATATGCATTAAAATTAATAAACATTGGATGCAAGCATGAGTAGGATATAATCCACCATGAACATAAATATCGTGAAGGCTATGTTGATTTGTTTCAACTACATGCGTGAACATGTGCCAAGTCAAGTCACTTAAATCATTCAAAGGAGGATACCACCCCATCATACCACATCATAATCATCTCAATAGCATGTTGGCACATAAGGTAAACCATTATAACTCATAGCTAGTCAAGCATGTCACAAGCAACTATGATCTCTAATTGTCATTGCAAACATGTTTATTCATAATAAGCTGAATCAAGAACAACGGGCTCATCATATTTACAAAAACAAAAGAGGTCGAGTTCATACCAGCTTTTCTCATCTCAGTCAGTCCATCATATATCATCATAATTGCCTTTCACTTGCACGACCGAACGGTGTGAATAATAATAAGAGTGCACGTGCATTGAACCAAGCTGGAATCTGCGAGCATTCAATAAACAGGAGAAGACAAGGCAATATGGGCTCTTTGGCTAATTCAACAATAATGCATATAAGAGCCACTTCAACAATTTAATTATGGTCTTCTCCTACTTACCCCCAAAGAAAAGAAAAGAAATAAAACTATTTACACGGGAAAGCTCCCAACAAGCAAAAGAAGAACGAGAAATATTTTTGGGTTTTCTTTTTAATTATTACTACTACAGCAGAAAAATAAACTACTACTAATTTTTTGGTTTTTCTTAAGGTTTACTAAACACACAAGAAGAAAGTAGAAAAAAGAAAATAAACTAGCATGGATATTATAGTGAAACAGTATGAGCACCGACATCTAGTAATGAGTGTGTGTGGACATAAATGTAATGTCGGTGAGAAATACGTACTCCCCCAAGCTTAGGATTTTGGCCTAAGTTGGTCTGTGGCCACGGCTGGCCTGGCGGATATCCATAATAATAGTTGTTGGGGTCATACTGTGATGAAGAGGAATAGTTAGGATCATACTGTGATGAAGAAGAAGACTCTGACTACCACTAGCTGACAGTCATCTCTGGATCCCAAGAATAAACAGATTGTCGCAGAGGCTCATCTTGTGGTTCCTGTTTTGGCTCCTCGACTGGTGCAGGGTTCCGGTAGGCATGAATAGCCGTCAACGGAACAAGGTACGTGCCTACAGTCAAATCAAACAAAGAAGGAGCAGGCAAGGTAATAGTCTCAGGATGATGTTTATTAAAGAACAATTGATATCTAAGCTCCCCTGCCCAATTTTTAACAATAAAATCATGTGCCACCATACTTTTATGATCTAGATAAACACGGGGTAGCACTTTTTCTTCCTTCTCGGCATGCCTAATAGGTATGTTAAAATGTGCTGCTAGGCGTGTGGCATAAATGCCTCCAAAGATGGGGCCCTTAGTACGGTTCATATTTAACCGTCTAGCAATAATACCGCCCAAACTAAAAGTGTCATCACTATATAAACCTTGGAGCAGAATAATTAAATCAGGGATACCAAGGTTTCCAGAATTTCCGCGTCCAATTAAACAACGACTAGCAAATAATGCAAAGTAACGCAAAACAGGAAAATGTATGCTAGTGATTCGTGCATCAGAAACCTTCCTGGTTTCTCCTACAATGATATTATCAATAAACCCAACCACATCATCATGATGTGGTTCTTCTGTCTTTCCCTCAAAAGGGACTAAACAAATCTGACAGAAATCATAAAGTGACATCTCCTTAGGCTCATCATATAAATGAAATTCCACCATAGGTGGTGAGTTCCTATGATGAAAATAAAAGTTTTGCACAAAGGTATTTGTGAGTAAGAGATACTGATCGCATTGGTCGTGGAGGAAAGCGGTGAGGCCTGCATTGTGAGCCAATTCATGAAAATCTTCATAGATACCAGCTGCTCTCAAGAAATCATCAGAAGGCCATTCACACGCCCGAATCTCCGCGGTGCGTGGCAAATTATACTTAGGCTTAGGTGCCTTTTCCTTTGAGCTTTGGCTTGATGAGCCCCTCAATAATCTCCTCATCATTTTTCCGAAATAATCTGAAATTTTTAGTAACTTCAAACAAAAATGAACCAACTTCAATAAAACTGATAGTAACTACTCCTACAAGTGCCTAGAGCCTATATCAAGCATTAGAACTACTTGGAACTATATAAATTTGACATGCAAGCTCAAGAACATGGTCACCTATTGTAACGCCCTCGATGTGGCTATATCTCCCATGTGTCGAAGCACAACTTAGAGGCATAACCACATTGAAAGCAATGTCGCAAGTGAGGTAATCTTCACACAATCCATGTAATACATAAGGGAAAGAGATACATAGTTGGCTTACAATCGCCACTTCACACAATACATGAATAAAGCAATACAACATCCAAATACAATCAAGGTCCGACTACGAAACCAAAATAAAGAGCAACCCTAAATGCGACAAGGTCCCCGATCGACCCCAACTGGGCTCCACTAATGATCAACTAGAACAAAACAACATAAACGACACGATCTTCATCGAGCTCCTCCTTGAGCTTGGTTGCATCATCTGCTCGGTAACATCGGCACCTGCAAACTGGTTTTGGAAGTATCTGTGAGTCACGGGGACTCAACAATCTCACACCCTCGCGATCAAGACTATTTAAGCTTATGGGTAAGGTAAAAGGTATGAGGTGGAGCTGCAGCAAGCGACTAGCATATATGGTGGCTAACCTATTCGCAAAAAAGAGCGAGAAGAGAAGGCAAAAGCACGGTCGAACAACTATGATCAAGAAGTGATCCTAGAACAACCTATGTCAAGCATTACTCCAACACCATGTTCACTTCCCGGACCCCGCCGAGAAGAGACCATCACGGTTACGCACGCGGTTGATGTATTTTAATTAAGGTCAACTTCAGGTTTTCTACAACCGGACATTAAAAAATTCTCATCTACCCATAACCGCGGGCACGGCTTTCGAAAGTTCATATGCCTGCAGGGGTGTCCCAACTTAGCCCATCACAAGCTCTCATGATCAACGAAGGATAATCCTTCGAGCGGGAAGACCCGATCAGACTCGGAATCCCGGTTACAAGACATCCTCGACAATGGTAAAACAAGTCCAGCAACACCGCCCGAATGTGCCGACAAATCCCGATAGGAGCTGCACATATCTCGTTCTCAGGGCACACTCAGATGAGACATCCTACGAGTAAAACCAACCCTTAACTTGCCCCGAGGTGGCCCTGCAGTCTACTCGGTCGGACCAACACTCAGAGGAGCACTGGCCCCGGGGGGGGGGGGTTAAATAATGATGACCCTCGGGAGCGCGACTCCCAAGGGAAAAAGAGGATAGGTGGCGAATGGTAAAATCAATGTTGGGCATTGCTGGAGGAGTTTTATTCAAGGCAAACTGTCAAGGGGTTCCCATTATAACCCAACCGCGTAAGGAACGCAAAATCCAGGAACATAACACCGATATGACGGAAACTAGGGCGGCAAGAGTGGAACAAAACACCAGGCATAAGGCCGAGCCTTCCACCCTTTACCAAGTATATAGATGCATTAATTAAATAAGAGATATTGTGATATCCCAACAAAATATCCATGTTCCAAACATGGAACAAGCTTCAATCTTCACCTGCAACTAACAACGCTATAAGAGGGGCTGAGCAAAGCGGTAACATAGCCAAACAACGGTTTGCTAGGACAAGGTGGGTTAGAGGCTTGGTTCAACAATATGGGAGGCATGATAAGCAAGTGGTAGGTATCACAACATAGGCATAGCAAAAGAGTGAGCAACTAGCAAGCAAAGATAGAAGTGATTTCGAGGGTATGGTCATCTTGCCTGAAATTCCGCAAGGAAGAAGAACGAGTCCATGAAGAAGACAAACAGACGTAGCCAAATGGGTCCTCACAAACGCGACGTTAACGGAACCAACCCGAAGAAGCAACACCGGAAAGAAGCGCATAACATAGTAAACAAACCACTCATGAACATGGTATGATATGCGGGATGCGGGATGCGATGCATATGCATGATTTGGAAAGGAATGATTGAACCTGGCCTCAACTTGGAAATCCAAGAATGCCACTGGAAAGGTGAGGTGATTTCGGTTGAAATCGATATAAAGATCACCGGAATCGGATGCACGGTTTGGAAATGGCAAGCAAAACAAATATGGCACCGGTCTGCGATGATCAGCAAGTGAACAACTAAATGCATCAAGATAACTATGCTACATCACTCAAACATGACAAAAAAATACATGGCAGGGATCCACTCATGATGCTTGACAAAAGATGAACACTGAACTACGACTAATTCATCCATTAACAGGTTCAAACAAGCATGGCAAAAGTGCAAATGATAACATGTTTCAGACTTAGTGAAATTAACACAAGTCTGGAATTTATCATCAGGAAGCACACTTTAGAGCATGAATTAAGTGACTTTAATGAGATAACAACCTCGAAAGATCTTGAACGAATGCAGAGTGAAAAACATGAATCTTCGAGATATCTTGAGCACTCCGGAACAATTGAATAGCGAGAGGTGAATGATTAAGAATTGCACTGGCATGAGAAAACCTTGAAATGAGGAAAAGGATATGATCCACAAAGCTTGAATTGAAACCCTCGGAGAACAAAACAAGTGAAGAGTGACGAACTAGAAGCTCCGTTAGTATCTTCTTTGAGAATCACCGGGTAAGAACATTTACGGAAAAGAATGGAGAGATTTTGCATCAATAAGATGGATACTTGATAAAGAAAACTTAGTCCTTGAAGAAAAGAAGGGTGGGTGGGCGGGAAAAACAAAGGAAACTTGGAACGGATGAAGCAAACACTGTTCAGAAGAATGTAATAGATCTTGCTGATATTGAAATGATCGGATCCACTTGAAGAGAAGCACACCGGTTGAAAAGGATTGACATGACATTCTCGATTATCATGAAGGTTTGGTATTCACATAGGAGTATGAGAACACCATTTGGGGAAGGTATGGGATCAACACTTGACATTGAAGCAACTCGAATACCACCACTGAAAACAAAACCAAAGGATTGGCTTGCAAAATAAGCCGGAACAAACATATGATAGAGATTTCATCCGAAGTTTTCGTGGTGGGGCCTACACGGGCTCGATCGCACAACACCATCATGTACAAGGCAGTGCACATGACATACGAAGCGTCCCCGACTCGGCATAGCCAAGGACTCTTTAAGACACAACGAGACCACTGTAAAACCAACCGTGGATAGGCAGACCACTAGACGTCGAACCCCAATTTCATATCATACATCTGTTGGAAAGATATCCTAAGAGCTACTTGAATTCCCACTTATAAACTCCCAAAATTTTCCGGTCATGCAATCAGGTGTTGGGGATACAGGGGAAGCATAAAATCTCACCCAAAACTAGCAAATCCTACATCCAGTTATATCCATCCTTCAACACATAACCAAGAAACCTTCGGAAATCGTCTACCTCAACCTTTGAAAAGCATCTGTTATACGAGTTATGGCAATACTCCCGAACTCCCGCCCTAGTACTGGGTGGCGTCGAGGTTATCTCACCAACAACTGCATAAAAGAGATTTTCGATGTCGGCGAAACTAAACTCAGGTATTCCAGAACTGCAACGATAAAATTGTGATGACAACACCACGAAGCTGAACTCCCCGGGACACTGCCACAACCCCTAAATGACAGGAGGCACCAAGAACAATGTTCTCGTCACAAAACCATCGGAACAATTCCAAGATACCCGCGTGATCCTAAATTTTTTTAGTGAAATTTGAGAAGAGAAGAGTCAAAACTCTATGCCAGGATGCCTCACCAGAGCGACGAAGGGACTGAGGAGTAAAAAGAATTCCTAACTCTCCGATATATATAATTCCTAAATGACTCAAAACATTTTTCTAGACTCAATAATGCCAGCGATTTGATCAAGCAGGGGGCTCCTAAGGTCGGGGAAGGCTCTGATTACCAACTTGTAACGCCCTCGATGTGGCTATATCTCCCATGTGTCGAAGCACGACTTAGAGGCATAACCGCATTGAAAGCAATGTCGCAAGTGAGGTAATCTTCACACAACCCATGTAATACATAAGGGAAAGAGATACATAGTTGGCTTACAATCGCCACTTCACACAATACATGAATAAAGCATTACAACATCCAAATACAATCAAGGTCCGACTAGGGAACCAAAATAAAGAGCAAACCCCAAATGCGACAAGGTCCCCGATCGACCCCAACTGGCTCCACTACTGATCAACTAGAACGAAAACAACATAAAGGACAAGATCTTCATCGAGCTCCTCCTTGAGCTTGGTTGCGTCATCTGCTCGGTAACATCGGCACCTGCAAACTGGTTTTGGAAGTATCTGTGAGTCACGGGGACTCAGCAATCTCACACCCTCGCGATCAAGACTATTTAAGCTTATGGGTAAGGTAAAAGGTATGAGGTGGAGCTGCAGCAAGCGACTAGCATATATGGTGGCTAACATATCGCAAAAGAGAGCGAGAAGAGAAGGCAAAAGCACGGTCGAACAACTATGATCAAGAAGTGATCCTAGAACAACCTACGTCAAGCATAACTCCAACACCGTGTTCACTTCCCGGACTCCGCCGAGAAGAGACCATCACGGTTACACACGCGGTTGATGTATTTTAATTAAGGTCAACTTCAGGTTTTCTACAACCGGACATTAACAAATTCCCATCTGCCCATAACCGCGGGCACGGCTTTCGAAAGTTCAAATCCCTGCAGGGGTGTCCCAACTTAGCCCATCACAAGCTCTCACGGTCAACGAAGGATATTCCTTCTAGAGGGAAGACCCGATCAGACTCGGAATCCCGGTTACAAGACATCCTCGACAATGGTAAAACAAGTCCAGCAACACCGCCCGAATGTGCCGACAAATCCCGATAGGAGCTGCACATATCTCGTTCTCAGGGCACACTCAGATGAGACATCCTACGAGTAAAACCAACCCTTAACTTGCCCCGAGGTGGCCCCGCAGTCTACTCGGTCGGACCAACACTCAGAGGAGCACTGGCCCCGGGGGGGGGGGGGGGGTTAAATAATGATGACCCTCGGGAGCGCAACTCCCAAGAGAAAAAGAGGCTAGGTGGCGAATGGTATAATCAATGTTGGGCATTGCTGGAGGAGTTTTATTCAAGGCAAACGCTCAAGGGGTTCCCATTATAACCCAACCGCGTAAGGAACGCAAAATCGAGGAACATAACACCGATATGACGGAAACTAGGGCGGCAAGAGTGGAACAAAACACCAGGCATAAGGCCGAGCCTTCCACCCTTTACCAAGTATATAGATGCATTAATTAAATAAGAGATATTGTGATATCCCAACAAAATATCCATGTTCCAAACATGGAACAAGCTTCAATCTTCACCTGCAACTAACAATGCTATAAGAGGGGCTGAGCAAAGCGGTAACATAGCCAAACAACGGTTTGCTAGGACAAGGTGGGTTAGAGGCTTGGTTCAACAATATGGGAGGCATGATAAGCAAGTTGTAGGTATCACAACATAGGCATAGCAAAAGAGCGAGCAACTAGCAAGCAAAGATAGAAGTGATTTTGAGGGTATGGTCATCTTGCCTGAAATTCCGCAAGGAAGAAGAACGAGTCCATGAAGAAGAAAAACGGACATAGCCAAACAGGTCCTCACAAATGCGACGTTAACGTAACCAACCCGAAGAAGCAACACCGGAAAGAAGCACACAACATAGTAAACAAACCGCTCATGAACATGGTATGATATGCGGGATGCAGGATGCGATGCATATGCATGATTTGGAAAGAATGATTGAACCTGGCCTCAACTTGGAAATCCAAGAGTGCCACTGGAAAGGTGAGGTGATTTCGGTTGAAATCGATATAAAGATCACCGGAATCGGATGCACGGTTTGGAAATGGCAAGTAAAACAAATATGGCACCGGTCTGCGATGATCAGCAAGTGACCAACTAAATCCATCAAGATAACTATGCTACAACACTCAAACATGACCAAAAAAATACATGGCAGGGATCCACTCATGATGCTTGACAAAAGATGAACACTGAGCTACGACTAATTCATCCATTAACAGGTTCAAACAAGCATGGCAAAAGTGCAAATGATAACAGGTTTCAGACTTACTGAAATTAACACAAGTCTGGAATTTATCATCAGGAAGCACACTTTAGAGCATGAAAAGTACATGCTACTGGAACTTAACATGGCAAAGCAAGGCATGGCATGAAGCTACTCAAAGCACTTAACAAAAATCCCTTAGTGACCTTGAGCCAAAAGGGATCATAAAATACAATTGCAAGCATGTGAACATGACAAAAACATAAACAGATTCAGACTTGGTGAAAAACTGGAGCATAGCAAAACAGTTAACGAGTAGGCATGTTTACTAGCTCGATGCACTCACTACAAAGCATAGCATGACAATCTAAGAATACACCCATCAAGAAGACATGGCGTAGGAGCTAGAAATGGCAAGAACAACATTATAGCATGCATGGATCAATAGCAACATCCTCGGCAAAATTGCTAAACAAGTCAACAATCTGCTAGGATCATAATTTAGCAAAAGTAGAGCTCGATTGACTCAAGCTAGGGTGCTCCATAAATGCAAATAAAGACACGGATGGATAGAGCACCACAATGTTAATAAAACATCCTTACTGATGATCCTCAAAAGAGGCACGGATCACTAGGAAACAACATGAACATATGGCATACCGACAAAATCAGGACAAGGACTTAGAGAAATTCTAAGTCCCTGAAATCAGCATTACCGATTACGCTACTTTGCAAGCTTGTGCTAGTCACCACAAATATCAAAAAAATTAATGGCAAGCACCACTGTAAAGATGGCATGGCATATAACAAAACACATGTAGTGCTCAGGATGATATCATGCACACATTAATCATGGCAAAATTGACTAAATGCCATTTGCTGAAACAGATCTGACAAAATACTCATATAGCCCTCTTCCAACAACATTTCGGGCATCAAGATGAGCTCAAATGAAAATGATGCAATGAGATGAAATGATGTACTCGTCGAGACGAACAATTTGATATGCTACACACACAAATTGGAGTCACGGATGATGAGTTATGATGCGATGAAAATGGGTATATGAATCTGGAAACTTCAGGGACTTAGTGGATATGTTACCTCCGCGAAAAGTCAACGCGGGATGAGGATATTCGGGACGTGGGGAAGGAGCCGTTTGGTTGGAGGGACTGGTGGATCTGGTCCCGCTTCTTCTCCGGCGAGGCGCGGTTCTCCGGCGAGCTCAAGGAGGTCGGGCGAAGACGACGCTGGCCGGAGTTGATGGATTTGGACCGGATCTGTCCAGATCCAGCCGGATATCGACGAGGGCGGCGCAGTGAGGTAGCAACCGGCTGTGGGCCAGGAGGCCGGTGGCGGACCTCGGGAGACGAGGCAGCGGTGCCATGGCTTCAGGCGGTGGGGTGCGGGCTTCACGGCAGAGCGGCGACGCACGTGGGCCTCAACGGCGCTCAGGAGTTGCCGGTGCGAGGTGCGAAGGTGGCGTGGAAGCAAGGCGGCGGGATGCGGTGGCCGGCGGCGAGCAACTTCGGCGAAGACAGCGGAGTACGGCGATGCTCCAGCGGTGGAGTCAGCGGCTGACGGGCGGCGCGGCGTCTCAGGCACCCGGGCGGTGCAGGCGGCGAGATCCGGGCCGGGCGGGCTGCGCCTGGGCCCGCAGGGCCGCGGCGGCGGAGGAGAGAGAGAGAGAGGAGCCGGCAGGATGAGGTGGTGAGGCGTGATTGGAGGTGGGAGGCGGCGGTGATGACGTGTCCTGACATGATTCGCTGGAGTGAGGTGGCGGCTGGACGCGTCCGTCGGGCGCGGACATGTCCGGCGGCGTGCGGGGAAATCTTTAGGGTTTCATCTACGCAAAATTTTTGGGGGAGGCCACATATTTATAGGTAGAGTGAGCTAGGAGAGTCCAAATGAGGTGCGGTTTTCGGCCACACGATCGTGATCGAACGACCGAGATGATGGAGGAGGTTTATGTGGGTTTTGGGCCAAATTGGAAGGGTGTTGGGCTGCAACACTCACGAGGCCTTTTCGGTCCCTCGGTTAACCGTTGGAGTATCAAACAAAGTCCAAATGGCACGAAACTTGACAGGCGGTCTACCGGTAGTAAACCAAGGCCGCATGACAAGTCTCAGTCCAATCCGGAAATGTTTAACGCTCGCACACGAAAAGAGGTAGAAAGGGGCACCGGGTGACATAGAAGCGCCGGATTTCAAAACGGACAATGGGGAAAATGCTCGGATGCATGAGACGAACATGTATGCAAATGAAATGCACATGATGACATGATATGCAATGCATGACACGCAAACAATGATAAGGCAACAACATCGAATAACTGGAGGACACCTGGCACATCGGTCTTGGGGCGTTACAACACTCCACCACTATGAGAGGATCTCGTCCCGAGATCTAGAATGACACCGGAGGGAAAAACAGAAGAGAAAGAGAAGAGGTAAAACTAAGTTGCTTCTTTGACAAACGAGTGAAACCAAAGAACCTTGAAAAGGTTGAGCAAAAAGAAAGAAAGAAAGCCATGGAGAAGAACAAAGTTGAAAGCACTCCGTTAAGAAAGAGGAACAAGGAAGAACAAATTCGAACAGCACTCCGGTTGAGAAGGGATGCAAGACTTGATAAAATGAAAGAACTTGAGCAGCGGCACACACTCCGGTTAAATGGATAAGCATGAAAAGAACATGATCTTCACAATTCGAGATGATGATTGAAAAGAGCAACATCACAAGGCCTCCGGAACGAAAGAATAGAATATAGATAATTGAAATAAAAGAATGGAGAAGAAAATGCCAACTTCTGTCACAAAAGAGTTTGAGAAGGCATCCTTAGGAGAAGGGTCGAACGGAGTTGTTGGAACACCAACAACGAAAAAGAATAAGCTTAATATGGTCTTATGGAATACATCTCAAATTATGAGGTGAAATTCTGCCACTCACGAAAAATAATAGATTGGATTGATATCAACAAGGAGATGAGAAACTTATTTCCCCGGGAGGATAAATGAAGAAATTGGATCATTTATAAGCACCATAATTAACAACAATCCTTACGGAAAGTTTTAGGTGAAATATAACCCAAGATAATTCCAATGAAGAGATTGATGGATTTAAAATACCTCATTCTTAACAACCTGTGAATCAAGAAACATGAACTCAAATTATCAAGAATGACATAATACCACCTCTAATGATATGGAAGAAAGAATTTCACTCCAGATAGCAAGATGAAGAAAACTTGAGCTTCTTAGCAAAGAATGTCGATGAACACTTCGAGAAGGAATTAAATCCTTGATGAATCCATCTTGTAGAACCTTCATGAAGAACTCCAGTAATAAAAGAATGATCCAAAATAATTGAATGATGAAAATAATAAGATTGAAGCCTTGCAATGATTTAAATAGGGAACTCCGTGATAATATAATTGAAAGAGTTTGGAACTCCGGGAAAAAGAGAAAATGAAACAAATGAAACCGAGAATTTGAAGGGCCTTCGGAATAAAGAATTAATCATTAGGATGAAACAAGAATAAGAATTACATTATGCTTGTCCTTCATCAATTAAATTGATGATAAACAATGGATTTGGCACACTACTTATTCCCATAGAAAAGATTAAGAAAGATATACCATAAACTTGAGAATGTCTTCAACGAACTGCCGGTAGAATCAAAACAACGAATGAATAGATATGATAACGTATAAAGAGGGATCTTGAACGAACCACCGTAAGAATTGGAAATGAACGAAGTAAAGATAAAGAAACACCGGGAAGAATTATAAAAAGAACGAAGATACTTGAGACAATGTAGATACATGAGAACGAAGGGATCACGAGCCGATTAGAGAGTCCTTGATTTAAACACTGGTATGATTTAGAGTATGAGAGCTGAAAGCTGGAATGAATAAACCTGAATTTATGGACTCCGGATAATCCAACTGAGAAGGCTCTTGAATTGCTCCGGACAGGTGAAAAGAATTGTCACAATCCAAAAACAACTATGAGAGGATGGCAACAAGCTAGAATGACAAATCTTTGAGAGAACAGATAAGATATGGAGGAAAAACTCTTCTTCGGTCTTCAAAATCTGAGAATGACGATGAGAAACACCACCATGAATTGTAGAGGCACTCCAGAATAAAGAAGAATGGAAAAGTTGAACCAACGATGAAAAGAATTTAAAAGATCTTGGAGAAATACATATGACTGATGCTGAATCATTCTTACGTCAAACTTTGAAAAAGAATTTTGAGAATAACTCCGGAAAATTAGAAGAGTCAGGTAAGATCCAGGGAAAAGACCTGTGGGTTAGGGCCCACTCAAAAGAAACACCGTTGACATGATTTAAAACAGAGGTTGCACCGGTTGAATTAAATGACTTGAATGAGATAACAACCTCGAAAGATCTTGAACGAATGCAGAGTGAAAAACACGAATCTTCGAGATATCTTGAGCACTCCGGAACAATTGAATAGCGAGAGGTGAATGATTAAGAATTGCACCGGCATGAGAAAACCTTGAAATGAGGAAAAGGGTATGATCCACAAAGCTTGAATTGAAACCCCTGAAGAAGAAAACAATTGAAGAGTGACGAACTAGAAGCTGCGTTAGTATCTTCTTTGAGAATCACCGGGTAAGAACATTTAAGGAAAAGAATGGAGAGATTTTGCATCAATAAGATGGATACTTGATAATGAAAACTTAGTCCTTGAAGAAAAAAAGGGTGGGTGGGCGGGAAAAACAAAGGAAACTTGGACCGGATGAAGCAAACACCATTGAGAAGAACTGTAATAGATCTTGCTGATATTGAAATGATCGGATCCACTTGAAGAGAAGCACACCGGTTGAAAAGGATTGACATGACATTATCGATTATCATGAAGGTTTGGTATTCACATAGGAGTATGAGAACACCATTTGGGGAAGGTATGGGATCAACACTTGACATTGAAGCAACTCGAATACCACCACTGAAAACAAAACCAAAGGATTGGCTTGCAAAATAAGCCGGAACAAACATATGATAGAGATTTCGTCCGAAGTTTTTGTGGTGGGGCCTACACGGGCTCGATCGTACAACACCATCATGTACAAGGCAGTGCACATGACATACGAAGCGTCCCCGAGTCGGCATAGCCAAGGACTCTTTAAGACACAACGAGACCACTGTAAAACCAACCGTGGATAGGTGGACCACTAGACGTCGAACCCCAATTTCATATCATACATCTGTCGGAAAGATATCCTAAGAGCTACTTGAATTCCCACTTATAAACTCCCGAAATTCTCCGGTTATGCAATCAGGTGTTGGGGATACAGGGGAAGCATAGAATCTCACCCAAAACTAGCAAATCCTACATCTAGTTGTATCCATCCTTCAACACATAACCAAGAAACCTTCGAAATCGTCTACCTCAACCTTCGAAAAGCATCTGTTATACGAGTTATGGCAATACTCCCGAACTCCCGCCCCAGTACTTGGTGGCGTCGAGGTTATCTCACCAACAACTGCATAAAAGAGATTTTCGATGTCGGCGAAACTAAACTCAGGTATTCCAGAACTGCAACGATAAAATTGTGATGACAACACCACGGAGCTCAACTCCCAGGGACACTGCCACAACCCCCGAATGACAGGAGGCACCAAGAACAATGTTCTCGTCACAAAACCATCAGAACGATTCCAAGATACCCGCGTGATCCTAAATTTTTTTAGTGAAATTTGAGAAGAGAAGAGTTAAAACTCTACGTCAGGATGCCTCACCAGAGCGACGAAGGGACTGAGGAGTAAAAAGAAGTCCTAACTCTGTGATATATATAATTCCTAAATGACTCAAAACATTTTTCTAGACTCAATAGCGCCAGCGATTCGATCAAGCAGGGGGCTCCTAAGGTCGGGGAAGGCTCTGATTACCAACTTGTAACGCCCTCGATGCGGCTATATCTCCACGCGTCGAAGCACGACTTAGAGGCATAACCGCATTGAAAGCAATGTCACAAGTGAGGTAATCTTCACACAACCCATGTAATACATAAGGGAAAGAGATACATAGTTGGCTTACAATCGCCACTTCACACAATACATGAATAAAGCATTACAACATCCAAATACAATCATGGTCCGACTACGGAACCAAAATAAAGAGCAACCCCAAATGCGACAAGGTCCCCGATCGACCCCAACTGGGCTCCACTACTGATCAACTAGAACGAAACAACATAAAGGACACAATCTTCATCGAGCTCCTCCTTGAGCTTGGTTGCGTCATCTTCTCGGTAACATCGACACCTGCAAACTAGTTTTGGAAGTATCTGTGAGTCACGGGGACTCAGCAATCTCACACCCTTGCGATCAAGACTATTTAAGCTTATGGGTAAGGTAAAAGGTATGAGGTGGAGCTGCAGCAAGCGACTAGCATATATGGTGGCTAACCTATTCGCAAAAGAGAGCGAGAAGAGAAGGCAAAAGCATGGTCGAACAACTATGATCAAGAAGTGATCCTAGAACAACCTACGTCAAGCATTACTCCAACACCGTGTTCACTTCCCAGACCCCACCGAGAAGAGACCATCACGGTTACGCACGCGGTTGATGTTTTTTAATTAAGGTCAACTTCAGGTTTTCTACAACCGGACATTAACAAATTCCCATCTACCCATAACCGCGGGCACGGCTTTCGAAAGTTCATATCCCTGCAGGGGTGTCCCAACTTAGCCCATCACAAGCTCTCACGATCAACGAAGGATATTCCTTCTAGCGGGAAGACCCGATCAGACTCGGAATCCCGGTTACAAGACATCCTCGACAATGGTAAAACAAGTCCAGCAACACCGCCCGAATGTGCCGACAAATCCCGATAGGAGCTGCACATATCTTGTTCTCAGGGCACACTCAGAGGAGACATCCTACGAGTAAAACCAACCCTTAAGTAGCCCCGAGGTGGCCCTGCAGTTTAGTCGGTCGGACCAACACTCAGAGGAGCACTGGCCCCGGGGGGGTTAAATAATGATGACCCTCGGGAGCGCGACTCCCAAGGGAAGAAGAGGCTAGGTGGCGAATGGTAAAATCAATGTTGGGCATTGCTGGAGGAGTTTTATTCAAGGCAAACTGTCAAGGGGTTCCCATTATAACCCAACCGCGTAAGGAATGCAAAATCCGGGAACATAACACCGATATGACGGAAACTAGGGCGGCAAGAGTGGAACAAAACACCAGGCATAAGGCCGAGCCTTCCACCCTTTACCAAGTATATAGATGCATTAATTAAATAAGAGATATTGTGATATCCCAACAAAATATCCATGTTCCAAACATGGAACAAGCTTCAATCTTCACCTGCAACTAACAACGCTATAAGAGGGGCTGAGCAAAGCGGTAACATAGCCAAACAACGGTTTGCTAGGACAAGGTGGGTTAGAGGCTTGGTTCAACAATATGGGAGGCATGATAAGCAAGTGGTAGGTATCGCAGCATAGGCATAGCAAAAGAGCGAGCAACTAGCAAGCAAAGATAGAAGTGATTTCGAGGGTATGGTCATCTTGCCTGAAATCCCGCAAGGAAGAAGAACGAGTCCATGAAGAAGACAAACAGACGTAGTCAAACGGGTCCTTACAAACGCGGCGTTATCGGAACCAACCCGAAGAAGCAACACCGGAAAGAAGCACACAACATAGTAAACAAACCACACATGAACATGGTATGATATGCGGGATGCGGTATGCGATGCATATGCATGATTTGGAAAGGAATGATTGAACCTGGCCTCAACTTGGAAATCCAAGAATGCCACTGGAAAGGTGAGGTGATTTCGGTTGAAATCGATATAAAGATCACCGGAATCGGATGCACGGTTTGGAAATGGCAAGCAAAACAAATATGGCACCGGTCTGCGATGATCAGCAAGTGAACAACTAAATGCATCAAGATAACTATGCTACATCACTCAAACATGACAAAAAAATACATGGCAGGGATCCACTCATGATGCTTGACAAAAGATGAACACTGAACTATGACTAATTCATCCATTAACAGGTTCAAACAAGCATGGCAAAAGTGCAAATGATAACATGTTTCAGACTTAGTGAAATTAACACAAGTCTGGAATTTATCATCAGGAAGCACACTTTAGAGCATGAAAACTACATGCTACTGGAACTTAACATGGCAAAGCAAGGCATGGCATGAAGCTACTCAAAGCACTTAACAAAAATCCCTTAGTGACCTTGAGCCAAAAGGGATCAGAAAATACAATTGCAAGCATGTGAAGATGGCAAAAACATAAACAGATTCAGACTTGGTGAAAAACTGGAGCATAGCAAAACAGTTAACGAGTAGGCATGTTTACGAGCTCGATGCACTCACTACAAAGCATGGCATGACAATCTAAGCATACAACCATCAAGAAGACATGGCATAGGAGTTAGAAATGGCAAGAACAACATCATAGCATGCACGGATCAATAGCAACATCCTCAACAAAATCGCTAAACAAGTCAACAATCTGCCAGGATCATAATTTAGCAAAAGTAGAGCTCGATTGACTGAAGCTAGGGTGCTTCATAAATGCAAACAAAGACATGGATGGATAGAGCACTACAATTTTAACAAAACATCCTTACTGATCATCCTCAAAAGAGGCATAGATCACTAGGAAAAAATATGAGCATATGGCATACCGACAAAATCAGGACAAGGACTTGGAGAAATTCTAAGTTCCTGAAATCAGCATTTCAGATTACGCTACTTTGCAAGCTTGTGCTAGTCACCACAAATATCACAAAATACATGGCAAGCACCACTATAAAGATGGCATGGCATATAACAAAACACATGTAGAGCTCAGGATGATATCATGCACACATTAATCATGGCAAAAATGACAAAATGCCATTTGCTGAAACAGATCTGACAAAATACTCACATAGCCCTCTTCCAACAATATTTCGGGCATCAAGATGAGCTCAAATGAAAATGATGCAATGAGATGAAATGATGTACTCGTCGAGGCGAACATTTTGATATGCTACACGCACAAATCGGAGTCACGGATGATGAGTTATGATGCGATGAAAATGGGCATATGAATCTGGAAACTTCGGGGACTTAGTGGATATTTTACCTCCGCGAAAAGTCAACGCGGGATGAAGATATCCGGGACGTGGGGAAGGAGCCATTTGGTTGGAGGGACCGGTGGATCTGGTCTCGCTTCTTCTCCGGCGAGGCGCGGTTCTCCGGCGAGCTCGAGGAGGTCCGGCGAAGACGACGCTGGCCGGAGTTGATGGATCTGGCCCGGATCTGTCCGGATCCGGCCGGATCTCGACGAGGACGACGCGGTGAGGTAGCAACCGGCTGCGGGCCAGGAGGCCGGTGGCGGACCTCGGGAGACGAGGCAGCGGTGCCATGGCTTCAGGCAGCGGGGTGCGGGCTTCGCGACAGAGCGGCGGCGCGCGTGGGCCTCGGCGACGCTCGGGAGTTGCCGGGGCGAGGCGCGAAGGCGGCGTGCGAGCAAGGCAGCGGGATGCGGTGGCCGACGGCGAGCAACTCCGGCGAAGACGGCGGAGAAAGCGGAGTCCAGCGATGCTCCGGTGGCAGAGTGGGCGGCTGACGAGTGGCGCGGCGTCTCGGGCACCCGGGCGGTGCGGGCGGCGAGATCCGGGCCGGGCGGGCCGCGCCTGGGCCCGCAGGTCCGCGGCGGAGGAGGAGAGAGAGAGGAGCCGGCAGGATGAGGTGGCGAGGCGTGAATGGAGGTGGGAGGCGGCGGTGATGACGTGTCGCGACGTGATTCGCCGGAGTGAGGTGGCGGCTGGACGCGTCCGGCGGGCGCGGACATGTCCGGCGGCGTGCGGGAAAATCTTTAGGGTTTCATCTGCGCAAAAATTTCGGGGGAGGCCACATATTTATAGGTAGAGGGAGCTAGGAGAGTCCAAATGAGGTGCGGTTTTCGGCCACGCGATCGTGATCGAACGACCGAGATGATGGAGGAGGTTTAGGTGGGTTTTGGGCCAAATTCGAAGGGTGTTGGGCTACAACACTCACAAGGCCTTTTCGGTCCCTCGGTTAACCGTTGGAGTATCAAACGAAGTACAAATGGCACGAAACTTGACAGGCGGTCTACCGGTAGTAAACCAAGGCCGCATGGCAAGTCTCGGTCCAATCCGGAAATGATTAACGCCCGCACACGGAAAGAGGTAAAAAGGGGCACCGGGTGACATAGAAGTGCTCGATTGCAAAACGGACAACGGGGAAAATGCTCGGATGCATGAGACGAACATGTATGCAAATGAAATGCACATGATGACTTGACATGCAATGCATGACACACAAGCAATGACAAGGCAACAACATCGAATAACTGGAGGACACCTGGCACATCGGTCTCGGGGCGTTACACCTATGCAGCACAAATTTGCAATGAATAAAGCACTAGAACAAAAACTAATTGGACCAATGGAGGAGTCACATACCAAGGAACAATCTCCCCAAGCAGTTTTGCAAGAGGTGCTTTGAGCAAGGAGGTCGAAAATCACAGCAAAAGTGGTTGGAACTCGTGCTTGAGTTGGTTTTTCGGGTTTGTGTGAGACAGAGGAAGAAGATGGGTGCTGGGATAAGTGGAGGAGGGCCACCGTGGGCCCACGAGGCAGGGGGGCGCACCCTATAGGGGGGAGGGCACCCACCACCCTTGTGGCCAGGTGGCAGCTCCTCCCGCGGTAATTTTTGCACAGTAAATCCTCAAATATTCCCGAAAAAATCATATTAAATTGGCATGGCATTCTGAGGACTTTTATTTTCGGGATATTTTTATATTGCACAGATAGGTCAGGAAACAGACAGAAAAATACTATTTTTACTTCCTTTAATATAAATAACAGAAAATATAGAGAGGGTACAGAAGTTTGTACTTCTAGTTTCATCCATCTCATGCTCATCAAAAAGAATCCACTAACAAAGTTGATCAAGTCTTGTTAACAAACTCATTCCGATAATCATGGAACCGGAGAAATTTCGAAAAACACTAAGTTACCTCAACGGGGATATGCACATCCCCAATAATAATAATATCATATTTCTTCTTGACAGTAGGAAGAGGAAATTCAAAACCTCCAAATATAATTGATGGAATTTTCCCAATAGAATTGATACTATGAACTTGAGGTTGTTTCCTCGGAAAGTGTACCGTATGCTCATTACCATTAACATGAAAAGTGAGATTGCCTTTGTTGCAATCAATAACAGCCCCTGCAGTATTAAGAAAAGGTCTTCCAAGAATAATAGACATACTATCATCCTCGGGAATACCAAGAATAACAAAGTCCGTTAAAATAGTAATGTTTGCAACCACAACAGGCACATCCTCACAGATACCGACAGGTATAGCAGTTGATTTATCAGCCATTTGCAAAGATATTTCAGTAGGCGTCAGCTTATTCAAGTCAAGTCTACGATATAAAGAGAGAGGCATAACACTAACACCGGCTCCAAGATCACATAAAGCAGTTTTAATATAATTTCTTTTAATGGAGCAAGGTATAGTAGGTACTCCGGGGTCTCCAAGTTTCTTTGGTATTCCACCCTTAAAAGTATAATTAGAAAGCATGGTGGAAATCTCAGCTTCCGGTATCTTTCTTTTATTAGTAATGATATCTTTCATATATTTTGCATAATGATTTGTTTTGAGCACATCAGTTAATCTCATACACAAAAAGATAGGCCTAATCATTTCAGCAAAGCGTTCAAAATCCTCATCATCCTTTTTCTTGGATGGTTTCAGAGGAAAAGGCATGGGTCTCTGAACCCAAGGTTCCCTTTCTTTACCATGTTTCCTGGCAACAAAGTCTCTTTTATCATAACATTGATTCTTTGATTGTGGGTTATCAAGATCAACAGCAGGTTCAATTTCTACATCATTGTCATTACTAGGTTGAGCATCATCATGAACATTATCATTAATATTTTTACTAGGTTCATGTTCATTACCAGATTGTGTTTCAGCATCAGACATAGATATATCATTTGGATTATCAGGTGGTTCAGCAATAGGCTCACTAGAAGTTTGCACAGTTTTATCATTTTTCTTTTTCTTCTTTTTAGAAGAACTAGGAACATCAATATTATTTCTCTAAGAATCTTGCCCGATTCTCTTAGGGTGGCCTTTAGGATACAAAGGTTCCTGAGTCATTCTACCAGTTCTAGTAGCCACTCTAACATCATAATCATTTTTCTTACTATTCATTTTGTCAAGCACTTCTTTTTGAGCTTTAAGTGCTTGTTCTACTTGAGTGGTAACCATAGAAGCATGTTTGGTAATAAGTTTAAGTTCACCTTTAATATCAGCCATATAATCACTCAAGCGTCTAATCATATAAGCATTTTCTTTTAGTTGTCTACCAAAATAAGCATTGAAGTCGTCTTGCTTAAACATAAAGTTATCAAACTCATCCAAACACTGACTAGCAATTTTAGTAAGAGGGACTTCAGCTTTATCATATCTATAGAGAGAATTTACTTTTACTACCTGTGTCGGGATATCGGTATCAAGAGGTTCTTCAGTAAATAAATAATTGAGATCATATGTTTCTTCAACAGGCGGTATATTAAGACCATGTATTTCTTCAATAGGAGGTAAATTCTTAATGTCTTCAGCTTTAATACCTTTCTCTTTCATAGATTTCTTTGCCTCTTGCATATCTTCGGGACTGAGAAATAGAATA
Organism: Triticum aestivum; assembly: GCF_018294505.1. Taxonomy (NCBI): domain Eukaryota; kingdom Viridiplantae; phylum Streptophyta; class Magnoliopsida; order Poales; family Poaceae; genus Triticum; species Triticum aestivum. The sequence continues at coordinate 395,869,583 of NC_057794.1, read as the reverse complement.
CCTCTCTTCTTCGGAGTTGGTTTAGGGATAGGCTCAGTAATTGGAGCATGAGCTGGCTCAGGAGGTGCCCAATTATTTTCATTTGTCAACATATTTAATAGAATTTCAGCTTCATCCGGTGTTATTTCCCTGAAAAAAGAACCAGCACAACTATCCAGGTAATCTCTGGAAGCATAGGTTAGTCCATTATAAAAGATATCAAGTATTTCAGGTTTCTTAAGAGGATGATCAGGCAAAGCATTAAGTAACTTGAGGAGCCTCCCCCAAGCTTGTGGGAGACTCTCTTCTTTAATTTGCACAAAGTTGTATATTTCCCTCAAAGCAGCTTGTTTCTTATGAGCAGGGAAATATTTAGTAGAGAAGTAATATATCATATCCTGGGGACTACGCACACAACCAGGATCAAGAGAATTAAACCATATCTTAGCATCGCCCTTTAATGAGAACGGAAATATTTTGAGTAAATAGAGGTAACGTGATCTCTCATTATTAGTGAACACGGCAGCTATATCATTTAGCTTAGTAAGATGTGCCACAACATTTTCAGATTCATAGCCATAAAACGGATCAGATTCAACCAAAGTAATTATATCAGGATCAACAGAGAATTCATAACCCTTATCAGGAACACATATAGGTGAAGTAGCAAACGCAGGATCAGGTTTCATTTTATCTCTAAGTGATTCTTTGTTACATTTAATTAATAACCTCTTAAGCTCATATCTATCTCTGCAAGCTAAAATAGCTAAAGAAGCATCTTGATCAAATAAATAACCCTCAGGAATAACAGCCATATTTTCATCATCACTATCATCATCGTATTCAGATTCAATAATTTCTCTTTCTCTAGCCCTAGCAATTTGTTCATCAAGAAATTCACTAAGGGGCACAATAGTATCAGGCATAGAAGCAGTTTCATCATAAGTATCATGCATAGCAGAAGTGGCATCATCAATAACATGCGGCATATCGGAACGAATAGCAGAAGCAGGTGTAGGTGTCGCAAACTTACTCATAACAGAAGGTGAATCAAGTGCAGAGCTAGATGGCAGTTCCTTACCTCCCCTCGTAGTTGAGGGATAGATCTTGGATTTTGGATCTCTCAAATTCTTCATAGTGTCCAGCAGATAAAATCCCAAGTGACTCAAAGAATAGAGCTATGCTCCCCGGCAACGGCGCCAGAAAAAGGTCTTGATAACCCACACGTATAGGGGATCGCAACAGCTTTCGAGGGTAGAGTATTCAACCCAAATTTATTGATTCGACACAAGGGGAGCCAAAGAATATTCTCAAGTATTAGCAGTTGAGTTGTCAATTCAACCACACCTGGAAACTTAGTATCTGCAGCAAAGTGTTTAGTAGCAAAGTAATGTGGGTAGTAGCGGTAACAAAAGTAAAGACAACAAAAGTAATATTTTTGGTATTTTGTAGTGATTGTAACAGTAGCAACGGAAAAGTAAATAAGCGTAAACCAGTATATGGAAAACTCGTAGGCACCGGATCAGTGATAGATAATTATGCCGGATGTGGTTCATCATGTAACAGTCATAACATAGGGTGACACAGAACTAGCTCCAGTTCATCAATGTAATGTAGGCATGTATTCCGTATATAGTCATACGTGCTTATGGAAAAGAACTTGCATGACATCTTTTCTCCTACCCTCCCGTGGCAGCGGGGTCCTATTGGAAACTAAGGGATATTAAGGCCTCCTTTTAATAGAGAACCGGAACAAAGCATTATCACATAGTAAATACTTGAACTCCTCAAACTACGGTCATCACCGGGAGTGGTCCCGATTATTGTCACTTCGGGGTTGCCAGATCATAACACATAGTAGGTGACTATAGACTTGCAAGATAGGATCTAGAACTCTCATATATTGATGAAAACATAATAGGTTCAGATCTGAAATCATGGCACTCGGGCCCTAGTGACAAGCATTAAGCATAGCAAAGTCATAGCAACATCAATCTCAGAACATAATGGATACTAGGGATCAAACCCTAACAAAACTAACTCGATTACATGATAAATCTCATCCAACCCATCACCGTCCAGCAAGACTACGATGCAATTACTGACGCACGGCGGTGAGCATCATGAAATTGGTGATGGAGGATGGTTGATGATGACGACGGCGACGAATCCCCCTCTCCGTAGCCCCGAACGGACTCCAGATCAGCCCCCCGAGAGGTTTTAGGGCTTGGCGGCGGCTCCGTATTGTAAAACGCGATGATTTCTTCTCTCTGATTTTTTCTCATCGAAACTCAATATATGGAGGTGGAGTTGGAGTTGGAGACGCAACAGGGGGCCCACGAGGTAGGGGCGCGCCCTAGGGGGCGCCCCCACCCTCGTGAGAAGGGTGTGGGCCCCCTGGTCTTCATATTTGGTGAGGATTTTTTTTTATTTTTTCTAAGACCTCCCGAGGAGTATCAGGTCATTCCGAGAATATTTGTTTTCTGCACATAAAACAACACCATGGTAATTCTGCTGAATACAGAGTCAGTCCGGGTTAGTTCCATTCAAATCATACAAGTTAGAGTCCAAAACAAGGGCAAAAGTGTTTGGAAAAGTAGATACGACGGAGACGTATCACGATGCTTATGTGAAGAAACTTCAACCTAATAAGCTCGAACCCAAATCGGAGAAATGTGTCTTCATAGGATACCCAAAGGAGACTATTGGGTACACCTTCTATCACAGATCCGAAGGCAAGATATTCATTGCCAAGAATGGATCCTTTCTAGAGAAGGAATTTCTCTCGAAAGAAGTGACTGGGAGGAAAGTAGAACTTGATGAGGTAACTGTACCCGTTCGCTTATTGGAAAGTAGTTCATCACAGAAATCTGTTCCTGTGACTCCTACAACAATTAGTGAGGAAGCTAATGATGATGATCATGTAACTTCACATCAAGTTACTACTGAACCTCGTAGGTCAACCAGAGTTAGATCCGCACCAGAGTGGTACGGTAGTCCTGTTCTGGAGGTCATGTTACTTGACCATGACGAACCTACGAACTATGAGGAAGCGATGATAAGCCCAGATTCCGCAAAATTGCTTGAGGCCATGAAATCTTAGATGGGATCCATGTATGAGAACAAAGTGTGGACTTTGGTTGACTTGCCTGATGATCGGCAAGCTATCGAGAATAAATGGATCTTCAAGAAGAAGACAGACACTGACGGTAATGTTGCTGTCTACAAAGCTCGACTTGTTGCGAAAGGTTTTCGACAAGTTCAAGGAGTTGACTACGATGAGACTTTCTCACCCGTAGCGATGCTTAATCTGTCCGAATCATGTTAGCAATTACTGCATTTTATGATTATGAAATTTGGCAAATGGATGTAGAGACTGCATTCCTGAATGGATTTCTGGAAGAAGAGTTGTATATGATGCAACCTGAATGTTTTATCAATCCAAAGGATGCTAACAAAGTGTGCAAACTCCAGCAATCCATTTATGGACTGGTGCAAGCATCTCGGAGTTGGAATAAATGTTTTGATAGTGTGATCAAAGCATATGGTTTTATACAGACTTGTGGAGAAGCCTGTATTTACAAGAAAGTGTGTGGGAGCTCTGTAGCATTTCTAATATTATATGTGGATGACATATTGTTGATTGGAAATGATATAGAATTTCTGGATAGCATAAAAGGATACTTGAATAAATGTTTTTCAATGAAAGACCTCGGTGAAGCTGCTTATATATTAGGCATCAAGATCTATAGAGATAGATCAAGACGCTTAATTGGACTTTCACAGAGCACATACCTTGATAAAGTTTTGAAGAAGTTCAAAATGGATCAAGCAAAGAAAGGGTTCTTGCCTGTGTTACAAGGTGTGAAGTTGAGTCAGACTCATTGCCCGACCAATGCAGAAGATAGAGAGAAAATGAAAGTGTTCCCTATGCTTGAGCCATAGGCTCTATCATGTATGCAATGCTATGTACTAGACCTGATGTGTGCCTTGCTATCAGTTTAGCAGGGAGGTACCAAAGTAATCCAGGAGTGGATCACTGGACAGTGGTTAAGAATATCCTGAAATACCTGAAAAGGACTAAGGATATGTTTCTCGTATATGGAGGTGACAAAGAGCTCGTCGTAAACGGTTACGTTGATGCAAGCTTTGACACTGGTCCAGATGACTGTAAGTCACAAACCGGATACGTGTTTTTATGAAATGGTGGAGCTATCAGTTGGTGCAGTTCCAAGTAGAGCGTCGTGGCGGGATCTACGTGTGAGGCGGAATACATAGCTGCTTTGGAAGTAGCAAATGAAGGAGTCTGGATGAAGGAGTTCATATCCGATCTAGGTGTCATACCTAGTGCATTGGGTCCAATGAAAATCTTTTGTGACAATACTGGTGCAATTGCCTTGGCAAAGGAATCCAGATTTCACAAGAGAACCAAGCACATCAAGAGATGCTTCAATTCCATCCGCGATCAAGTCAAGGAGGGAGACATAGAGATTTGAAAGATACATACGGATCTGAATGTTGCAGACCCGTTGACTAAGCCTCTCTCACGAGCAAAACATGATCAACACCAAGACTCCATGGGTGTTAGAATCATTACAATGTAATCTAGATTATTGACTCTAGTGCAAGTGGGAGACTGAAGGAAATATGCCCTAGAGGCAATAATAAAGTTGTTATTTATATTTCCTTATATCATGATAAATGTTTATTATTCATGCTAGAATTGTATTAATCGGAAACTTAGTACATGTGTGAATACATAGACAAACAGAGTGTCACTAGTTTGTCTCTACTGAACTAGCTCGTTGAATCAATGATGGTTATGTTTCTGTCGGCGTTTTGGGAAAGGGGGTCCCCAGACTTGCCTGCCTGCGGCCTGCAGCGTGGCTCAGGTGGGGGCCCAGCGCGGCCCACCTTCATCAGCTCAAGCTCAAGACCCTCGCAAGGGGCCAAGCCTCGCAGGGCGGATGACAGGAAGCTTCCTCAAGAGCGGCCTCATCAGGCAGGCTCGCGAGGAGGCGAAGTGATCAATGCAAGGGTACCTCGCGAGGATCCCATGATGCAAGCCATGACGATCAAGGCCAGGCGGGCGCCGGCCTGCGGAGGGTCCTTGTTTCCCCTTTGGTGCAAAGGGGGCAAGCACCAGCCAAGGTATCAGGCAAAGGTTACCATTCCGATGCAACGAGACCAAGACCAGCCAGACGACCGGACGGAGGTCACCGTGGATCCCAAGACGGCGTCATCACCAGTGCTTTTGGTTGCCGAAGACCACCTTTGGTCAGGATAACTTGTACTAGATGTTCCCCTTCAAAATGGCCAATTGTGGCGCCCTTCCCGCTCAATTATTCGGGGAGAGGCCCAGGGCCTCTATAAATAGAGCTAGCCTCCACAAGGAGAAAAAAGGGGGATGTGCAGCAGAAAGATAAGAGGAAGAGAGAGAGAGGAAGGAGAAAACCCAGTAGAGACTAAGTAGAACACACCGCATCAGCTCAAGAACACCTCTCGCGAGGCTGTTCTTCCCTTGTACTGTCCATCATCAGCCCTAGAGGCAATCCACCACACCACACACTGGAGTAGGGTATTACACCACAACGGTGGCCCGAACCCGTATAAACCTCGTGTCTCTTGTGTTGTTCATCATTTTTATCTTAGTTCGCACGAGAGGATCGGACGTAGATCGGTAGGGGAGAGATCTCCATGCGCACCCCAGTGTTCTAACCTCAAGGGTCTGCCGGAACCCGAAATTCAACATTTGGCGCGCCAGGTAGGGGTGCGCCGGAATCTTTCTTCCACTATACGCGTGTGATCTTCCGTCGTGTCCATGGCTGACGCTCGTCGGGCTCGCGCCGAGTGCCGGGCTGCCCGCGCCACTCGCGTCGCCCAGGCGACGCCCGTTGGCGGCCCCCCTCGTCGTTCCCCGTCACCCACCGCCAACGCCGCCACTGGTCCGCGTGGAACGAGCAGCAGGCCTCGTCCCGGCATCCTTCGGTGCGGCGGGATGGCCACACCGCCACCCTGTCGCTAACTCCAGCTGGCTTGTCGTCCCACACCCGTCGCGCACCCATGGATGCGCATGCCTCACTGTTCTTGGTGCGGGAGCTCCTGCACTATCGCCCCGTCGGCGACCTCTACGAGGACTAGCTCACCCACATCACTGAGCTCGTCAGTGCCATAGGGGGCTCCCCCTTGCGGTCCCTCTCGCTGCCTCGCCCTCCGTCCCGTGCAGGGGGAGAGGATCAGGAGGCGCCTCCGCCGCCTCCTCCCCAAGAAGGTGCCTTGGCTCCAAGGCGCGCAGCCCCCGGGTGGGACCCTCCACGTCCAGCGCCTGCGCAGCAAGAAGGGAGCTGCAAAGAGATCCCACGCCCCCGGGAAGGTGCTCGCACGCTCCCAGCGCCGGCGTGCCAAGATCGCGCCCCAGCGCCTCCACGACAAGACCCCGCGCTGCTCCCAGTGGCGGCGCATGGTGGCCCGCGAGAACAAGTCCAGCACCAGCAAAGGGCGCCGGTGGCCACGGCGGGCGCCTCGGCTTCACCCCCGACCTGCGTGGCGTCACATGGCCAGGCAAGTTCAAGCTTGACCTCCCTCCCCGCTACGATGGCACAGCGGACCCCGCGGAGTTCCTGCAGCTCTACGAGCTAGGAATCGTAGCCGCTAACGGAGACGAAAAGGTCATGGCGAATTGGTTCCCCATGGCGCTCAAGGACGGCGCCCGCACCTGGCTCCTGAACCTGGCCCCCGGCATGATCTCCTCCTGGAGCGAGATGCGCACCCGCTTCATCGCCAACTTCCAGGGCACTCGCGACCGGCCCCCGGCCGTGAGTAACCTGCGCCGCATCAAGCAACAGCCAGGGAAACCCTGCAGAAGTACATCCAGCGCTTCAACTACGCTCGCCTCAAGATCCCCAAGGTGACTGAAGAAGCTATCATCTCAGCCTTCTCCGACGGCGTGCGCGACGTCAAGATGAAGGAAGAGCTAGCAATCCATGAAGACCTGTGCACATCCCTGGAGCTGTTCAACTTGGCGACCAAGTGCGCCAGGGCTGAGGAAGGGCACCTCTCCCTCCTCGAGCTCCCGGCAGCTGACCCGGAAGAAAAGAAGCTCAAGGCCAAAGACGTGAAGCGCAAGGGGGCTGCCGTGCTAGCAGCGGAACCGGACACCAAGCGGGGCAGGGATCAGCCTGAGTCATCCAAGGGCGGACGGTACTGCGTGTACCACGACCTCCACACCCACAACACCAACGAATGTCAAGAGCTCAGAGCCGTGCGAGATGGGCGAATCGGCCGACGCCCAGAGCGCAACGACAGGGGCTATGGCCGAGGAGGAGGAAGAGGTGGCGGACGATGGGAAGACCGTGGCCTTCGCCAGGGATGGCGTGACCACCCTCGCGAGGACCGCTGGTAGGACCAGCCTCGCGAGGGAGGCTGGAGGGACCAGCCTCGTGAGGGCTACCCGCACGGCAACGCAGGCCTCCCTCCTCTGCCGCCTCCACCAAGGAGGAACGAAGACCAACACCAAGACGATGGGGCTGGGGGCTTCCAAGAGCCGCGTGCAATTGCTTGCATCTTGGGTGGCGCCCAGGCCCCAGCCTCACAGCGCATCTTCAAGCAGTTTGCTCGCGAGGTGAATGCAGTCCTTCCCAAGCTTGAGGCCACGCGCCCTCTCAGGTGGTCTTCGTGCGCGATCACATTCAGTTCCGCAGACCAGCTCAAGTGTGCGGCAACGGCCGGAGTCCTCCCGATGCTTTGCTCCCCAGTCATCAGCAACGTGCAGGTCACCAGGACCCTCATCGATGGCGGGGCAGGACTCAACGTCCTGTCCGTCGAGACGTTCGACAATCTCCAAGTGCCGTACGACCAGCTTCAGCCGACCAAGCCTTTCTCAGGAGTCACCGATGGTTCCACTGTTCCAATTGGGCAGGTTCGCCTTCCGGTCACCTTCGGGCAACGCAACAACTACCGCACCGAGCTCATCGACTTCGACGTCGCTCACATCCGCCTGCCGTACAACGCCATCCTCGGGTACCCAGCCCTAGCCAAGTTTATGGCAGTGACTCACCATGGTTACAATGTCCTCAAGATGCCAGGAAGCGGTGGAGTCATCACCGTACCCTGTGAAGAAAGGGACGCAGTGTGCTCGCTTGAGCGTGCGTTCCAAGCCGCAGCAATCGAAGACCCAGATCACAGGAGCGGGAGGCCTCCCGAGGCGACCCTCAAGAAGAAGAAGACCTCACCTGGCCCGAGCCACAAGGAGGCAGGCACCTCCGGAGGTATTGCGTCAGGATTCGCGCCCGATCAGGGAGCGCCACCCTCTCACGCATAGGAAGGCGCGCCCGGCGCCCTCCTCAGGCAGGGCTCGGGGGCTCTCTCTTGGAGAGCCGCCGACCTTGCCAAGGTCGCGGGGGAGGCGCTCGGGCACCACTTGGAGGGGTGCTTTCAAGCACGCTTCCCTCAGGAAGGTACAAGTCAAAGGAGACCAAACCCTCAGGAGTTCATCGCAAGGAACACCCATGAGCTACAAGAGTCCAGAGTCATGCGCGGCAGCCGCCGCTTACCTGCCGTGGCCCCACATCCAGGCGAGGATGGAGGACTGCGTGTCTGCGTCGACGTACCAGGGCTCAACCGAGCTGCGTCCCAGGAGCGCCTATGGCCTTCGGCCGTAGGGCGCTGCGAGGGACCACCTCACAGCTACGTTCGCATGCCCTTCGGCCTGCCGAGCGCGGTCGCCGCACATCAGCGCCTGTTGAGGAGCATTCTGGAGGCTCAGGAGGTCAGGCATCGCGCGGTCCTGGCGGAGGTGGCGATGGCCCCCGAAGACCTGCACGTGCCACCGGAGCCTCCCGAGGCCCCTGGGCCTGGGGGCTCATGAGGGCCGATGTCTTCACCACGCATCGCTCACTTCCTCAGCATCACTTCATCTTCAACAGCACCAGGTGACATCTTTCAGAGTTCTACTTTCAGCTAGGAGCGCCCACAGGGCTGCACCATTCCCAGGCCGCGTGGGTCCGTCCCCGCGGCATGTATCCATTTTGGTTATGCTCTTTACTTACCTTGTTGGGGGCGCCCCTCGGGCTGCATCATCCCCACGCCGCTCGGGCCCGACCCAGCGGTGGTTGCTTTTACCTACGCTTGCTTGAAATTGGATTTCCTATGCGCTTAACATACCTGACCTAATCACCTGCTCGATCGACGCCTATCTGAAGAGCCGCTCGCTCTGGCATGGCGCGTGTGCACAGGTCCGTCCCTGCAGCGTTGATAAACCTGAGTGGTCGAGCTCTGGCCGCGACAGCCCCGCACGGCGCCACCTCACCAGGCCCTCAGTGCCCTGACCGCTCCCTCGAAGTGACCATAGGTTGGCCGGCGACCGTAACAACAGGCCTTGTTTCTCCTGATGATTGGTGTGCAGGACCTACTCCAGGAGCAATGTTGGGGGCATCGTGAGCTCTCTCTCCCACTCTTCGGCACAGACCACTTGCACGTTAAAGGGGGGGTACCTGAGCATCGCGACTCATGGGCTCCTACTGGCTCTCCAGCCGTCACCCCCTGGCCTTGACCCACGGTATCGTGACCTGTCATACCAGCGGCGGCTGAGCTCGCTCGAGGGCCGGGACCTGAGGACATAGAGCGTTAAGGAAAGTGCGGGGGAGTGGGAAGAAGCTCACGAGGGCCTCACCCAGTAGTACCTCGGCCACCGCCTCTCGGGCTGGGCGCCTCTCCGAGGAACTACGTCAGACGCACAAGATAAGTCGCGCCCTCGCAAGAGCTAGACCAACGCAGCACTAAATCCCCGCCCAGTGCAACTCTGTCATGGCGACGCTACCTTCCTTTCTCGCCCAGCAAGGATTGCTTGAGCGCTAAAGGGGACCTCCCGAGCATCGCGACTCGGGGGCTATTACCGGACCTCGGGCCGCTCCCCTCCTGGCCTTGACCACGGCATCGCGACCTGGCATACCAGCGACGACTGAAGCTTGCCTGGGGACTGGGACCTGTCAGCGTAGAGCGCCAAGTCCTCATGAGGATAGAAAGGGGTAGCTTAGCTGGAACAGAACGGACACCTCACGCCAATTCATATTAAGGATATAGTATTTACAAAAGGCACGGCAGACGCCTTACATGCCCCCAGGGGGTGTTGCTTTAATTCCTCGCAGGGAACAAAAGGTGCTAACCCTAAGGGACGCTACTTGCTAGCACCTCCCCAAGCGACGCCATCATCAATAGTGGGCTGCCCAGTGACGGCGCCAATCCCATCCAGATCAGTGGCGTCGGCGGCTCGATGCAGCTGCCCCACTCCGAGCGCGGCGCGAGCTCGGAGGCTCGTATCTGTCGTCGCTCATCTCCGGGGTCGCGAGGAGTTCGGGGGAGCCGCTGAAGCCCTCAGTCCCTCCGCTGCTGCCTGAGGAGCTGCAGGAGGACCAATGGGCGGGGCTGGTCCTCGCCAGTTCGTCACCCCTGCCGCTTCCCTTAGGGCAGCATTCCAGCCGGCGTCCTTCTGCATCAAAGACCTTGAAGAACATCAAGGAGGCACTGTCGTATTCAAGATGGATCACCAAGGCGCCGTCCGCGCGACAGACCCGGGCAATCTCACCCCAGCCCCGGGTCATGAAGACCTTGCCTGGAGCGACGACCGCGACCTCCGCTCCGGTTGCAGGGGTGCCACAGTCGGTGTGCTGCAGCCAGAGCTCCAGGGCCCCGCTCGGCGGCATCTCGAAGGCGAAGGAGGGAGGAAGGCGGATCCACGAAGTTGGAGGCATGGCGGCGTGGAGCACAAGCTCGCAAGAGGAGCGCACCGCATGGACTCCAGGGGGGACGACGCGCACCACTGTGACTCGCCGGCATCGGCGGCGACGCTGTCGGTGTTGCTCAGCGCCCTCCACCCTGGGGCCTATGACGCGGGCGTACAAGGGCAGCGGAAACCCAGGCGGCGGCCGCTCATACCATGGCCTCGACACCTCCTGCCAGGCGCCTTCGTCCCGGCGAACGAGGATTGGCCGCTTCTTCGGCGGGAGGGGGTCAGGACCTTCTCTGGGGGCCTTTCCCTTCTCCTCAGCTGAAAACCGGTGGATCGGTGCCATTGGTGCAAGAGGAAGCAAGGATGAGGAAGAAGAAGAGGAGGAGTAACTGAAAGGGGTGAACTGGCGGAGCTCACGCAGCCCCATACTTATAGCCGGGGAAGGTCAACCACCGAGCACCATGACCTCAGGTAATCATGACCCATATCTCTGCATGCAGGAACTTGTCAAGTCGTGCGGTTGCTGAGGTGTCATGGGAAGTGCAGACGCCCACGTCCAATCGATCGCCACGCGGCGCCCAAGGCCGCAGGCTATTAGGTCCCGCGGCGCTTCGCACTTGCCCCTTCGCTTCTCTGCTAAGCCAAGCCCGCGCGCGCCTTGGGCCCAGGGGCTACTGTTGGCGTTCTAGGAACGGGGGTCCCCAGACTTGCCTGCCTGCGGCCTGCGGCGTGGCTCAGGTGGGGGCCCAGCACGGACCACCTTCATCAGCTCAAGCTCAAGACCCTCGCGAGGGGCCAAGCCTCGCGGGGCGGACGACATGAAGCTTCCTCAAGAGCGGCCTCATCAGGCAGGCTTGCGAGGAGGCGGAGAGATCAATGCAAGGGTACCTCGCGAGGATCCCATGACGCAAGCCATGACGATCAAGGCCAGGCGGGCGCCGGCCTGCACAGGGTCCTTGTTTCCCCTTTGGTGTAAAGGGGGCAAGCACCAGCCAGGGTATCAGGCAAAGGTTACCATTCCGGTGCAACGAGACCAAGACCAGCCGGACGGCCGGACGGAGGTCACCGTGGAGCCCAAGACGGCGTCATCACCAGTGCTTTTGGCAGCCGAAGACCACCTTTGGTCAGGATAACTTGTACTAGATGTTCCCCTTCAAAATGGCCAATTGTTGGCGCCCTTCCCGCTCAATTATTCGGGGAGAGGCCCAGGGCCTCTATAAATAGAGCTAGCCTCCACAAGGAGAAAAAAGGGGGACGGGCAGCAGAAAGAGAAGAGGAAGAGAGAGAGAGGAAGGAGAAAACCCAGTAGAGACTAAGTAGAACACACCACATCAGCTCAAGAACACCTCTCGCGAGGCTGTTCTTCCCTTGTACTATCCATCATCAGCCCCAGAGGCAATCCACCACACCACACACTGGAGTAGGGTATTACACCACAACAGTGGCCCGAACCCGTATAAACCTCGTGTCTCTTGTGTTGTTCATCATTTTCATCTTAGTTCGCACGAGAGGATTGGACGTAGATCGGTAGGGGAGAGATCTCCGCGCGCACCCCAGTGTTCGAACCTCAAGGGTCTGCCGAAACCCGAAATCCGACAGTTTCCTAACCATAGACATGAGTTTTCATTTGATTAACGGGATCACATCTTTAGAGAATGATGTGATTGACTTGACCCATCCGTTAGCTTAGCACGATGATCGTTTAGTTTGTTGCTATTGCTGTCTCCATAACTTATACATGTTCCTATGACTATGAGATCATGCAACTCCCGAATACCAGAGGAACACTTTGTGTGCTACCAAACATCACAACGTAACTGGGTGATTATAAAGGTGCTCTATAGGTGTCTCCGATGGTGTTTGTTGAGTTGGCATAGATCGAGATTAGAATTTGTCACTTCGATTGTCGGAGAGGTATCTTTGGGCCCTCTTGGTAATGCACATCACTATAAGCCTTGTGATACGTCTCCATCGTGTCTACTTTTCCAAACACTTTTGCCCTTGTTTTGGACTCTAACTTGCATGATTTGAATGGAACTAACCCGGGCTGACGCTGTTTTCAGCAGAATCACCATGGTGTTATTTATGTCTAGAAACAAAAGTTCTCAGAATGACCTGAAACTCCACGGAGTGTATTTTTTGGAAATAATACAAAATACTGGCAAAAGATCAAGTCCAGGGGGCCCACACCCTAGCCACGAGGGTGGGGGCGCGCCCCCTACCTCGTGGGCCCCCTGGAGCTCCTCCGACCTCAAGTCCAACCCTATATATTCGTGTTCGGGGAGAAAAAAATAAAGGAGAAGGATTCATCACATTTTATGATACGGAGCTATCGCCAAGCCCTAAACTCTCTCGGGAGGGCTGATCTGGAGTCCGTTCGGGGCTCCGGAGAGGGGAATCCGTCGCCATCGTCATCATCAACCATCCTCCATGACCAATTTCATGATGCTCACCGCTGTGCGTGAGTAATTCCATCGTAGGCTTGCTAGACGGTGATGGGTTGGATGAGATTTATCATGTAATCGAGTTAGTTTTGTTAGAGTTTGATCCCTAGTATCCACTATGTTCTGAGATTGATGTTGCTATGACTTTGCTATGCTTAATGCTTGTCACTAGGGCCCGAGTGCCATGATTTTAGATCTGAACCTATTATGTTTTCATGAATATATGAGAGTTCTTGATCCTATTTTGAAGTCTATAGTCACCTACTATGTGTTATGATCCGACAACCCCGAAGTGACAATAATCGGGACCACTTCCAGTGATGACCGTAGTTTGAGGAGTTCATGTATTCACTATGTGTTAATGCTTTGGTCCAGTACTCTATTAAAAGGAGGCCTTAATATCCCTTAGTTTCTGCTAGGACCCCGCTGCCACGGGAGGGTAGGTCAAAAGATGTCATGCAAGTTCTTTTCCGTAAGCACGTATAACTATATTTGGAATCATGCCTACATTACATTGATGAACTAGAGCTAGTTCTGTGTCACCCTAGGTTATGACTGTTACATGATGAACCACATCCGACATAATTCTCTATCACCGATCCATTGCCTACGAGCTTTCCATATATTGTTCTTCGCTTATTTACTTTTCTATTGCTATTGTTACAATCACTACAAAATACCAAAAACATAACTTTTGCTACCATTACATTTTGCTACCGTTACCACTACTATCATATTGCTTTGCTACTAAATACCTTGTTGCAGATATTAAGTTTCGAGGTGTGGTTGAATTGACAACTCAGCTGCTAATACTTGAGAATATTCTTTGGCTCTCCTTGTGTCGAATCAATAAATTTGGGTTTAATACTCTACCCTTGAAAACTGTTGCGATCCCCTATACTTGTGGGTTATCAAGACTATTTTCTGGCACCGTTGCCGGGGAGCATAGCTCTATTCTTTGAGTCACTTGGGATTTATATCTTCTTATCATTATGAAGAACTTGAGAGATCCAAAAACCAAGATTTACCCCTCAACTACGACGGGAGGTAAGGAACTACCATCTAGCTCTGCACTTGATTCACCTTCTGTTTTGAGTAAGCTTGCGGCACCTAAACCTGCTTCTGCTATTGATTCTGATATGTCGCATATTATTGATGATGCCACTTCTGCTATGCATGATACTTATGATGAAACTACTTCTATGCCTGATACTACTGTGCCACTTGGTGAATTTCTTGATGAACAACTTGCTAGGTCTAGAGAGAATGAAATTATTGAAACTGATAATACTGATGAAAGTGATTATGCAGGCTCTCCTAATAAATATGGATTACCTGTTGTGCCTGAGGGCTATGTTATGGATGAAGAAACTAAAAGAGACTTTCTTGCTTGCAATGATAGAAGTGATCTTAAGAAATTATTAGCTAAGCTTAAACAAAAAACTCTGAATGCCTGAATGAAATATGATCCTGCTTAAGCTACTTCTCCTATCTTTGTTACTCATAAGGATTATGAATTCTCTATTGATCCTGATATAATTACTTTGGTTGAATCTGATCCTTTTTATGGCTATGAATCTGAAACTGTTGTGGCACGTCTTACTAAATTAAATGATATAGCCACCCTGTTCACTAATGATGAGAGAACTCGCTACTTTTATATTCTTAAAATATTTCCATTCTCATTAAAGGGTGATGCTAAGATATTATTTAATTCTCTTGATCCTGGTTGTGTGCGTAGTCCCCAGGATATGATTTATTACTTCTCTGCTAAATATTTCCCTGCTCATAAGAAACAAGCTGCCTTAAGGGATATATATAATTTTGTGCAAATTGTAGAAGAGAGTCTCCCACAAGCTTGGGGGAGGCTTCTCCAATTACTTAATGCTTTGCCTGATCATCCTCTTAAGAAAAATGGAATACTTGATATCTTTTATAATGGACTAACCGATGCTTCCAAAGATTACCTGGATAGTTTTGCTGGTTTTGTTTTCAGGGAAAGAACACCGGATGAAGCTGAAATTCTATTGAATAATATGTTGACAAATGAAAATAATTGGACACTTCCTGAGCCAACTCCTGATCCTATTCCTAAACCAACTCCGAAGAAAAGGGGTGTTCTATTTCTCAGTCCCGAAGATATGCAAGAGGCAAAGAAATCTATTAAAGAAAAGGGTATTAAAGCTGAAGATGTTAAGAATTTACCTCCTATTGAAGAAATACATGGTCTTAATTTACCGCCTACTGAAGAAATACATGGTCTTGATAACCCGACACATGTAGTGAAGGTAAATTCTCTCTATAGATATGATAAAGCTGAAATCCCATTTACGAAGTTTGCTAGCCCATGCTTAGATGAGTTTGATAAATTTATGGTTAAGCAAGAAGACTTCAATGCTTATTTTGGTAGAGAATTAAAATGCAATGCTGATATGCTTGAACACTTGGGTGATTATATGGCTAATGTCAAAGGTGAACTTAAACTTATTAGTAAACATGCTTCCATGGTTACCACTCAAGTAGAACAAGTAGTTAAAGCTCAAAATGATTTGCTCAATGAACTGAATAGTAAGAATAAGGACTATGCTGTTAGAGTGACTACTAGAACTGGTAAAATGACTCAGGAACCTTTGTATCCTGAAGGCCACCCTAAGAGAATTGAGCAAGATTCTCAAAGAAATAATATATATGCACCTAGTCCTTCTAAAAGGAAGAAAAAGAAAAATGATAGGACTTTGCATGCTTCTAGTGAACCTATTGCTGAAACACCTGAGAATCCAAATGATATTTCTATTTCTGATGCTAGAACACAATCCGGTAACGAACATGAAACTAGTGATAATGTTAATGATAATGTTCATGTTGATGCTCAACCTAGTAATGATAATGATATAGAAATTGAACCTGCTGTTGATCTTGATAACCCACAATCAAAGAATCAACGTTATGATAAGAAAGACTTTGTTGCTAGGAAACACGGTAAAGAAAGAGAAGCATGGGTTCAAAAACCCATGCCTTTTCCTCCCAAACCATCCAAGAAAAAGGATGATGAGGATTTTGAGCGCTTTGCTGAAATGATTAGACCTATCTTTTTGCGTATGCGATTAACTGATATGCTCAAAATGAATCCTTATGCTAAGTATATGAAAGAAATTGTTACTAATAAAAGAAAGATACCGGAAGCTGAAATTTCCACCATGCTTGCTAATTATACTTTTAAAGGTGGAATACCAAAGAAACTTGGAGATCCAGGAGTACCCACTATACCATGCTCCATTAAAAGAAACTATGTTAAAACTGCTTTATGTGATCTTGGAGCCGGTGTTAGTGTTATGCCTCTCTCTTTATATCGTAGACTTGATTTGAATAAGTTGACACCTACTGAAATATCTTTGCAAATGGCTGATAAATCAACTGCTATACCTGTCGGTATTTGTGAGGATGTGCCTGTTGTGGTTGCAAACGTTACTATTTTAACGGACTTTGTTATTCTTGATATTCCCGAGGACGATAGTATGTCTATTATTCTTGGAAGACCCTTTTTGAATACTGCAGGGGCTGTTATTGATTGCACCAAAGGCAATGTCACTTTTCATGTTAATGGTAATGAGCATACGGTACACTTTCCGAGGAAACAACCTCAAGTCCACAGTATCAATTCTATTGGAAAAATTCTATCGATTATTTTTGGAGGTTTTGAATTTCCTCTTCCTACTGTCAAGAAGAAATATGATATTCTTATTGTTGGGGATGTGCATATCCCCGTTGAGGTAACCTAGTGTTATTCGAAAATTCTCCGGTTCCATGTTATTCGGAATGAGTTTGTTAACAAGACTTGATCAACCTTGTTAATGGATTCCTTTTGATGATCATGAGATGGATGAATTTAGAAAACACAACTCTCTGTACCCTCTTTTTACTTTCTGTTATTTATATTAGATAAAGCAAAAATAGTATTTTCTGTCTGTTATCTGAATTATCCGTGCAATATAAAAATACCCCCAAAATAAAAGTTCTCCAAATGCCCTGAAATTTAAATATGATTTTTTCTGGAATATTTGAGAATATTTGGCACTGAGAACACAGCAGGGGGGCATCCACCTGGCCACGAGGGTGGAGGGCGCGCCCTACCCCCTGGGCGCGCCCCTGCCTCGTGGGCCCACGGTGGCCCTCCTCCACTTATTCCTGCACCCACACACTCCTTCTTCCTCCCACAAACACCATTATCCAGCTCAAGCATGAGTTCTAGCTCATTTTGCTGCGATTTTCGATCTCCTTGCTCAAAGCACCTCTCACAAAACTGCTTTGGGGGATTGTTCCTTGGTATGTGACTCCTCCAATGGTCCAATTAGTTTTTGTTCTAGTGCTTTATTCATTGCATATTTTTGCTGCTTAGGTGACCCTGTTCTTGAGCTTGCATGTCAAATTTATGTGGTTCCAAGTAGTTTTGATGCATGATATAGGCTCTAGGCACTTGTAGGAGTAGTTGCTATCAATTTTGTTGAGTTTGGTTCACTTTTATTTGAAGTTACTAAAAATTTCAGAATTTTTCAGAAAATAATGAAGAGATTTTTGAGGGGCTCATCGAGCCGAAGCTCGAAGGAAAAGCAAAATGAAGAAGCAAAGAGGCCCAAATATAATCTGCCTCGCATCGCGGAGGTTCGGCCGTGTGAATGGCCTTGTGATGATTTCTTGAGAGCAGCCGGGATTTATGATGATTTCTATGAATTGGCTGAGAATGCAGGCCTCACCGCCTTCCTCCACGACCAGCGCGAACAGTATCTCTTACTCACCAATATCTTTGTGCAAAACTTTCATTTCCATGCTAGGAGCTCACCACCTACGGTGGAGTTTTATTTATATGATGAGCATAAGGAGATGTCACTTCATGATTTTTGTCGGGTTTGTTTGATCCCTTTCGAGGGCATCATAGAGGAACCACATCGCGGCGATGTGGATGGGTTTATTGATACCATCACTGTAGGGGAAACGAGGAAGGTTTCCGATGCACGAACTACTAGCATACACTTTCCTGTTCTACGTTACTTTGCTATATTTGCTAGTAGATGCTTAATTGGGCGCGGAAACTGTGGAAACCTGAGTGCCCCTGATATTGTTATTTTGTGCCACGCCTTATTTCGTGATGATACATTCAGCATGGGTGCTATTATTGCAAAGCGGTTAAATCTTAACCGTACTAAGGGCCCCGTCTTTGGAGGCATCTTCGCCTCGCGCCTAGCTGCACATTTTAACATACCTATTAGGCATTATGAGAAGGAAGAAAAATTGCTGCCTCCTGTTTATTTAGATTATAAGAGTATGGTAGCACACGATTTTATTGTTAAGAATAGGGAAAATGAGCTCAAATACAAATTGTTCTTTGATAAACATCATCCTGAGACTATTACCCTACCTGCTCCTTCCTTGTTTGATTTATCTGCAGGCAAGTACCTTGTTCCGTTGGAGGCTATTCACGCCTACCGGAACCCTACATCAGCCACAGAGCCAGAGTCGGAACCACAAGTTGATCCTCCACGACAGTCTAATTACCAGTGGGATCCGGAGATGATTGCCAACCAGTGGCAATCAGAGTCTTCTTCTTCGCAGTACGACCCCAACTATTACTATGGATATCCGCCAGGCCAACCGTGGCCATAGACCAACTTAGGCCAAAAGCCTAAGCTTGGGGGAGTACGTATTTCCCACCGACATTACATTCATGTTCACACACTCATTGCTAGATGTCGGTGCTCATACTTTTTCATTGTAATATCCATGCTAGTTTATTTCCTTTTTATGCTTTCTTCTTGTGTGTTTAATAAACCTTAAGAAAAACCAAAAAAATTAGTTGTAGCTTTTAGTTTTACTTTCCATGCTTGTAGTAGTAATTAAAAAGAAAACCCAAAAAGATTGCTTGTTCTTCTTTTGCTTGTTGGGAGCTTTCCCGTGTAAATAGTTTTATTTCTTTTCTTTTCTTTGGGGGTCGATAGGAGAAGACCATGATTAAATTGTTGAAGTGGCTCTTATATGCATTATTGTTGATCTGACAAAAGAGCCCATATTGCCTTGTCTTCTCCTGTTTATTGAATGCTTGCAGATTCCAGCTTAGTCCAATGCACGCGCACTATTATTATTATCCACATCATTCGGTCGTGCAAGTGAAAGGCAATTATGACGATATATGATGGACTGATTGAGATGGGAGAAGCTGGTATGAACTCGACCTCTCTTGTTTTTGTAAATATGATTAGTTCATCGTTCCTGATTCAGCCTATTATGAATAAACATGTTTGCAATGACAATTAGAGATCATAGTTTCTTATGCCATGCTTAATTAGCTAGGAGCTTATAATGGTTTACCTTGCGTGCCAACATGCTATTAAAATGGTTGTGATGTGGTATGATAGGGTGGTATCCTCTTTTGAACGATTCGAGTGGCTTGACTTGGCACATGTTCACGCATGTAGTTGAAACAAAATCAACATAGCCTCTACGATATTTATGTTCATGGTGCATTATATCCTACTCATGCTTGCATTCGGTGTTGATTAATTTTAATGCATGTTCATGACTGTTGTCGCTCTCTAGCTGGTCGCTTCCCAGTCTTTTTCTAGCCTTCACCTGTACTAAGCGGGAATACTGCTTGTGCATCCAATCCCATAAACCCCAAAGTTATTCCATATGAGTCCACCATACCTACCTATATACGGTATCTACCTGCCGTTCCAAGTAAATTTGTATGTGCCAAACTCTAAACCTTCAAATAAATATCCTGTTTTGTATGCTCGAATAGCTCATGTATCAACTAGGGCTGTCCGTATCTTCCATGTTAGGCGGGTTATTCTCAAGAGGAGTGGACTCCGCTCCTCACTCACGAGAAAATGGCTGGTCACCGGGATGCCCAGTCCCATGCTTTATGCAAATCAAATCAAAATAATTGCAAACAAAACTCCCCCTGGGACTCTTGTTAGTTGGAGGCACTCGTTGTTTCGAGCAAGCCATGGATTGATGCTTGTTGGTGGAGGGGGAGTATAAACTTTACCATTCTGTTTGGGAACCGCCTATAATGTGTGTAGCATGGAAGATATCGCCATCTCTTGGTTGTTATGTTGACAATGAAAGTATACCGCTCAAAATATTATTCATCTCTATTTCAAAACCGAGCTCTGGCACCTCTACAAATCCCTGCTTCCCTCTGCGAAGGGCCTATCTATTTACTTTTATGTTGAGTCATCATCCTCTTATTAAAAAGCACCAGTTGGAGAGCACCACTGTCATTTGCATTCATTACTGTTAGTTTACATTGAGTATGACTTGACTGGATCTCTTTTACCATGAATTACAATGTCTAGTCAGTCCTTGATCTTTAAAGGTGCTCTGCATTTATGTTTTGCGGTCTCAGAAAGGGCTAGCGAGATACCATCTTGTTATATCATATTATGATTGTTTTGAGAAAGTGTTGTCATCCGAGATTTATTATTATTGCTCGCTAGTTGATTATGCCATTGATATGAGTAAACATGAGTCGTAAGCGTTATTGTGAATATGGTTAGTTTATAATCTTTGCTGAAAACTTGAATGCTGGCTTTACATATTTACAACAACAAGAGCAAACAGAGTTTGTAAAAGTTTTTCTTTATCACTTTCAGTTTGTCAACTGAATTGCTTGAGGACAAGCAAAGGTTTAATCTTGGGGAGTTGATACATCTCCGTCGTATCTACTTTTCCAAACACTTTTCCCTTGTTTTGGACTCTTACGTGCATGATTTGAATGGAACTAACCCGGACTGACGCTGTTTTCAGCAGAATTGCCATGGTGTTATTTATGTGCAGAAACAAAAGTTCTCGGAATGACCTGAAACTCCACGGAGCGTATTTTTGGAAATAATAAAAAATACTGGCAAAAGATCAAGGCCAGGGGGGCCACACCCTAGCCACGAGGGTGGGGGGCGCGCCTGCCCCCCCTGGGCGAGCCCCCTACCTCGTGGGCCCCCTGGAGCTCCTCTGACCTCAACTCCAACTCTATATATTCGTGTTCGGAGAGAAAAAAAAGGAGAAGGATTCATTGCGTTTTACGATACGGAGCCGCCGCCAAGCCCTAAAATCTCTCGGGAGGGCTGATCTGGAGTCCGTTCGGGGCTTCGGAGAGGGGAATCCGTCGCCATCGTCATCATCAACCATCCTCCATCACCAATTTCATGATGCTCACCGCCGTGCGTGAGTAATTCCATCGTAGGCTTGCTAGACGGTGATGGGTTGGATGAGATTTATCATGTAATCGAGTTAGTTTTGTTAGGGTTTGATCCCTAGTATCCACTATGTTCTGAGATTGATGTTGCTATGCCTTTGCTATGCTTAATGCTTGTCACTAGGGCCCGAGTGCCATGATTTCAGATCTGAACCTATTATGTTTTCATGAATATATGAGAGTTCTTGATCCTATATTGCAAGTCTATAGTGACCTACTATGTGTTATGATCCGGCAACCCCAAAGTGACAATAATCGGGACCACTTCCAGTGATGATCGTAGTTTGAGGAGTTCATGGATTCACTATGTGTTAATGCTTTGGTCCGGTACTCTTTTAAAAGGAGGCCTTAATATCGTTTAGTTTCTGCTAGGACCCTGCTGCCACGGGAGGGGAGGACAATAGATGTCATGCAAGTTCTTTTCCATAAGCACACATGACTTTATTCGGAATACATACCTACATTACATCGATGAATTGGAGCTAGTTCTGTGTCACCCTAGGTTATGACCGTTACATGATGAACCACTTCCGGCATAATTCCCTATCACCGATCCATTGCCTACGAGCTTTCCATATATTGTTCTTCGCTTATTTACTTTTCTGTTGCTATTGTTACAATCACTACAAAATACCAAAAACATTACTTTTGCTACCGTTACCACTACTATCATATTACTTTGCTACTAAATACCTTGCTGCAGATATTAAGTTTCGAGGTGTGGTTGAATTGACAACTCAGCTGCTAATACTTGAGAATATTCTTTGGATCCCCTTGTGTCGAATCAATAAATTGGGGTTGAATACTCTACCCTCGAAAACTGTTGCAATCCCCTATACTTGTGGGTTATCACCTTGCAAGCAATGTGACTAATGAGTTAGTTGCGTGATGATGCATTACGAAACGAGTAAAGAGACTTGACGGTAAGGAGATCAAACTAGGTATTGAGATATCGATGATCGAATCTCGGGCAAGTAACATACCGATGACAAAGGTAACAACGTATGTTGTTATGCGGTTTGATCGATAAAGATCTTCGTAGAATATGTAGGAGCCAATATGAGCATCCATGTTCCGCTATTGGTTATTGGCCGGAGACATGTCTCGGTCATGTCTACATAGTTCTCGAACCCGTAGGGTCCGCACGCTTAACGTTCGGTGACGATCAATATTACGAGTTTATGTGTTTTGATGTCCGAAAATAGTTTGGAGTCCCGGATGTGATCACAGACATGATGAGGAGTCTCGAAATGTCCGAGACATTAATATTGATATATTGGACGGCTATATTTGGACACCGGAAGTGTTCCGGGTAATTTTGGAGAAAACCGGAGTGTCGGAGGGGTTACCGGAACCCCCGGGGAAGTATTGGGCCTTCGTGGGCCTCAGGGGAGAGAGAGGGCAGCATCCCAGGAGGTGGCGCGCCCCCCAAGGGGAGTCCGAATTGGACTAGGGGAGGGGGGGGGCGCGGCCCCGCTTTCCCTCTTCCTCTCCCTCTCTTTCCTTCCCCCTTTCCCCTTCCTAGTAGGACTAGGAAAGGATGAATCCTACTCCTACTAGGAGGAGGATTCCTCCTCTCCTTGGGCGCCACTAGGGCCGGCCAGCCTCCCCCTTGCTCCTTTATATACGGGGGCAGGGGGCACCCTAGGACACACAAGTTGATTGTTCCAAGCTGTGTGCGATGCCCCCTCCACCATATTCCACCTCGGTCATATCGTTGCAGTGTTTAGACAAAACGCTATGCCAGTAACTTCATCATCACCGTCATCATGCTATCGTGTTGACAAATCTCTCCCTCGAAGGTCTACTGGATCATGAGTTCGTGGGACGTCACCGAGCCAAACGTGTGCAGATCGCGGAGGTGCCGTACGTTCGGTACTAGGATCGTTCGATCGTGAAGACGTATGACTACATCAACCGCGTTATCATAACGCTTCCTCTTACGGTGTACGAGGGTATGTGGACAACACTCTCCCCTCTCGTTGCTTTGCATCACCATGATCTTGCGTGTGCGTAGGATTTTTTTTGAAATCGCTACGTTTCCCAACAGGAGTAGGATAACGTAATCTATCTGAACCAATGGAAAACATTGTCAAGCCTCTGTGTGTCTACAATCTCCCATCATTAGTCCATTTACCTAACTTGCAAGTTCCGCTTCCGCATTTTCCGCTTCATATACTTGCATGTGTAGGTGTTTTACGTAACCATAGCTAAACTTAAATGACTAAAACTAGAAAGACCTTTAGGCTATATGAGAAAAGTTTTAGTAGTAGTTTATCTACACCTTCTCTAGACTCTAACCAGTCCTACATGCCCTCTGTTCGGGTGAAGTACCTCTTCGGGTCCAAAACTATCCTTGATTATCTGTGCAAGTTAAGTCTAATACCCGCACACAAAAAGGCACCGCCAGGGGGGGGGAGCTGGACCTCATTGTTGGAGAAATGTTGCACGGAAAACAAAAATTGTCTACGCACACACAGTATCTATCCATGGAGATGCATAGCTACGAGAGGGGAGAGCATCTACATACCCTTGTAGATCACTAAGCGGAAGCTTTTATCACGCGGTTGATGTAGTCACACTCTTTGCGATCCGATCACGATCCAACCGATCTAGTGCCGAATGGACAACACCTCCGAGTTTAGCACACATGCGGCTTGATGACGTCTCCTCCTTCTTGATCTAGCAAGCGGGAGAGAAGAAGTAGATGGGATCACAACCAACGACGTGGTGGTGATGGTGGTGGTGGAGCACTGACAGCGCTTCGCTAAGCGTCGCCGGGACGAGGTGGTGGAACTACGGAGTAACGGGAGAGAGAGGGGCGCCAAGGGCTTGGTGTGTCCTCTTGGGGCGCCCCTCCCCTCTATATGTAGGTGGAAGGGCGTGGGAAACGTTCCCTCCAAGCCCTAGGGCACAGCTAAGGGGGAGAGGACTTGGACTCCATGGCATGTCCTATTCCTACTAGGACTCCTTCCTTTTTTGCCTTCCCTAGCCACATGGGCTTTTGAGGACTTGGTGCGCCTAGGCCAATAAGGCCAGGCCAATAAGGCCAGGGCACCTCCCCGCAGCCCATGCTAGCCCTTGGGTCATGGTGAACCCACTTGTGTACTTCTGGACCCCTCCGGAATCCTCTGGAACCTTCTAGAAGCTTCCCGGTACAATACCGAAAATGCTGCACCTTTTTCGGAACCCAAAATATGACTTCACATATATAAATCTTTACCTCTCAACCATTTCGAGACTCCTTGTGGCGTCCGAGATCTCATCCGGGACTCTGGACAATATTTGGTTACGACTCATCAAATATCCCAATACTACTCTAGCGTCAACAAATGTTAAGCGTGCGACCCTGCGGGTTCGGGAATTACACCTCTTCGGTCAATAACCAATAGCAGGACCTGGATTCCCATATTGATTCCATCAATAACCAATAGCGGGATCTGGATGCCCATTTTGATTCCTACATATTCCACGAAGATCTTTTATCGGTTGAACCTTTATGACAACATACGTAATTCCCTTTGTCTGTCGGTATGCTACTTGCTTGAGATTCGATCGTCGGTATCTCTATACCTAGTTCAATCTCATTACCGGGAAGTCTCTTTACTCGTTCCATAATAGATCATCTTGCAACTAACTCCTTAGTCACTTTGCTTGCAAGCTTCTTATGATGTGTATTACCGAGAGGGCCTAGAGATACCTCTCCGATACATGGAGTGACAAATCCCAATCTTGATTCACGCTAACTCACCGGGTGGGGGGAGCTGGACCTCATTGTTGGAGAAAAATTGCATGGAAAACAAAAATTTTCTACGCACACACAAGATCTATCCATGGAGATGCATAGCTACGAGAGGGGGAGAGCATCTACATACCCTTGTAGATCACTAAGAGGAAGAGTTTATCACGCGGTTGATGTAGTCGTACTCTTTGCGATCCGATCACGATCCAACCGATCTAGTGCCGAACGAACGACACCTTCGAGTTTAGCACACATGCGGTTTGATGACGTCTCCTCCTTCTTGATCAAGAAAGCAGGAAATAAGAAGTAGATGGGATCACAACCAACACTACGGCGTGGTGGTGATGGTGGTGGTGGAGCACTAACAACGCTTCACTAAGCGTCGCCGAGACGAGGCGGTGGAACTACAGAGTAACGGGAGAGAGAGGGGCGCCAAGGGCTTGGTGTGTCCTCTTGGGGCGCCCCTCCCCTCTATATATAGGTGGAGGGGCATGGGAAACATCCCCTTCAAGCCCTAGGGCGCAGCTAAGGGGGAGTGGACTTAGACTCCAAGTCCAATCCTATTCCTACTAGGACTCCTTCCTTTTTTGCATTCCCTAGCCACATGGGCTTTTGAGGACTTGGTGTGCCTAGGCCAATAAGGCCAGGGAACCTCCCCGCAGCCCATACTAGCCCTTTGGTCGTGGTGAACCCACTTATGTACTTCTGGACCCCTCCGGAATCCTCCGGAACCTTCTGGAAGCTTCCCTATACAACACTGAAAATGCTACACCTTTTCCGAAACCCAAAATATGACTTCCCATATATAAATCTTTACCTCTCAACCATTCCGAGACTCCTCGTGACGTCCAAGATCTCATCCGGGACTCTGAACAATATTTGGTTACCACTCATCAAATGTCCCAATACTACTCTAGCATCAACGAACGTTAAGCGTGCGACCCTGCGGGTTCGGGAATTATGTAGTCATGAGCGAGACACCTCTTCGGTCGATAACTAATAGCGGGACCTGGATGCTCATATTGGTTCCTACAATAACCAATAGCGGGATCAGGTGAAGGAAATATGCCCTAGAGGCAATAATAAAGTTATTATTTATTTCCTTATATTGTGATAAATGTTTATTATTCATGCTAGAATTGTATTAACCGGAAACATGATACATGTGTGAATATATAGACAAACAGAGTGTCACTAGTATGCCTCTACTTGACTAGCTCGTTGATCAAAGATGGTTATGTTTCCTAGCCATAGACATGAGTTGTCATTTGATTAACGGGATCACATCATTAGGAGAATGATGTGATTGACTTGACCCATTCCGTTAGCTTAGCACTTGATCGTTTAGTATGTTGCTATTGCTTTCTTCATGACTTATACATGTTCCTATGACTATGAGATTATGCAACTCCCGTTTACCGGAGATACTCTTTGTGTGCTACCAAACTTCACAATGTAACTGGGTGATTAGAAAGGTACTCTACAGGTGTCTCCGAAGGTACTTGTTGAGTTGGCTTATTTTGAGATTAGAATTTGTCACTCCGATTATCGGGGAGGTATCTCTGGGCCCACGGAGTAATGCACATCACTATAAGCCTTGCAAGCATTGTAACTAATGAGTTAGTTGCGGGATGATGTATTACAGAACTAGTAAAGAGACTTGCCGGTAACAAGATTGAACTAGGTATTGAGATACCGACGATCGAATCTCGGGCAAGTAACATACCGATGACAAAGGGAACAACGTATGTTGCTATGCAGTTTGACCGATAAAGGTCTTCATAGAATATGTGGGAGCCAATATGAGCATCCAGGTTCCGCTATTGGTTATTGACCAGATACGTGTCTCGGTCATGTCTACATAGTTCTCGAACCCATAGGGTCCGCACCCTTAAAGTTCGGTGACGATCAATATTATGAGTTTTTTGTGTTTTGATGTACCGAAGGTAGTTCGGAGTCCCGGATATGATCACGGACATGACAAGGAGTCTCGAAATGGTCGAGACGTAAAGATCGATATATTGGACGACTATATTCGGACACCGGAAGTGTTCCGAGTGATTTCGGAGAAAACCAGAGTGCCGGAGGGTTACCGGAACCCCCTGGGAGAAATAATGGGCCTTATGGGCCTTAGTGGAGAGAGAGAGAGAGGGCTGGCCTAGGGCAGGCCACGCGCCCCTCCCCCTCTGGTCCGAATTGGACTAGGAGAGGGGGGCGGCGCCCCCTTTCCTTCTCCCTCTCCCCCTTCCTTTCCCCCTCCTAGTAGGAGTAGGAAAGAGGGGAGTCCTACTCCTACTAGGAGGACTCCTCCTCCTGGCGCGCCATGGAGGGCCGGCCGGCCTCCCCCCTTTGCTCCTTTATATACGGGGGCAGGGGAGCACCCCATAGACACAACAATTGACCATTTATCTCTTAGCCGTGTGCGGTGCCCCCTCCACCATAATCCACCTCGATCATATCATAGGGTGCTTAGGCGAAGCCCTGCGTCGGTAGCATCATCATCACCGTCACCACGCCGTCATGCTGACGAAACTCTCCTATGAAGCTTTGCTGGATCTGAGCTCGCGTGGCGTCATCGAGTTGAACGTGTGTAGAACTCGGAGGTGCCGTGCGTTCGGTACTTGGATCAGTCGGATCGTGAAGACGTATGACTACATCAACCGCGTTGTGCTAACGCTTCCGCATTCGGTCTACGAGGGTATGTGGACACACTCTCCCCTATCGTTGCTATGCATCACCATGATCCTATGTGTGCGTAGGGATTTTTTTGAAATTACTACGTTCCCCAACAGTGGCATCCGAGCCAGGTTATTGCATAGATGTTATATGCACGAGTAGAACACAAGTGAGTTGTGGGCGATACAAGTCATACTGCTTACCAACATGTCATACTTTGGTTCAGCGGTATTGTTGGATGAAGCGGTCGGGACCGACTTTACGCGTACGCTTACGCGAGACTGGTTCTACCGACGTGCTTTGCACACAGGTGGCTGGCGGGTGTCAGTTTCTCCAACTTTAGTTGAACCAAGTGTGGCTACGCCTGGTCCTTGCGAAGGTTAAAACAGCACTAACTTGATGAACTATCGTTGTGGTTTTGATGCGTAGGTAAGAATGGTTCTTGCTCAGCCCGTAGCAGCCACGTAAAACTTGCAACAACAAAGTAGAGGACGTCTAACTTGTTTTTGGAGGGCATGTTGTGATGTGATATGGTCAAGACATGATGCTATATTTATTGTATGAGATGATCATGTTTTCTAACGGAGTTATCGGCAACTGACAGGAGACATATGGTTGTCGCTTTATTGTATGCAATGCAATCACCCTGTAATTTCTCTACTTTATCACTAAGCGGTAGCAGTAGTCGTAGAAGCAATAGTTGGTGAGACGACAACGATGCTACGATGGAGATCAAGGTGTCGCGCCGGTGACGATGGTGATCATGATGGTGCTTTGGAGATGGAGATCAAAGGCACAAGATGATGATGGCCATATCATATCACTTATATTGATTGCATGTGATGTTTATCCTTTATGCATCTTATTCTGCTTTGTTTGACGGTAGCATTATAAGATGATCTCTCACTAAAATTTAAGGTAAAAGTGTTCTCCCTGAGTATGCACCATTGCCAAAGTTCGTCGTGCCGAGACAACACGTGATGATCGGGTGTGATAAGCTCAACGTTCATCTACAACGGGTGTAAGACAGTTTTACACACACAGAATACTTGGGTTAAACTTGATGAGCCTAGCATATGCAGATATGGCCTCGGAACACTGAGACCGAAAGGTCGAGCGTGAATCATATAGTAGATATGATCAACATAGTGATGTTCACCATTGAAAACTACTCCATTTCACGTGATGATCGGTTATGGTTTAGTTGATATGGATCACGTGATCACTTAGATGATTAGAGGGATGTCTAAGTGGGAGTTCTTAAGTTATATGATTAATTGAACTTAAATTTATCATGAACTTAGTACCTGATAGTATTTTTCTTGTCTATGTTATTGTAGATAGATGGCCCGTGCTGTTGTTCCATTGAATTTTAATGCATTCCTTGAGAAAGCAAAGTTGAAAGATGATGGTAGCAATTACACGGACTGGGTCCGTAACTTGAGGATTATCCTCATTGCTGCACAGAAGAATTACGTCCTGGAAGCACCGCTAGGTGCCAGGCCTGTTGCAGATGCTGTTGATGACATTAAGAACGTCTGGCAGAGTAAAGATGATGACTACTCGATAGTTCAGTGTGCCATGCTTTACGGCTTAGAACCGGGACTATAACGATGTTTTGAACGTCATGGAGCATATGTGATGTTCCAGGAGTTGAAGTTAATGTTTCAAGCAAATGCCCGGATTGAGAGATATGAAGTCTCCAATAAGTTCTATAGCTGCAAGATGGAGGAGAATAGTTTTGTTAGTGAACATATACTCAAAATGTCTAGGTATCATAACCACTTGACTCAACTAGGAGTTAATCTTCCTATTGATAGTGTCATTGACAGAGTTCTTCAATCACTGCCACCAAGCTACAAGAGCTTTGTGATGAACTATAATATGCAAGGGATGAATAAGACAATTCCCGAGCTCTTCGCAATGCTAAAGGCAGCAGAGGTAGAAATCGAGAAGGAGCATCAAGTGTTGGTGGTCAACAAGACCACCAGTTTCAAGAAAAAAAGGTAAAGGGAAGAAGAAGGGGAACTTCAAGAAGAATAGCAAACAAGTTGCTGCTCAGGAGAAGAAACCCAAGTCTGGACCTAAGCTTGAGACTGAGTGCTTCTATTGCAAACAGACTGGTCACTCGAAGCGGAACTGCCCCAAGTATTTGGCGGATAAGGATGGCAAGGTGAACAAAGGTATATTTGATATACATGTTATTGATGTGTACCTTACTAGAGCTCGCAGTAGCACCTGGGTATTTGATACTGGTCCTGTAGCTAATATTTGCAACTCAAACAGGGACTACGGATTAAGCGAAGACTGGCTAAGGACGAGGTGACGATGCACGTGGGAAATGGCTCCAAAGTCGATGTGATCACCGTCGGCACGCAACCTCTACATCTACCTTCGGGATTAGTTTTAGACCTGAATAATTGTTATTTGGTGCCAGTGTTGAGCATGAACATTATATCTGGATCTTGTTTGATGCGAGACGGTTATTCATTTAAATCTGAGAATAATGGTTGTTCTATTTATATGAGTAATATCTTTTATGGTCATGCACCCTTTAAGAGTGGTCTATTTGTGTTAAACCTCGATAGTAGTGACACACATATTCATAATGTTGAAGCCAAAAGATGCAGAGTTGATAATGATAGTGCAACTTATTTGTGGCACTGCCGTTTAGGTCATATTGGTGTAAAGCGCATGAAGAAACTCCATACTGATGGACTTCTGGAATCACTTGATTATGAATCACTTGGTACTTGCGAACCATGCCTCATGGGCAAGACGACTAAAACGCCGTTCTCCGGAACAATGGAGCGAGCAACAGACTTGTTGGAAATCATACATACTGATGTATGTGGTCCGATGAATATTGAGGCTCGCAGCGGGTATCGTTATTTTCTCACCTTCACAGATGATTTAAGCAGACATGGGTATATCTACTTGATGAAACATAAGTCTGAAACATTTGAAAAGTTCAAAGAATTTCAGAGTGAAGTGGAAAATCATCATAACAAGAAAATAAAGTTTCTACGATTTGATCATGGAGGAGAATATTTGAGTTATGAGTTTGGTCTACATTTGAAACAGTGCGGAATAGTTTCGCAACTCACGCCACCTGGAACACCACAACGTAATGGTGTATCCAAACATCGTAATCATACTTTACTAGATATGGTGCAGTCTATGATGTCTCTTACTGATTTACCGCTATCGTTTTGGGGTTATGCTTTAGAGACGACTGCATTCACGTTAAATAGGGCACCATCAAAATCCGTTGAGACGACGCCTTATGAACTATGGTTTGACAAGAAACCAATGTTGTCATTTCTTAAAGTTTGGGGCTGCGATGCTTATGTGAAAAAGCTTCAACCTGATAAGCTCGAACCCAAATCGGAGAAATGTGTCTTCATAGGATAACCAAAGGAAACTGTTGGGTACACCTTCTATCACAGATCCGAAGGCAAGACATTTGTTGCTAAGAATGGATCCTTTCTAGAGAGAGAGTTTCTCTCGAAAGAAGTGAGTGGGAGGAAAGTAGAACTTGATGAGGTAACTGTACCTGCTCCCTTATTGGAAAGTAGTTCATCACAGAAACCGGTTCCTGTGACACATACACCAATTAGTGAGGAAGCCAATAATGATGATCATGAAACTTCAAATCAAGTTACTACCGAACCTCGTAGGTCAACCAGAGCAAGATCCGCACCAGAGTGGTACGACAATCCTGTTCTGGAGGTCATGTTACTTGACCATGACGAACCTACGAACTATGAGGAAGCGATGATGAGCCCAGATTCTGTAAAATGGCTTGAGGCCATGAAATCTTAGATGGGATCCATGTATGAGAACAAAGTGTGGACTTTAGTTGACTTGCCCGATGATCGGCAAGCCATCGAGAATAAATGGATCTTCAAGAAGAAGACAGACGCTGACGGTAATGTTGCTGTCTACAAAGCTCGACTTGTTGCGAAAGGTTTTTGACAAGTTCAAGGAGTTGACTACAATGAGACTTTCTCACCCGTAGCGATGCTTTAGTCCGTCCGAATCATGTTAGCTATTGCCGCATTTTATGATTATGAAATTTGGCAAATGGATGTAAAGACTGCATTCCTGAATGGATTTCTGGAAGAAGAGTTGTATATGATGCAACCTGAAGGTTTTATCGATCCAAAAGGTGCAAGCAAAGTGTGCAATCTCCAGCGATCCATTTATGGACTGGTGCAAGCCTCTCGGAGTTGGAATAAACATTTTGATAGTGTGATCAAAGCATATGGTTTTATACAGACTTTTGGAGAAGCCTGTATTTACAAGAAAGTGAGTGGGAGCTCTGTAGCTTTTCTAATATTATATGTGGATGACATATTGTTGATTGGAAATGATATAGAATTCTGGATAGCATAAAAGGATACTTGAATAAGAGTTTTTCAATGAAAGACCTCGGTGAAGCTACCTACATATTGGGCATCAAGATCTATAGAGATAGATCAAGACGCTTAATTGGACTTTCACAAAGCACATACCTTGACAAAGTTTTGAAGAAGTTCAAAATGGATCAGGCAAAGAAATGGTTCTTGCATGTGTTACAAGGTGTGAAGTTGAGTAAGACTCAATGCCAGACCACTGCAGATGATAGAGAGAAAATGAAAGATGTTCCTTATGCTTCAGCCATAGGCTCTATCATGTATGCAATGCTGTGTACCAGACCTGATGTGTGCCTTGCTATTAGTTTAGCAAGGAGGTACCAAAGTAATCCAGGAGTGGATCACTGGATAGCAGTCAAGAACATCCTGAAGTACTTGAAAAGGACTAAGGATATGTTTCTCGTTTATGGAGGTGACAATGTACTCATCATAAATGGTTACGTTGATGCAAGCTTTGACACTGATCCGGATGATTCTAAATCGCAAACCGGATACGTGTTTATATTGAACGGAGGAGCTGTCAGTTGGAGCAGTTCTAAACAGAGCGTCGTGGCAGGATCTACATGTGAAGCGGAGTACATTGCTGCTTCGGAAGCAGCAAATGAAGGAGTCTGGATGAAGGAGTTCATATCCGATCTAGGTGTCATACCTAGTGCATCGAGTCCAATGAAAATATTTTGTGACAATAGTGGTGCAATTGCCTTGGCAAAGGAATCCAGATTTCGCAAGAGAACCATGCACATCGAGAGACGCTTCAACTCCATCCGGGATCAAGTCCAGGTGGGAGACATAGAGATTTGCAAGATACATACAGATCTGAATGTTGCAGACCCGTTGACTAAGCCTCTTCCACGAGCAAAACATGATCAACACCAAGGCTCCATGGGTGTTAGAATCATTACTGTGTAATCTAGATTATTGACTCTTGTGCAAGTGGGAGACTGAAGGAAATATGTCCTAGAGGCAATAATAAAGTTATTATTTATTTCCTTATATCATGATAAATTTTTATTATTCATGCTAGAATTGTATTAACCGGAAACATGATACATGTGTGAATACATAGACAAACAGAGTGTCACTAGTATGCCTCTACTTGACTAGCTCGTTGATTAAAGATGGTTATGTTTCCTAGCCATAGACATGAGCTGTCATTTGATTAACGGGATCACATCAGTAGGAGAATGATGTGATTGACTTGACCCATTCCGTTAGCTTAGCACTTGATCGTTTAGTATGTTGCTATTGCTTTCTTCATGACTTAGACATGTTCCTATGACTATGGGATTATGCAACTCCCGTTTACCGAAGGAACACTTTGTGTACTACCAAACGTCACAATGTAACTGGGTGATTATAAAGGTACTCTATAGCTGTCTCCGAAGGTACTTGTTGAGTTGGCATATTTCGAGATTAGGATTTGTCACTCCGATTGTCGGGGAGGTATCTCTGGGCCCACTCAGTAATGCACATCACTATAAGCCTTGCAAGCATTGTAACTAATGAGTTAGTTACATGATGATGTATTACAGAACGAGTAAAGAGACTTGCCGGTAACGAGATTGAACTAGGTATTGAGATACTGACGATCGAATCTCGGGCAAGTAACATACTGATGACAAAGGGAACAACGTATCTTGTTATGCGGTTTGACCGATAAAGATCTTCGTGGAATATGTGGGAGCCAATATGAGCATCCAGGTTCCGCTATTTGTTATTGACCGGATACGTGTCTCGGTCATGTCTACATAGTTCTCGAACCCGTAGGGTCCGCACGCTTAAAGTTCGGTGACGATCGGTATTATGAGTTTTTGTGTTTTGATGTACGAAGGTAGCTCGGATCCCCGGATATGATCACGGACATGACGAGGAGTCTCGAAATGGTCGAGATGTAAAGATCGATATATTGGACGACTATATTCGGACACTGAAAGTGTTCCGGGTGATTCCGAAGAAAACCGGAGTGCCGGAGGGTTACCGGACCCCCCCGGGAGAAATAATGGGCCTTATGGGACTTAGTGGAGAGAGAGAGGGCTGGCCTAGGGCAGGCCGCGCGCCCCTCCCCCTCTGGTCCGAATTGGACTAGGAGAGGGGGGGGCACCCCCCTTTCCTTCTTCCTCTACCCTTCCTTTCCCCCTCCTAGTAGGAGTAGGAAAGAGGGGAGTCCTACTCCTACTAGGAGGAGGACTCCTCCTCCTGGCGCGCCATAGAGGGCTGGACGGCCTCCCCCCTTTGCTCCTTTATATACAGGGGCAGGGGAGCACCCCATAGACACAACAATTGATCATTGATCTCTTAGCCGTGTGCGGTGCCCCTCTCCACCACAATCCACCTCGATCATATCGTAGCGGTGCTTTGGCGAAGCCCTGCGTCGGTAGCATCATCATCACCGTCACTACGCCAACATGCTCACGAAACTCTCCCGTGAAGCTTTGCTAGATCGGAGCTCGCGGGACGTCATCGAGTTGAACGTGTGCAGAACTCGGAGGTGCCGTGCGTTCGGTACTTGGATCGGTCGGATCGTGAAGAAGTACGACTACATCAACCACATTGTGCTAACGCTTCCGCATTCGGTTTACGAGGGTACATGGACACACTCTCCCCTCTCGTTGCTATGCATCATCATGATCCTGTGTGTGCATAGGGATTTTTTTTGAAATTACTACGTTCCCCAACATCTGGATGCCCATATTGATTCCTACATATTCCGCGAAGATCTTTTATCGGTTGAACCTTTATGACAACATACATAATTCCCTTTGTCTGTCGGTATGTTACTTGCCTGCGATTCGATCGTCGGTATCTCTATACCTAGTTCAATCTCGTTACCGGCAAGTCTTTTTACTTGTTCTATAATACATCATCCTGCAACTAACTCCTTAGTCACTTTGCTTGCAAGCTTCTTATGATGTGTATTACCGAGAGGGCCTAGAGATACCTCTTCGATACACGGAGTGACAAATCCCAATCTCGATTCACGCCAACTCAACAGACACCTTTGGAGATACCTGTAGAGCATCTTTATGATCACCCAGTTACGTTGTAACGTTTGATAGCACACAAGGTATTCCTCCGGTATCCGGGAGTTGCATGATCTCATGGTCGAAGGAACATGTATTTGACTTTAAGAAAGCAGTAGTAATAAACTGAACGATCATATGCTAAGCTAACGGATGGGTCTTGTCCATCACATCATTCTTCTAATGATGTGATCGCATTATCAAATGACAACTCATGTCTATGGTTAGAAATCCTTAACTATCTTTGATCAACGAGCTAGTCTAGTAGAGGTTCGCTAGGGACATGGTATTTGTTTATGTATGCACACATGTATTTAAATTTCCGATCAATACAATTCTTGCATGAATAATAAACCTTTATCATGATTAAGGAAATATAATAATAATTATTTTATTATTGCCTCTAGGGCAAATTCCCATCACTCATATTACCCTGACGCACCACTTTAACACTATGTAAAATTTTGAACCAACGGCATATTAAATAAAGGTGTGTTTGGCAGCTTCTAGAACACATTAGAAATAACAGAAGACGACGAGTAAAACCAAAATGTAGCCATCAAAATGCTTACTATGTGTTAAAACATAGGGCAAATTTACTTGAAAAGGATGTCATGCATTTCCAAATTCTAAAATACATCATCAGACATCAAGGTTCAGTAACCTACGAGATTAAATATGGAATTAAACGTTCAAGTATGACATAATAAAATGGTCAAATGAAAGTACTTAATGGCTATTTTAAGTGAAAAGACAAACCCTGATGCACTGACCTTGGGCCAACCTGATGCACAAGGTCCTTTAAGTGGTAGGTAGTAGTAAAAAAAGTTTGGACGTATTACCGTGCATGAGGGTTGGCCCAATGGGCTCTGCCTGAACACCATATGCAACTCTACCAAAAATTGTGTAAGTCTTAAAATTATTATTCAGAGGAAAAACCATAAGAAAGTGGTCAAAAAAAGTTTTGAACGTATCATGTACGTGTATCATCTAAGATTGATTAATCTTAGGTCACCTAGATCTTGTTAGTACATTTTTGTCAACCTTAAGAAGAAGAAACATGAGCCCTGGGCGACTCGGGCGCAGACGCGAATACCTAGTGTTGGGTATAATGTATATTAGTAAGTATTGGATAGACTAGAATTTGTTTCTGCCTTGTCTTGTACTTCAATTTGGTCATTGTATTCCTATATATATGCCCATGAGGCTCCAACAATACAACAACTATTTCACCAAACCTCTCTCTCCCTTCCAACATGGTATCACTTTCCGGGTTCTAAACCCTAGCTGCCCGTAGCTTCCGCTCCGCACGCCGCCCCCGGGGCGGTTGGCCTTCATGACCGCCCGCGGGGGCCGCGCCGCCCGTACCTAGGGTTCGTCCGCTGGTCGTGTTGGCCGGCTGCCCTAAGAGTCGTTTTCCCGATCCGTTGATCGGCGTCTCTCTCTCTCTGGTCTTTTTGATCGGAGTTTACTTTCTGGTTTTCCAATCTAAGATCAGTTTGCGTCGCCCGTCGCCGCCGTCGACCCTCGGACGCTTCTACTCCGACTTTGGCATCGACTATACCGGCCTCTTCTCCGACACGCCGACCTTGCGTGATGCGGCGGCCCGTAGCGGCTGTCATCCGCGCAGCCGTCCGCTATTGTTCTGCGCCGCCTGTCATCGCCTTGATCTGATCCGGACTACTCCACCGACCCGTATCCATACAACTTGGTTGCATCATGCTGCTTCACGGCGTGTGCTGCTGGTGCAGTGCATTGACCATGGTGCCGCGCAGCGTCGTCACTTCATCTGTCGTGCGCTAGTGCTGCCCTTGTATGGTGCGGAGCTCCATCGCTCATATGGGTGCATGGCACCCGTGCTGGCCATTGGCACTTGGTGCACCCGGTTGCACCTCGTGCTTGGCTCGTGGCACTAGCACGTGCGATCAGCACCTGTGTGTTGCGCGTGTATCCGGCGGCTCAGGTTCTATCACGTCCAGACGCGCGACCCACTCCGAGCAGCTACCTCGACTCCGCGGCGTTTGGACTGATCATCCGAGCGTACGTGATCTGCTTCATCCGCACCACGACCGAGCTGATCAGTTGGTTGCGTGTGCCTTCGTACGTTGTGTGAAGATTGTCATCGAGTATAATGCGCCTCTACACCGATCGAGCAATGGGTTGCCGCTGCATCGCCCTATCGGGCCGCAGCGCCGCCGCCCCATGGTTTTTCTTCCGACTGCACCGACTCGCGTCACCGCTGCGTCGTTTCTTCGGGCCGTAGTGCCGCGGCCCGCGGTTCACCGCCGGCCCGAGGCTTCCGCTCTAGGCCGTCTTCGTGGCTGCGCCGACCCTCGCATCGCCACTGCGACGCCCCGTCTGGCCGTAGCGAGCGTGGCACGTGATCCATGCCGCCGCCCGAGGCCGTCTCCGCGGTTGCACCGACCCGCCCTCCGCCGCTGCGCCGTCCCTTTGGGTCGTCGGGCCATGGCCCACGGTCCCCGCAACCGCTCCGAGGTCTTCCGCCGTCATCCCGACCTGCTCGCCGCCGCTGCGTCGCCCCTTCGGGCCGTAGCGTCACGGCTCGCGGTCCCCCGCCGTCTCCGCGCTCGACCTCCCGTGGTATGCGTCGCGCCGCCTCCCTTGGCGCGGAAACACCATTGTCCGCGCCGATCTTCGTCACGCTGTCAGGGTTCTTCGCCTATTTCGAGCATCGCCGCCGCGCTCCTAACCTAGCCGACGCCGCCGTCAGGCCGCCGCCGCCGCTCTTCTTCTTCTGCCGCCGCCGCTACCCCAGTAGCCGCCGTAGCGGCCCGTCCACCCCGTTCGTCTTCGTACAACACCAGCTCGTCGCTAGCGTCGTCGTCATCTACCCCGACCACTTCGTCTACTCCGACAACCGCGGGCGACATCAGCCCCGCGCTGATTGGCGCCGCAACTGTCGTCGAGTCCTTCTCTGCTGGCTTCTCCGACTTCTCCGACATGGCGTACAACTCGTGTAGGTCTCAGTCTACGCATGCCCGATGCTGGCAACACCGATATGTGCCTTCCTCCACGACGTGTCCCCGGGCCTGGCAAGCCTGGTGCGGCGCTTCGTCAACTTCGTATTCGTCCGTCTACGCATGTCTGGTGCTGGCAACACCGATGTGTGCCTTCGTCCATGATGTGTCCCCGGGCTTGGCAAACCCGCCGCGATGCGTCGTCAACAACGTCTTCCTTCCGGCGCACCACTACTTCGACACCACTGCGCCCATCTCTAACTCGACGCCTCCTTGTGCCCGCGGCTCCATGGCGACTTCATCGACACCGGCTACCTCGACTCGACATCGACCACGGCGTTTTTTCGCACGGCTACCTCGACCACGGCTCCATCACCTACGCTCTCGACTACCACGACAAACAGCACAAAGGGCTATCGCCTTGCTTGAGCAACCTCGTCGGATGCCACTCCAGCCACGACTCTGCGATGCATCGACCGTTACAACTTGGGGGGTGTCCGTCGGCTTGCCTTTGGATTCTTCTCCAGTCTCACCGTCTGCGTCACTATCATTGTGACTGCAGGGGGATGTGGAGTATAATGTATATTAGAAAGTATAGGATAGACTAGGATTTGTTCCTGCCTTGTCTTGTACTCCAAGTTGGTCATTGTACTCCTATATATATGCTCATGAGGCTCAACCAATACAACACCTATTCCACCAAACCTCTCTCTCCCTTCCAACACCTAGCGCCGCCGCGGCCCCATTCTCCTCTCCTTGCTGCGTCGCCGCCGGATGATGATGCCGGGAAAATCCTGCGCGGCTGACGGTGGCGGCGGGGTGCCTCCTCGCGGCGGCCTTCGGTTTGTAGGGCGGCAGATCCGGCGGCGCGTCAGCACGTGTCGGGACTTGGCCGGGTCCTGGCAACCGGTATCCGTTCTCGGCGTCCTTGCGTGGGGCGCGGCGGCAGTTACGGGCGGCATGGCAGCGACCAGCGAGGCTATGTCGGGGCGTGTGGCTTGTGTGGCGTGGTGGCGAGATGCTTTTGCTTGTGTGGCGGCTGGGCTGTTGCTAGGCGTGCGTGCTTGCCATAGGGCGTCTCGGTGGAGATTGGCCAGGGGCCGTGGGTGCTGTAGCCAAGATGGCCGTGGCTTCATGGTTCTTGGTTGCCGGACAAATATGCTTTTCATGCTTCAGATCCGGCTATGCCGGCCCTTGGTTGATTGGCTTGGACGGAGCTTTCTACGGAGATGTGGCAATTGATGGTGACGTGTTGTGCTGTCGGTGTTGGTCCGTATGGTGATCACTTCAGCCTGCAGTAACGGCCTTGATACGTTTCCAACGTATCTATAATTTTTAATTGCTCGATGCTATATTATCTACTGTTTTGGACTATATTAGGCTTTATTTTTCACTTTTATATTTTTTTAGACTAACATATTAACCAGAGGCCCAGCCCAGAATTGCTGTTTTTTTTGCCTATTTCAGTGTTTCGGATAAACAGAATATCAAACGGAGTCCAAACGGAATAAAATCTTCGGAAACGTGATTTTCGCACCGAATGTGATCCAGGAGACTTGAACCCTACTGTAAGGGATCAAAGAGGTGGTCACGAGGATCGGGGGGGCGCCCCGGCGCGCCCCCCTGCCTCGTGGGCCCCTCGATGCTCCACCGACGTACTCCTTCCTCCTATATATACACACTTACCCCAAACGATCAGAACAGGAGCCAAAAACCTAATTCCACCGCCACAACTTTCTGTATCCACGAGATCCCATCTTGGGGCCTGTTCCGAAGCTCCGCCGGAAGAGGGCCGTCATCACGGAGGGCTTCTACACCATCCTAGCCCCTCCGATAAAGTGTGAGTAGTTTACCTCAGACCTTCGGGTCCATACTTAGTAGCTAGATGCCTTCTTCTCTCTCTTTGAATCTCAATACAAAGTTCTCCCCCTCTCTTGTGGAGATCTATTCGATGTAATCTTCTTTTTGCGGTGTGTTTGTTGAGACCGATGAATTGTGGGTTTATAATCAAGTCTATCTATGAATAATATTTGAATCTTCTCTGAATTCTTTTATGCATGATTGGTTATCTTTGCAAGTCTCTTCAAATTATCCGTTTGGTTTGGCCAACTAGATTGGTAGTTCTTGCCATGGGACAGAAGGGGCAGCAAGGCACGTATTGTATCGTTGCCATCAAGGATAACAAGATGGGGTTTATTTCATATTGCATGAATTTATCTCTCTACATCATGTCATCTTGCGTAAGGCGTTACTCTGTTTTTAACTTAATACTCTAGATGCATGCTGGATAGCGATCGATGAGTGGAGTAATAGTAGTAGATGCAGAATCATTTCGATCTACTTGTCACAGACGTGATGCCTATATACATGATCATGCCTAGATATTTTCATAATTATGCACAATTCTATCAATTGCTCAACAGTAATTTGTTCATCCACCGTAGAATACTTATGCTCTTGAGAGAAGCCACTAGTAAAACCTATGGCCCCCAGGTCTATTCTCATCATATCAATCTCCATTACTTTTATATTGTTTTGCTATTTACTTTGCCTTTACTTTTTACTTTGCATCTTTATATCAAAAATACCAAAAATATTCTATCTATCAGATCTCACTCTCGTAAGTGGCTGTGAAGGGCTTGACAACCCCTAATCGCGTTGGTTGCGAGTAGCTATCGCTTTGTGCAGGTACGAGGGACTTGAGCGTGGGCTCCTACTGGATTGATACCTTGGTCCCCAAAAACTGAGGGAAATACTTACGCTACTCTGCTGCATCATCCCTTCCTCTTCGGGGAAAACCAACGCAAGCTCAAGACGTAGCAAGAAGGATTTCTGGCGCCGTTGCCGGGGAGTCTACGCAAAAAGTCAATATACCAGAGTTATGACCGGCATAGGGGCTTAGCCTAGTGGGTTATGGCCCAAGTATCTTAATTAGGGGCTTAGCCCAATTATCTTATCGTATTAGGATCGTTTGCTTAGGAGTGAAGTAAACCTCTCTATATAAGGAGAGGAGATGTATCAATCTAATCAAGTAAGAAGCAATC
This sequence comes from Triticum aestivum, assembly GCF_018294505.1. NCBI lineage: Eukaryota > Viridiplantae > Streptophyta > Magnoliopsida > Poales > Poaceae > Triticum > Triticum aestivum. The sequence goes on along the minus strand of NC_057794.1, from coordinate 395,828,308 downwards.
AATATTTGCTCGGCTTCCCTTAGGGAGCCGGGAGACCTAAACCCTAGCCGCCTCCTGCTTTCGCCGCCGCTGCTCCTATCGCAAGGACGGCGCCATGCCGCCGGCCGCCGCGCACCAGCCCTCGCCCTCCCCCCTCCTTCTCCTACAACCTACGCCCTAGATCCGGTAGGGCCCTAGCTCCTACCAATTTGGTATCCAGAGACTTGGGTCCAATCATGTCTTCGTCAACACCATCGCCGCCGCTGCCCGTCTCCACCTCCGCGCCGATGACCACCACCAGGGTCTCCACGCTGTCGGGCCCGTTCACCACCGCAGGCTCCTCACCGCACTCGGCCCCCATCACTTCCACGCCACCAACGACCGCCGTCTTCACACCGGAACAGGTCACCAATACCTTGCGAGATCTCGTGACGATTGTCTAGGGACTCCTTCTGAACCAGTACCAACCATACATGGCCGGGCCGTACGCACCTCCGTCGGCCCAGCCGATCGCCGCCTACGGCCATCCCACGCTGCCATGGCCGTCCCAGGGTGCTCCAGCCTACAGCGGGCAGCCGCTGCTGCCGTTCCAGGCGGGCTCCCCCACACTGTCGTGGCCGTCCCAGGGCGCGCCTGCCTACAGCGGGCGGCCGCTGCTGCCGTTCCCGGCAGGCTCCCCCACACTGCCGTGGCCGGCCCAGGGCGCGCCGGCCTGCACCGGGCTGCTGTTGCTACCGTTCCAGGTGGGGCACCCCGGCGAGACCACTCCGGCCGCGGCTCCTCTGTGGCATCTACCGCCGCCGCCAGCTGCGGCTCCCCTCTGGCATCTGCAGCCGCCTTCCTCGGCGGCAACCGACGCACTCGCCCACCCTCCACAGCCGACGCTGTAACCACCGGTGCCACCTCTGCCCAGCTCAGGGGCGTCCTCGCCGGCCGGCTTTTCGATACATCAGTTCCGGTTTCCGGCCTCCCCGTCGCTACTACCGGCTTGGGCGGCTGGGTCTTCGCCATCGCCGGTCTACACCACGGCTCCGGAGCAGCCGACCCCGTTTCCGTAGTTTGGCGGGCCATCCAGCTCCGTGGGTCCTTACCCGGAGTACTCCGACCAGGCGCCACCCACCTCACTACTCCGCACCTCCGTGCCAGCTCGACACGGCGCTCCGACCCAGGCACCGCCGCGGTTCGCCAAGATCGACTTCGCCACCTATGACGACATGGAGGACCCCCTCAACTGGCTCAACCAGTGCGACCAGTTCTTTCGTGGGCAGCGTACCCTCGCCTTGGAGCGCACCTGGCCCGCCTCTTACCACCTCTGCGGCGTGGCACAGACCTGGTACTACGCCCTCGAGTAGGACAATGGCAGCATGCCCCCTTGGGAGCGCTTCTGCGAGCTCTGCCTCCTTCGTTTTGGGCCCCCGATCTACGGGAGCCGCCTGGCGAAGCTAGGCCACCTTCCCTTCACCTCCACGGTTTAGGACTTTGCCGACCATTTCCAGGCCCTGGCATGCCACGCGTCGGGCGTGACGGTGCAGCAGCAGGCTGACCTCTTTGTCGGTGGACTAACGGATCACATCCGCATGGATGTGGAGCTTCGGGGACCCCAGGATATCCAGACGGCCATGTACTACGCTCGTGCGTTCAAGTGCCGCGTGGTAGCCGTCCAGCAGGAGTCACCGTCCCGGGCCACTGGGTCGCTACCCTGGCCAGATCCCGCTCAGGGTCAGCCTGCTCAGGCTTCCTCGGCACCCCTCGCCGCGACCGCGGCGCGCCCGTTCCGCCGGCTCACCTCGGCCGAGCTACTCGAGCGTCGCCGCCAAGGGTTTTGCTTCAACTGCGACGAGCCCTACACGCCCGGCCATGCCTGCCCGCGACTCTTCTACCTGGAGGTTGCAGACTACATTCCGAAGGACGCCGTCGCCACTGACCTTGCCGCCCCAGCTCTCGCGAAGGTGTTTGACGCTGGTTGATCACCTCGAGGAGTTCAGCAATCGCTTCCCCACCTTACAGCTGGAGGACGAGGTGTTTGTGCAGGCGGGGAGAAGTGTTATGACCGGCATAGGGGCTTAGCCTAGTGGGTTACGGCCCAAGTATCTTAATTACGGGCTTAGCCCAATTATCTTATCGTATTAGGATCATTTGCTTAGGAGTCAAGTAAACCTCTCTCTATATAAGGAGAGGATATGTATCAATCTAATCAAGCAAGAAGCAATCAATATTTGCTCGGCTTCCCTTAGGGAGCCGGGAGACCTAAACCCTAGCCGCCTCCTGCTTTCGCCGCCGCTGCTCCCATCGCAAGGACGGCGCCACGCCGCCGGCCGCTGCGCACCAGCCCTCACCCTTCCCCCTCCTTCTCCTACAACCTACGCCCTAGATCAGGTAGGGCCCTAGCTCCTACCAACCAAGTACCCATCACAATCCCTATCTCTCGCATTACATTATTTGCCATTTGCCTCTCGTTTCCCTCTCCCCCCAATTCACCCTTGCCGTTTTATTCGCCCTCTCTCTCTATCCTCCCTCTCTGTTTGCCTCTTTTTGTCCGCTTGCTTTTTGTTTGCCCGTGTGTTAGATTGCTTGTTTGTCGCGATGGCTCAAGATACTACCAAATTGTGTGACTTCACCAATACCAATAATAATGATTTCTTTAGCACTCTAATTTCTCCTCTTAACAATGCTGAATCTTGTGAAATTAATACTGCTTTGTTGAATCTTGTTATGAAAGATCAATTCGCCGGCCCTCCTAGTGAAGATGCCGCTACTCATATGAATAGCTTCATTGATTTATGTGATATGCAAAAGAAAAAAGATGTCAATAATGATGTCGTTAAATTGAAGCTATTTCCTTTTTCGCTTAGAGATCGTGCTAAAGCTTGGTTTTCGTCTTTGCCTAAGAATAATATTGATTCATGGAATAAATGCAAAGATGCTTTTATCTCTAAGTATTTTCCTCCCGCTAAGATCATCTCTCTTAGAAACGATATAATAAACTTTAAACAACTTGATCATGAACATGTTGCACAAGCTTGGAGGAGAATGAAACTAATGATACGTAATTTCCCTACTCATGGTTTGAATTTGTGGATGATTATACAACTTTTTTTATGCCGGATTGAATTTTGCTTCTAGAAATCTTTTAGATTCGGCCGCGGGAGGCACTTTTCTGGAAATCAGTTTAGGAGATGCTACTAAACTCCTAGATAATATTATGGTTAATTATTCTCAATGGCATACTGAAAGAACTTCTAATAAAAAGGTGCATGCGATAGAAAAAATTAATGTGTTGAGTGAAAAGATGGATGAACTTATGAAATTATTTGCTACTAAGAGTGTTTCTTCTGATCCTAATGATATGCCTTTGTCTACTTTGATTGAGAATAACAATGAATCTATGGATGTGAATTTTGTTGGTAGGAATGATTTTGGTAACAACGCTTATAGAGGGAATTTTAATCCTAGGCCATATCCTAGTAATCCTTCTAATAATTATGGGAATTCCTACAACAACTCTTATGGAAATTATAGTAAGATGCCCTCTGATTTTGAATCTAATATTAAAGAATTTATTTCTTCACAAAAGAATTTTAATGCTATGATTGAAGAAAAATTGCTTAAGATTGATGATTTGGCTAGGAACGTTGATAGAATTGCTCTTGATGTTGATGCTTTGAAACTTAGATCTATTCCACCTAAGCATGATATTAATGAGTCTCTAAAAGCCATGAGAATTTCAATTGATGAGTGTAAGGAAAGAACCGCTAGGATGCATGCTTCCAAAGATGCCTTTATTAAAGCATGTTCTTCCAATTCCTATGAAAATCAAGATGAAGATCTAAAAGTTATTGATGTGTCTCCAATTAAATCTTTATTTTGCAAGATGAATCTTGATGAAACTGAATATGATCTTCCTTTACCTAGAAGGCGTTCTAAAAATTCAGAGTGTTTAGATCTTAATGATGAAAGTGGGATTGAAAGAAATAAAAATCTAGATGTTTCTAAACCCACTATATTGGATTTCAAGGAATTTAATTATGAAAATTGCTCTTTGATTGATTGTATTTCATTGTTGCAATCCGTGCTAAATTCTCTACATGCTTATAGTCGAAATAAAGCCTTCACCGAACATATTGTTGATGCCTTGATGCAATCTTATGAAGAAAAACTTGAGTTGAAAGTTTCTATCCCTAGAAAACTCTATGATGAGTGGGAACCAACTATTAAAATTAAAATTAAAGATCATGAGTTTTATGCTTTGTGTGATTTGGGTGCTAGTGTCTCTATTATTCCCAAGACTTTGTGTGATTTACTAGATTTCCGTAATTTTGATGATTGCTCTCTAAACTTGCATCTTGCGGATTCCACTATTAAGAAACCTATGGGATTAATTAATGATGTTCTTATTGTTGCAAATAGGAATTATGTGCCCGTAGATTTCATTGTTCTTGATATAGATTGCAATCCTTCTTGCCCTATTATTCTTGGTAGACCTTTCCTTAGAACGGTTGGTGCGATTATTGATATGAAGGAAGGGAATATTAGATTTCAATTTCCATTAAAAAGGGGCATGGAACACTTTCCAGGAAAGAAAATAAAATTACCATATGAAACTATCATGAGAGCCACTTATGGATTGCCTACCAAAGATGGCAATACCTAGATCTATTCTTACTCATTATGCCTAGCTAGGGGCGTTAAACGATAGCGCTTGTTGGGAGGAAACCCAATTTTATTTTTATTCCTTGCTTTTCGCTCCTGTTTAGTAATAAATAAATTATTTAGCCTCTGTTTTGGTTATGTTTTTTTGTGTTTACTTAGTGTTTGTGCCAAATAGAACCGTTGGGAAGACTTGGGGAAAGTCTTGTTGAACTTGCTGTAAAAAACAGAAACTTTAGCGCTCACGAGAACTGATGCCATTTTCATTTGAAGAGTGATATTTAGTTAATTATTTTTGCAGATGATTAATAGATAAATTCCTCACGTCCAGCAATTTATTTTAGAATTTTTGGGGTTGCGGATCTTGCGCTAGCTACAGATTACTACAGACTGTTCTGTTTTTGACAGATTCTGTTTTTCGTGTGTTGTTTGCTTATTTTGATGAATCTATGGCTAGTAAAATAGTTTATAATCCATAGAGAAGTTGGAATACAGTAGGTTTAACACCAATATAAATAAAGAATGAGTTCATTACAGTACCTTGAAGTGTTCTTTTGTTTTCTTTCGCTAACAGAGCTCACGAGTTTTCTATTTTGAGTTTTGTGTTATGAAGTTTTCAAGTTTTGGGTGAATTCTTTGATGGATCATGGAACAAGGAGTGGAAAGAGCCTAAGCTTGGGGATGCCCATGGCACCCCCAATATAACCCAAGGACACCAAAAAGTCAAAGCTTGGGGATACCCCCGGAAGGCATCCCCTCTTTCGTCCACTTCCATCGGTAATTTACTTGGAGCTATATTTTTATTCACCAACATGATATGTGTTTTGCTTGGAGCGTCTTGTGTTATTTGTGTCTTTGTTTGTTAGTATGCCACAATCATCCTTGCTGTACACACCTTTTGAGAGAGCCATACATTAATTAAAATTTGATAGAATACTCTATGTGCTTCACTTATATCTTTTGCGCTAGATAATTTTGCTGTATGTGCTTCACTTATATCTTTTGAGCTAGATAATTTTGCTCTATGTGATTCACTTAGATCTTTTTAGAGCACGGTGGTGGATTCATTTGAAAGAAACTATTGATGTCTCATGCTTCACTTAAATTATTTTGAGAGTCTCTTAATAGCATGGTAATTTGCCTAATAATAATATGCTTGGTATTCAAGATTTGTGAAACTTTCTTTTGAGTGTGTTGAATACTAAGAAAAGATTGAAGCATGATAATTGTTTTGAGATATGGAGGTGATAATATTAAGGTCATGCTAGTTGAGTAGTTTTGAATTTAGCGAATACTTGTGTTGAAGTTTGTGATTCCCGTAGCATGCACGTATGGTGAACTGTTATGTGATGAAGTCGGAGCATGATTTATTTATTGATTGTCTTCCTTATGAGTGGTGGCCGGGGACGAGCGATGGTCTTTTCCTACCAATCTACCCCCCTAGGAGCATGCGCGTAATACTTTGCTTTGATAACTTCTAAATTTTTGCAATAAGTATATGAGTTCTTTATGAGTAATGTTGAGTCCATGGATTATACGCACTCCCACCCTTCCACCCTTGCTAGCCTCTCTAATACCGCACAACTTTCACCGGTATCATACACCTACCATATACCTTCCTCAAAACAGCCACCACACCTACCTATTATGGCATTTCCATAGCCATTCCAAGATATATTGCCATGCAAGTTTCCACCATCTAGTTCATCTTGAGATATCCATCATTGTCATATTGCTTAGCATGATCAAGTAGTTGACATAGTATTTGTGGCAAAGCCACCATTCATAATTCTCTCGTACTGGTCACTCGTGATTCATTGCATATCCCGGTACACCGCTGGAGGCATTCATATAGAGTCATACTTTGTTTTAGTATCGAGTTGTAATCATTGAGTTGTAAATAAACAGAAGTGTGATGATCATCATTCAATAGAGCATTGTCCCAAAAAAGAGGAAAGGCCAAAGAAAAAAAAAAGAAGGCCCAAAAAAAGGGGCAATGCTACTGTCCTTTCTTCCACACTTGTGCTTCAAAGTAGCACCATGATATAGCAAGTCTCATATATTGTGCTTCAAAGTAGCACCATGTTCTTCATATAGAGAGTCTCATATGTTGTCACTTTCAGATACTAGTGGGAATTTTATGTTATAGAACTTGGCTTGTATATTCCAATGATGGGCTTCCTCAAATTGCCCTAGGTCTTCGTGAGCAAGCAAGTTGGATGCACACCCACTAGTTTCTTTTGTTGAGCTTTCATACATTTATAGCTCTAGTGCATCCATTGCATGGCAATCCCTACTCACTCACATTGATATCTATTGATGGGCGTCTCCATAGCCCGTTGATACGCCTAGTTGATGTGAGACTATCTTCTCCTTTTTGTCTTCTCCACAACCACCATTCTATTCCACCTATAGTGCTATATCCATGGCTCACGCTCATGTATTGCGTGAAGATTGAAAAAGTTTTGAAAAAGTTAGATATGAAACAATTGCTTGGATTGTCATCGAGGTTGTGCATGATTTAAATACTTTGTGTGGGGAAGATGGAGCATAGCCAGACTATATGATTGTTGGGGGTTGGGTGCGACATATGCCAAAGGATGGCTTATCATGGTGGGGGCGAGTAGAACGTCGCCGGTGCCGGGAAACGGGATAAGGAGAAGGCATGCACGCCGGCGAATCTTACCCAGCTTCGGAGCTCTCCGTGGAGATAACACCCCTACTGCTGCTCTGCAGGGTCTCCGCATGATCACTATGACAAAGTGTGTACACGGTTGCTCCTTGAGCTGTTTCCTAGAGGTAGGAGAAGGCAAGGCTAGCTCTCTCCTTCCTATATGATCTGGTCTAGTGCTAATGGATTCCAACCCTTTGCATGGGTGCCCAGGGGGGTTTGTATAGGCCTACCCCCAGGGGTACAATGGTAATCCGGCTGGACGCGGGCCCAGCCGTCAGTCTCTCTGGTTGCCGTCTTATCCATCGACTCTTGGGGCCCGCCGACTGGCTCAGTACGGAGCCGACAGGCCACGTCCGCCGCGGGCGTGTCTTGCCGGCTTCAGATTACTGTAGCCGTGCCTCTAATGACACGGATTCGGTCATGGGGTCATGGCGACAGCTCAGCCGTCTGGTGGGTGATCACTGTGGCCACTCCCAGTTGCGTCTGGTTAATGGCGCGTGGGGCCCGTGGGAGGGGCCGGCTGACTCCTGGGGGCCGACTCCCAACCGGGCCGACTGGTGGCGCTCTCGCCGTCTTCCGTACGCCCGCTGACTGGTGGGACCCGTCGTCCCGGGGTCGTACCGGCAGGCCGTCATGGGCACAGGACTCCGCCCTCTGGGGCTGACGTTAGGGCCGGCATGGCAACAGTGTCGCGCCGCGCAGAGATCTCCGCGGGTACGGCGTACTGTATCCACGCCTGCCCTTGGAAAAGGGGTGGGAGTGGACCTTACTGTGGCCACTCCCCGTCCCATCCCTCTTTATGAGGGCATGGGGGTTGTTGGCGTCCCGGGCCGACTCCCCAAGGCCGGCTTCTCTGGAAGTCGCCAGTCAGGAGTCGGCTCATCCTAAAGTCGTCCCTAGGACTCGGCCGCGAGTGGGCAGTCGGCCGCCTCGCAGCCGACTGTCAGAAGGCGGCTCTTCGTCCTGGGGTCTCGAGGGGCGCAGCCTGCCTCGATGTCTTGAAAGGTTCTGGGCCTGGGTTAGCCTACCCGTGGCCCATTACTCCGACAGTAGTCCCCGAAGCTGGTGAGGCACCGAGGGCGACATGTCGAGGAGCCTCAACAGTTTCTTCTTTCCGGCGGTTGGATCTGGGCCTCGCTAGCCGTCTTCTGTCAAGCCGACTAGTTGGAGCCGGACTTGCTTAAGGCCGACTTGCCCCTAAAAAGTTTGAACGTCGCGGCGGAGTCCAGGTGACGTGCCTGATAAGCCTCCGGGTTGCCGCCCGTTGTGGACCCATCGCGAGGCACCACGTGGCTGAGCTAGTCCGCCCACCCACGTGCGCGACGGGACAGGCCTACAGGCGTGGCCCGCCACTACCGCGCCTCGGCATGTGAACGGATCCGTTGTGGCTGCGCAGACGGTTGGGGTTCCCGCGCGGTTATTGCACACAGTAACTTCGTGTGGTAAATCGTGGGGTCGTGGGGTCCTGGGCGCAGTTAATCCCACGACCGCCCCTCGGCTTCTCAGCCCACGAGCCTACAAGTAGGCGGGGGGAGGGGCGCGGCGAAGCACGCGCGCCCATCCTCCCTACTCCCTTTCGCTCCTTCTTGCTTCTTCTTCCTCTCGCTGCTGCTGCTCCGAACCACGCCGCGCCCGCAGCGATGAGCTCTTCCTTCGCCGCCACGCCTCCTGCTGTGCGCTCCGGAGTGTGGGACGGCTCTGAGGTCGATGACGACGACGTCGAGATCCTCCGCAAGACACGGCGGCTGCCCGGCAGGGGCTTAGTGCGGGTCCGCCTCGCGCCGGAGGGGGAAATATTGCCGGCGCCGAAGGAGGGCGAGCGGGTCATATTCCGCTCGCACCTTATGCACTGCCTGGGGCTGCCGGCGAGCGGCTTCTTCCGCACCTTCTTGGAGTTCCACGGGCTCCAGCCGCACCACCTTACTCCGAACATGGTGGTGTTGCTAGCTCCCTTCGCCACCCTGTGCGAAGGCTTCCTCGGTGTTCTCCACACCATCGAGCTCTGGTGTGAGTTCTTCCAGTCCAAGCTCGGCACACATGTCGCCGGCGTGCCGGCCCAGTGCGGTGCTTTTATCACGATGCAGAGATCAGTGGCCGACAATCTGTTTCCCACCATCACACTGATTAAGTTGGTGAAGATGTGGCAGCGGTCCTATTTTTATGTGAAGAACGTCGCCCCAGAAGGTGACTGGGTCAACCTGCCGGCTTACGAAGCCGGCGCGCCGGCTGGAAGGTTCCCCAGCTGGTCACACCGAGCCAAGACGTTGTCTCCTGCTGGTGCCGCCGCCGTCGCGCGACTCCGAGTGCTGACGCAGTCGGAGGGCTTGACTGGGGCCGACTTGCTGGCTGCCTTTGTGGCGCGCCGAGTCCTCCCACTCCAAGGCCGACCTCACCTGATTTGCCAGATGAGCGGTCATCGGGACCGGAGTCGGATGTGCTCCAAGGACATGCCTCACGCGGAGGTGGCGGACACGGTGAACTACATCGCGAACTGCGGTCTCTCGATGGATTGGCAGTTCGGCAAGGAGCCGTACTCACGCGCGAACCCCCCGCCTATTATAAGTCGGCTTCCTTCTTCTTCTGTTTCTTTTGTTCCTGAGTCCGACTTGTCCAGTCTGACCGTGTTTGTTTTGACTCAGAACCCTCTCGTCCCTCCTTCGGCCGGCACCACGGGGCCGACTCGTCAGTTTGTCCCCGATCGGGCGGAGAGCGATGTCGACGATCCTGACCTGGGGGCGGTGGCCATGGAGGCCGACGCCGAGGGAGGAGGAGGAGAAGCAGGCGGCTCCAGGCCTACGTCCACTTTCGCTGAGTAGCCTGATGACGATGCTGAGGGGGAAGTCGCCCCGCGTCACCAGCCAAAGGCTGGCCAGCCAAGCGCGAGTTCCTCCGCCGTCTTGGATGCTCAAGGCGGTGCGAAGAAGCGCCGGGCCGGGCCGGGTACGCTTGGTGGCCGGTCGAAGAAGTTTAAGGGAGCGGCTGCCGCGACCAAGCATGAAGAGGCGGCCGCGAAAGCCAACCACTTCCGCAAGGAAGTGAAGAAGCCGCCGCTGGTCTCTGCGTAAGCGCCTCCGTCCCTTATCTTTATTTTCTCTTTGTTGATCTTGTTTGAGTCTTTCATATGCTTCCCTCGCTTCAGGGCTCCCCTCACTCTTGAGAGGGTTGCCACCGCCTCCGTGCCACTACTCGGCGAATTGACCCCGCCGCCGACCTCCGGGAGGCGACGGAGCAAAACACGCAGGAGAAGCGCGAGGAGGAAGAGGCCACCCGCCGGGAGAAAGGGAGGCCGAGAAGGCGGAGGCCTCCGCCCTGAAAAAGCTAGAGGAGGCTGAGGCCGCCGTCGCGGCAAGGCGGCAGGCTAAAGAAGTCGCACAATGGCAGCCGGCGGTGTTCGTCACCCCTGTGAACTCTGCGCCGCCGCCCCCGGAGCTCACGGGGCAGTCAGGGGAAGCCGGAGGCGAGTTCCCGATCGTGGAGAGGGGCGGCGGCGACGCCTCCATGTCGGACGCGGTCGTGCCGCCACCGCCGCCGTCTAGGAGCGCGCAAGGCAAACAGCCGGCGGACCCGCCCTTGCCGCCGACTGAAGACGAGTCCGTGGCAAGGCTACTCCTTCAAGTCGGCTCGCCAATGCGCCGCCGTCTTGAGAAGGCGACTTCGGCGCCACGCCCCTTGGAGACCAGCACCGCCAACTCGACGATCCCAGACGCCAAAGTGATGAGCGCCGCACCCATTGGGTGGGTGCGAGGAGGCGGCACGGGTCCACTGAACCAGGCGCTTCTGGATGTCCAGACAAAGCTGCGAGCTAAGAGCGACGCTATCCAAAACTGTACCAAGGCGCACCTGGCATCGCGGGCAGCCATCCGGGTATGCTTTCTCCTTTGTCATTGTTTTCTTGTTCCTCTCTATGGGGCCGCGTCAGCGCACCCACTGGGTGTAGTCCCCGAGTTTCGGGCCGGCTGCTGAGCAGGCGGCCCGGAACTCCAATTGGCGAGTTCCAGGTACTGACTTTTGTCTGAAATACTTGTCACAGGACTATCACAACCTCCGTGTCACCGCCTTCAACCGCAACGTTGAAGAGGTGGGCAAGCGGACTTCCGACTTATCGAAGAGCCAGAGTGAGTCCTTTTTCTTTTTTGCGGGGGCGCGCTGGCGCACCCGCGGGCTGTAGTCCTCGAGATTCGGGCCGACTGCTGAGCAGTCAGGCCGGATCTCCCCGGCGACCTTCTTTGTTGATGACTTAACGCTTTCTTTCTTCTTTCTCTTCAGAGGCCAACGCCACTCTTCAACAGCAGCTGAGCGAAGCCAACACCGCATTGCGCGCCAAGGGGGAGGAGTGCAGCAAACTCGCCGCAGAGCGCGATCTGCTGGCCGCACAATTGGCAGAGTAGAAGGAGCTGCTTAAGAAGACGCAGAAGGAGGAGGAAGAGGCGGAGGCCACCCTCCTGGCCAAGTTCGCGAGCGAGCGCTCCTCCTGGACTGACAAGGAGGCAATGTTGGCCTCCGGCTTCCACGAGATCGAGGACCTCGTCGACGGTGAGCTTCTTTGCTTTTCTTCTTCGAGCCGCCAACTATAGGTCGAGCCGACTCCTGGTTTTTTGACTTGTTCTTCATTCTTTCCGTCTTGGCAGACTTCTTCCCCGGCCACTCGCAGGCCGCCATTCAAGCTATCGAGGCAGACCGCGAGGAGCGGAGGGCGGATGGCGCGGAGATCGCTGCCGATGCCCCCGGACCCTTGATGAGCATATTTTGAGCATTGGGGCTCGTTTGCGGACGACCCACCGGATGCTGCGCCGGCTTCAACATGTCGGCGCCCAAGCGATCGCCGCCCTGTGGCCAGACGTGCAGGCTCCGCGCACCCCCAGTCGGACTGCCAACTGGCTGGAGGTCGCGGCTAGTCGTCTTGAGGCCTGGAAGGGTTCCTCGGCCCGTGCTGGAGCGCGTCGAGCCTTGGAATTTGTCAAGGCGTGGTATCCGGGGCTGGACCTAGACCGGCTAGCCACACTCCCGTCAGAGGCCCAGCCAGAGCTGGCAGCCATGGAAGATGCCCTTGTCAAGTGCGTGGCGGCGATCGCCGAGTACACCGACACCAACATCTTTGTCCCCGAGCGGGCTGAAGACGGCAGGGAGGTACCGCCAGAGTGGTTTGGGATGAACCCAGACTACGGCAAGGACTCGGCGGAGGTGATCGGCTCTAGCATCGAGGAGCAAGATGAGGCGGAGGACGGAAGCGAGACGGAGGCACCGGAAGACGGAGTAGACGGCCAGCCTCAGCTCGATTGCGCCTCCAGCAACGAGCCGTGCCCGCCCGAGCCGACTACCGCCGGAGGTGATCAAGCCGAGACCGCCCAGTCGGCTGCTCCAACATCCAACACTGCTGTATCCTCCGATCCTTCGAACCCGTCTGCCGCCTCCTAGGCTGCCACCTTATCTTTGTTTTATCCGTTTTAATAGTCTTTGAAGAACTTGTTAATTCGCACAATTCCACCTGCCGGGTGTATTTTGAACTTATGCTCGAAGGTTCGGCCAAGGGCCTTTGTTATGTAAATATCCGTCCGACTTCTATCTTTTCTTGCTCATTGCTCTTTTGGCTTTTTCCTTTGCCGCCTTCCCTCAGTTGTCGTCTTTGTCAGTCGAACAGCCGCTTCTGCGGACTGGATCAAATTCTTGGTCACTTTGGGAAGGCAGGTACTTAGCCGTTTTAGAGTTGTTTTAGCAAGTCGGATAGAAGGCGGCAAGCGACTGTTCAAGAGTCGGTTTGCGGAAAAAAGGATCAAAGTCGGCTTTAAGCTATGTTTATGCTTTGAATCCTTAGCCATTTTTCATGTGGACGCCCATTCTTCCTTACTCCTTCCCACCAGACAGTCGCTCTGCGAGCTGCGGCTTCTGACAGGAGACAGCTTAGGCACCACACACTACTTGTCCGGCTGCAGGAAGCATTTCATAGCGCAAGGCGGCAAGTCCCCGGGCCGACTAGTCAAACCCGGTGCCAAGCGGCATAACAAAGAGTAATATACTCGAAGGCATAATTCTTATCATATAGATAAAAGAGGGCAGTCCCCGAGCTCTTCTTGGGGGGGGGGGCTAAAGTCTTGGTACTTTTAATACAAAAGGTAGCGTGATACATACTGCGTTTAAATGTAAAATTTTCGGAGGAGATTTGCATTCCATGGCCGCTCTATCTCTTTCCCGGAGTCGTCCCTTTTGCATGCTCGGGGCTTCTGAGCATCAATCAGGTAGTAGGAGTCGTTGCCCAGCACTTTGCTGATGATGAAGGGGCCTTCCCAAGGCGCCGACAGCTTGTGCTGGCCGGCTGTTCACTGGATCAGTCGGAGCACAAGGTCGCCCTCTTGGAAAGATCTCGGCCCGATCTTCCTGTTGTAGTATCTGCGCAGGCTCTGGTGGTAGATGCTAGACCGGCTGAGTGCCAACAGCCGGCCCTCTTCCAGCAGATCGACGCCGTCTTGACGTGCTTCTTCTGCTTCTTCCTCGGTGTACATGGTGACTCGCGGGGAATCAAACTCTATGTCCGTTGGGATGACGGCTTCAGCACCGTAGACGAGGAAGAAAGGCGTGAAGCCGGTTGACTTGTTTGGAGTCATGCGCAGACTCCAGAGGACGGCTGGCAACTCATCGAGCCAGCAGCCAGCCGAGCGCTCCAGAGGCTCGACCAGTCGGGGCTTGATGCTAAACAGGATGAGGCCGTTTGCTTGCTCCACCTGGCCGTTTGACTGTGGATGGGAGACGGACGCTAGGTCCAGTCGGATGCCCTGTGTCGCGCAGAAATGGGCCAAGGCGCCTTTGGAAAAATTCGTGCCATTGTCGGTGATGATGCTGTGTGGTACACCGTACCGAATTGTGATGTCGGAGATGAAAGTCACGGTAGTCGGACCATTCAGTTTCTTGATTGGCTTCGCTTCTATCCACTTGGTGAATTTGTCTACCGCGACAAGTAAGTGAGTTAAGCCACCTCGTGCCGTCTTGAATGGTCCCACCATGTCTAGGCCCCAAACCGCGAAGGGCCAGGCAATGGGGATGGTCTTGAGTGCAGAAGCCGGTTGATGCGGCTTGGAGCGGAACTTCTGGCACCCTTTGCACTTTTGAACCAATTCCTTGGCCTCTTCTAAGGCCGTTGGCCAAAAGAAACCATGTCAGAAGGCTTTGGCGACGAGTGCTCTTGAAGCCGCATGGTGGCCGCACTCGCCTTGATGCATGTCTTTGAGAATTGCTTGTCCTTGCTCTGGCTCTACGCAGCGCTGGTAGACACCAGTGACGCTGTGCCTGACCAGCTCTTTGTTGACTATGGCGTAGGCTGCCGCTCGGCGTTGTACTTTCCGAGCTAAGGTCTCCTCAGTCGGCAGCCCTTTGCTCACCAAGAATTTGAGGATGGGCTGGGCCCATGAGGGTGCTGCTATTTCTTTGACTGCCAGAACTGCGACTTGGACGAGGGCGGCTAGGCTGGGAGGCGGCAGGCTGGAGTCAGCAACCACTTGCTGGATTAATGAAGTCCCCGGGCCGACTGGTGCAGCCCTCGGGCCGAGTTCTGGAGTCTTCGGGCTGGCCGCCGCAGTCCCCGGGCCGGGTTCTGCAGTCCCTGGGCCGGCTTCGACAGTGGCGGCTTTGGAGCCATCTGCCAAAATCCTCGTACCATCTGCCAGAGCTCTGGAGTCGGATCCGACTTCTTTGGGACGAGCCGACACAAAGATGGAGTCTGATTCTGGTGAAGGCTTGACAGACGGCTTGACGAGGCGTTGAAGGGCGACGCCGGATGGTATTGCTTGGCGGGTGGAGCCGATTTGTGCCAGGGCGTCTGCTTGGTCGTTGTCATTTCTTGGCACATGGAGGAACTCGCGCCCCTCGAAATATCCACTGAGTTGCTGCACGAGGAAACAGTAACTCGCCATGTTTGCATCTTTGGCGTCCCAGTTGCCATACGACTGCTGGACCACTAAGTCTGAGTCGTCATAACACAGGATCCGGCGAATGCCAAGTTCTTTGGCAAGCCGGAGCCCGTGAATGAGTGCCTCGTATTCGGCAACGTTGTTGGAGGCGGAAAAGTGGATTTGTAGTGCGTATTTGAGCTTGTCGCCTTTAGGAGAAGTGAAGACAACGCCGGCTCCCAAGCCGGTGCGCATCTTGGAGCCATCGAAATGCATCCGCCAATGGGTGGAGTCGGGCGCTGGTGGTAGGTACTGGGTCTCGGCCCAGTCGACGAGGAAGTCGGCCAGTGCTTGTGACTTGATGGCGGTGCGGGGCTGGTAGTACATGGTGTAGGGAGCCAGCTCTATGGCCCATTTGGCCACTCGGCCAGAAGCATCTCGGCTTCCGATGATCTCGGCAAGTGGGGCCGTGCAGACCACAGTGATTGGATGCTCTTGAAAGTAAGGCTTCAACTTCTTGGCAGCAAAGTGCACGCCATATCACATCTTCTGGTAGTGGTGGTAGTTCTGCTTGGAGGTCGACAACACTTCACTCGGGTAATAGACCGGTCTCTGGACAGGTAGTGCCTTGCCTTCCTCCTTGCGTTCCACTATAATGACTGTTCTGACTACCCGGCTGGTGGCGGCAATGTATAGGAGCATTGGCTCCTTAGGAGTCGGAGCCGCCAAAATGGGTGGAGTAGTCAACATCTTCTTCAACTGGAGAAAAGCTTCGTCCGCCTTGTGGTTCCACTCCAAAAAGGTGGTCTTCTTCATGAGCTGATATAAGGGGAGAGCTTTCTCGCCTGGCCGACTGATGAACCGGCTGATGGACGCCAAGCAGCCAGTAAACTTTTGCACGTCCAGCAGTCGGCTGGGTACCTCCATCTTCTCAATGGCCTTGATCTTTACAGGGTTGCACTCTATGCCACGTTTAGAGACCAGGAAACCAAGGAGTTGGCCGGCTGGTACTCCGAAGACGCACTTCTCAGGGTTGAGCTTGATCTGGAATCGGCGCAGGTTCTCAAAGGTCTCCTTGAGGTCTTCCAGCAGTGTTCCACGCTTCTCTGTCTTCACCACTACATCGTCCATGTAAACGTGGGCGTTTCTGCCGAGTTGCTTGAGGAGGCATTTCTGCATGCAACGCTGAAACGTGGCGCCGGCATTCCTCAAGCCAAATGTCATGGTCAGGTAGCAGAAGGCTCCAAACAGTGTGATGAAGGTGGTCTTCAGTCTGTCAGCCGGGTTCAGCTTGATCTGGTGATATCCTGAATATGCATCTAAGAAGCTCAACAGCTCGCATCCGGCTGTGGAGTCTATCACCTGATCAATTCTCGGCAAAGCAAATGGGTCCTTGGGGCAAGCCTTTTGAGGCTTGTGTAGTCAATACACATTCTCCACTGCTTGTTCTTCTTCAGTACCAGGACCGGGTTGGCTAGCCACTCTGGAAAAAATACTTCCATAATGAAGCCGGCTGCTAGGAGTCGGGCTATCTCTTCTCCGACAACTCTTCTCTTTTCTTCTGATAGGCGGCGCAAGGGCTGCCTGACTGGCTTTGCATCAGATCGGACATGTAACTTGTGCTCGGCGAATTCTGTCGGTACACTAGGCATGTCTTTGGGGGACCATGCGAAGATGTCCCGATTCTCACAGAGGAAATCGATGAGCTCGCCTTCCTATTTGCTGTCGAGGTTTGCGCCTACGACAGCGTACCTCTCTGGGTGCTCCGGATCCAAGGGTATCTTCTTTGTCTCTTTGGCCGGCTTGAATGAACCCTCAGCCTTCGACTCCTTGGGGTTAGGCGACACCTCTAGCTGCTTGCCGGCCATCCACAACCCGGTCAAGGGGCCGCATCTCGGCCTCGATCACCAGGGACTCGGCTAACCGACTACTTTCAGTCGCACAGGAAGACGACTTCTGGTAGTTGCCGGCTACGGTCAGAATCCCCTTGGAACTAGGCATCTTCATCTTGAGGTAGGCTTAGTGGGGGACCGCCATGAACTTGGCCAAGGCAGGTCGGCCAAGCAATGCATGGTATGGGCTCTCGAGATCCACCACCTCAAACCAAACTGACTCTCGGCGGAAGTGATCTTTGTCTCCAAAGAGGACGTCAATAAGGATCTTGGCGATTGGTGAGCAGGAAAGGCCAGGAACAATGCTGTGGAACACAGTCCGGCTATTCTGAAGCTATATTTTGCTTGATTCCCAACTTCCCCATGGTGTCCTTGTACAGGATGTTGATGTTGCGCCTCCGTCTATCAGAACTCGCGAGAAACGAGCAGCTCGTCTATCTGTGGCAAAGGTGGCATCCAAGACCAAGGCATAGGAGCCCGGACTCGGCATCACCTCTGGGTGATCAGCTCTGCTCCAGCTGATAGGCTTCTCGGACCAGTGCATGAATTCTGGTGTCTCTGATGCTACTGCATTCACCTCTTGCTGCTGTAGCCGCCTGCTGCGTCGATCATCAGCCATGCTGGTAAATACCACGTAGGCTCCGTGCTCTTTGGGGTACTCGTCTTGTACTGCGCCGACTGGCCTGACAGCCGGCTGCTGGGGCGGAGGCGGAGGCTGCTGCCCAGCAGGCGGGGGAGGCAGGAGGTCATCTCCTTTGGCGATCCTGGTGAGCCAGTGGCACTTCCGGGTGGTGTGACGGCTTCGCGCCGCTGTGGAACTTGCAAGGACCATCCAGAGTCTGCTCGTATGAGAAAGCCAGCAACCAGTTGGGCTTGCCGCCTTTCTTTCGCTTGGGTGGAGGCTGCCCTTTCGGCTGCTGGTCTTCGACTGTCGCCACCTGCCGGCTGCTGGAAGCCGGCTGTGGGGCCTTGCGCTTGTGGCCGCTCTGCTATTGTCGCCGACTGGCATCTCCAGCCGGAGTTCTAGGAGCCTGAGGGGCCACTCTGCCAGTCGCACTAACTTGAATCTCCGCCTTCATGGAGGAGTCGGCCGTGGCATACTTGTCTGCTATGATCAGCAGCTCGTCAAGGGTTTCTGGCTCGTCGCAAAGGAGCTTGTGCTTGAGGAGGGTGCCTTCTCTGCACCTGGCGGTGAAGTTCTCGATAGCCTGCACCTCGTGCACGCCCTCACAAGAGTTCCGGAGCTCGGCCCAACGCGTGAGGTAGTCGCGAGTCGACTCGTTGGGGCCTTGCACGCACAAGGAAAGCTGGCGAGGTTTGGGAGGACGCTTGTACGTGCTTGTGAAGTTGCGGACGAATGCATCGGTGAAGTCGACCCATCTGTTGATGCTGCGGGCCTTAAGGGTGTTCAGCCATGTCCGGGCCATGCCCTGGAGCATGAGCAGAACGTATTTTACGGTAACACGCTTGTTGCCGTTCGCTATGTTGACGGCCGTGGAGTAGTCAACCAGCCAGTCCTCTGGCTTCACGGAGCCAGTGTACTTGGGCGTGTCTCTTGGGAGCGTGAACCCTTTGGGAAAGGGCTCGTCTCGAATGCGGGGCCTGAAACAAGGCGGACCCAACTTGTCTTCTTCTTCCAGCGCCAGGGATCGGTGAAGTCGGTCGATCCGGTGGCGGGCGTCGTTTTCTCCGACTCCCTCTCGGCGGCCAAGGCGGTCGCCGAGAGTCGGATGGTCAACAGGCGGCGGGGAGACCCGCCTTTCCTTGCGAGGAGGAGGAGGCGGACAGTCATCCCGTCGTTCTACTGCTCTTGGGTGGCCGTCTTGGTCGCGCTCTATGGTAATGCGAGCCCGACTGTGGCTGACAGCCGGATCCTTGTCTTTCCTTCCTCGGGCGCCGCCAGTCGGCGTCCAAGACGTCACGCCTTGGTCTCGGCATGGAGGCGGGTCGTCGTTTTGTCGCTGCGGCGCTTCTGTGCGGCAGCCGGCCTCGTTCTGCGTGGCAGCCGCGTCGAGGAGCCGCTAGACTCGCTCCGTCATCAGGCGGCGCTCTTCGCCCTCGAAGTTGTCCAGCTCGTCTGCCGCCGCCTGGCGGCTCGAATGTTCTCCGCAGGCGTGGCATACACAGGGCGATTTGCCCCGAATAGGTTGGCGATGGCAATGCCGTGCTGCTGGACCATGCCTAGGCGGCTGGGCCCAGTTGGGGCTGGCGAGCCACCTACAGTGCGATCCATCTCACACTGGTAGGCTTCTGACAAGCGTCTCATGCTAGCCAGCTTCTTCGCACCTTCGATGAGCTGAAGGCGGCGCGCCTCCAACGTCTTCGCATCAGCGTCTTCCGAAATGGGCGCGGTCAGGTCTTGCAATGCCGCGCCAAGTGGGTCATGCGCTCCTCCGCCGGGAGGCTCATCATGACCGATGATGAGCACCTCTGTGATGGTGCTTCCGTCGCTCTCCACACGAGGGAGCGGCTCATCGTAGACCACCACGTTGGTGGGGAACGCGTCGAGCGACGCGGTGTCGGAATCGACCAGCATCGGGTCGGTGGAGCCTACATACTCCAAGTCCACGGCAGGCTCGCCGGCGACGTGGAGTTGGTCAAGGAGGCCCGCGAGGAGGCTCTCAGGGCCGCCCGTGCCTGCATCGGATGCAGGCTCGTCAGAGAGGCGAACCTCGCCGACAAGATCGGCGAGGCAGCTAGCTGCGCAGGCGATCTCAGCGCCGTGCAGCGCATCGGCGCAAACTCCGTCTGGTGTGCCGGGCTAGCTGCACTCGCCAGGGAGGAAAAGGGTTCCCGTCTAGAGCAGGTCACCGGACGACGGTGCACCAGGCCCCACGGTGGGCGCCAAATGTCGGGGGTTGGGTGCGACATATGCCAAAGGATGGCTTATCATGGTGGGGGCGAGTAGAACGTCGCCGGTGCCGGGAAACGGGATAAGGCAAAGGCATGCACGCCGGCGAATCTTACCTAGCTTCGGGGCTCTCCGTGGAGATAATACCCCTACTGCTGCTCTGCTGGGTCTCCGCATGATCACTATGACAAAGTGTGTACACGGTATCTCCTTCCTATATGATCTGGTCTAGTGCTAATGGATTCCAACCCTTTGCATGGGTGCCCAGGGGGGTTTTACATAGGCCTACCCCCAGGGGTACAATGGTAATCCGGCTGGACGCGGGCCCACCCATCAGTCTCTCTGGTCGCCGACTTATCTACCGACTCCTGGGGCCCGCCGACTGGTGGGCCCCGCCGACTGGCTCGGTACAGAGCCGACAGGCCGTGTCCACCGCGGGCGGGTCTTGCCGGCTGCAGATTACTGTAGCCGTGCCTCTAATGACACGGGTTCGGTCATGGGGTCATGGCGAGAGCTCCGCCGTCTGGCGGGCGATCACTATGGCCACTCCCGGTCGGGTCTGGTTAATGGCACGTGGGGCCCGTGGGAGGAGCCGGCCGACTCCTGGGGGCCGACTCCCAACCGGGCCGACTGATGGCGCTCTCGCCGTCTTCCGTACGCCCGCCGACTGGTGGGACCTGTCGTCCCTGGATCGTACAGGCAGGACGTCATGGGCATAGGACTCCGCCCTCTGGGGCTGACGTTAGGGCCGGCATGGCAACAGTGTCGCACCGCCCGGAGATCTCCGCGGGTACGGCGTACTGTATCCACGCCTGCCCTTGGAAAAGGGGTGGGAGTGGACCTTACTGTGGCCACTCCCCGTCCCGTCCCTCTTTATGAGGGCATGGGGGTTGTTGGCGTCGCGGGCTGACTCCCCAAGGCCGGCTTCTCTGGAAGTCGCCAGTCGGGAGTCGGCTCATCCTGAAGTCGTCCCTAGGACTCGGCCGCGAGTGGGTAGTCGGCCGCCTCACAGCCGACTCTCAGA
The DNA here is from genome assembly GCF_018294505.1 of Triticum aestivum. Classification (NCBI taxonomy): domain Eukaryota; kingdom Viridiplantae; phylum Streptophyta; class Magnoliopsida; order Poales; family Poaceae; genus Triticum; species Triticum aestivum. The sequence continues at coordinate 395,807,364 of NC_057794.1, read as the reverse complement.
AGGCGGCTCTTCGTCCTGGAGTCTCGAGGGGCGCAGCCTGCCCCGATGTCTTGAAAGGTTCTGGGCCTGGGTTAGCCTACCCGTGGCCCATTACTCCGACAATGATTTTGTAGGGATAACTTTCTTTGGCCATGTTATTTTGAGAAGACATAATTGCTTTGTTTGTATGCTTGAAGTATTATTATTTTCTATGTCAATATAAACTTTTGTCCTGAATCTTTCTAATCTGAATATTCATACCACAATTAAGAAGATTTGCATTGAAATTATGCCAAGTAGCACTTCGCATCAAAAATTCTCTTTTTATCATTTACCTACTCGAGGACGAGCAGGAATTAAGCTTGGGGATGCCTGATACGTCTCCAATGTATCTATAATTTTTGATTGCTCCATGCTATATTATCTACTGTTTTGGACGATATTGGGCATTATTTTCCACTTTTATATTATTTTTGGGACTAACCTATTAACCGGAGGCCCAGCCCAGAATTGATGTTTTTTCCTATTTCAGTGTTTCGGATAAATAGAATATCAAACGGAGTCCAAACGGAATAAAATCTTCGGAAAAGTGATTTTCTCACCGAATGTGATCCAGGAGACTTGGACCCTACTGCAAGGGATCAAAAAGGTGGTCACGAGGGTGGGGGGCGCCCCCCTAGGGCGCGCCCCCTGCCTCGTGGGCCCCTCGGTGCTCCACCGACGTATTCCTTCCTTCTATATATACACACGTACCCCCGAACGATCAGAACAGGAGCCAAAAACCTAATTCCACCACCGCAACTTTCTGTATCCACGAGATCCCATCTTGGGGCCTGTTCCGGAGCTCCGCCGGAAGAGGGTCGTCATCACGGAGGGCTTCTACATCATCCTAGCCCCTCCGATGAAGTGTGAGTAGTTTACCTCAGACCTTCGGGTCCATACTTAGTAGCTAGATGGCTTCTTCTCTCTATTTGAATCTCAATACAAAGTTCTCCCCCTCTCTTGTGGAGATCTATTCGATGTAATCTTCTTTTTGCGGTGTGTTTGTTGAGATCGATGAATTGTGGGTTTATGATCAAGTCTATCTATGAATAATATTTGAATCTTCTCTGAATTCTTTTATGCATGATTGGTTATCTTTGCAAGTCTCTTCGAATTATCCGTTTGGTTTGGCCAACTAGATTGGTAGTTCTTGCCATGGGAGAAGTGCTTAGCTTTGGGTTCGATCTTGTGGTGTCCTTACCCAGTGACAGAAGGGGCAGCAAGGCACGTATAGTATCATTGCCATCGAGGATAACAAGATGGGGTTTATTTCATATTGCATGAATTTATCTATCTACATCATGTCATCTTTCTTAAGGCGTTACTCTGTTTTTAACTTAATACTCTAGATGAATGCTGGATATCGGTCGATGAGTGGAGTAATAGTAGTAGATGCAGAATCGTTTCGATCTACTTGTCACGGACGTGATGCCTATATACATGATCATGCCTAGATATTCTCATAATTATGCACAATTCTATCAATTGCTCAACAATAATTTGTTCACCCACCGTAGAATACTTATATATGCTCTTGAGAGAAGCCACTAGTGAAACCTATGGCCCCCGGGTCTAGTCTCATCATATCAATCTCCATTACTTTTATATTGTTTCGCTATTTACTTTGCCTTTACTTTTTACTTTGCATCTTTATATCAAAAATACAAAAAATATTCTATCTATCAGATCTCACTCTCATAAGTGGCTGTGAAGGGCTTGACAACCCCTAATCGCGTTGGTTGCGAGTAGCTATCGCTTTGTGCAGGTACGTGGGACTTGAGCGTGGGCTCCTACTGGATTGATACCTTGGTTCTCAAAAGCTGAGGGAAGTACTTATGCTACTCTGCTGCATCATCCCTTCCTCTTCGGGGAAAACCAACGCAAGCTCAATACGTAGCAGGCCTCCCTACGAATTGTGATGGCTATCGAAAGATCAATACGAGGATTCTTCTTCAGATCTGATGGTTGTCTTTGTCGGTGAGATGCAATCTATGGAAGATGACTTGGCGCAAAGGGAATGGCTGTGCAGTGGTGGCGGTTGGTTTCTAGTCCATCGCATGCAACTGCTAGGATGGCGGAAAAGTGGTGGCGACAACATATGATAGACTTCGATGGTGGTGCGTCTCGAGCTCTGGGGTGAAAACCTATGTCTGACATGAGTTTGTCATACATGGCAATGTCGATGTTTTTCCATCGTTACCTTCTTGAGGGCATTGCTCGGATATGCCCAGACTAATTCTTCATGGTGAAAACTTTGAATCTTACCTTTGGTGGTTGGATCCGGTGACGGCGGCGTAGAGCATCGCTCCCTTTATGAAGGCGTTGCTATTGAACAACCCCGTTGTCGTTATGGTGTCATGAGATGGATGGTGCGGATATGGTCATTACTATAGTTTGTCGATTTCTAATTTGTTCACTTTGATGTTTTCCCCGCTTATGCATAGCTTTGGTCCTATATGACTTTGCTATTTGCTGATGGGATTTTATGTGTAGGTGTTGGCTGTGTGCATCTTAGTTATGCAGAGACCGGGAGTGTATTCATTTTGTTTGTATCCCCTTGATGCTTCAGTATGATTCAATAAAATCCACCCTTTGTCCAAGAAGAAGAAACATCACCGAAGCGCAAAGGGATGTAGGGAAGGATCCTTCGTTCGACATTTCCCATATATTGGTGGCAAAAAATCATAGTTTGAATGATGTTGTTTGGTTAACGCATTCCACCACGATTACAATACAACCTATTCCAATTTGGTGTGGTACGTGATACGTCTCCAACGTATCTATAATTTTTGATTGCTCCATGCTATATTATCTACTGTTTTTGGACTATATTGGGCTTTATTTTACACTTTTATATTATTTTTGGGACTAACTTATTAACCGGAGGCCCAGCCCAGAATTGCTGTTTTTTGCCTATTTCAGTATTTCGGAGAAACAAAATATCAAACGGAGTCCAAACGGAATAAAACCTTCGAGAACGTGATTTTCTCACTGAACGTGATCCAAGAGACTTGGACCCTAGTCCAAGGAGTCAAAGAGGCGGTCACGAGGGTGGGGGGCGCGCCCCTGCCTCGTGGGCCCCTCGGTGCTCCACCGACGTACTCCTTCCTCCTATATATACCTACGTACCCCAAAACAATCAGAACAGGAGCCAAAAACCTAATTCCACGGCCGCAACTTTCTGTATCCACGAGATCTCATCTTGGGGCCTGTTCTGGAGCTTCGCCGGAGAGGGCCGTCATCACGGAGGGCTTCTATATCATCATAGCCTCTCCGATGAAGTGTGAGTAGTTTACCTCAGACCTTCGGGTCCATAGTTAGTAGCTAGATGGCTTCCTCTCTATTTTTGGATCTCAATACAAAGTTCTCCCCCTCTCCTGTGGAGATCTATTCGATGTAATCTTCTTCTTTTTTGCAGTGTGTTTGTTGAGACCGATGAATTGTGGGTTTATGATCAAGTCTATCTATGAATAATATTTGAATCTTCTCTGAATTCTTTTATGTATGATTGATTATCTTTGCAAGTCTATTCGAATTATCCGTTTGGTTTAACCAACTAGATTGGTAGTTCTTGCCATGGGAGAAGTGCTTAGCTTTGGGTTCGATCTTACGGTGTCCTTTCCCAGTGACAGAAGGGGCAGCAAGGCACATATTGCATCATTGCCATCGAGGATAACAAGATGGGGTTTATTTCATATTGCATGAATTTATCTCTCTACATCATGTCATCTTGCTTAAAGCGTTACTCTGTTTTTAACTTAATACTCTAGATGCATGCTGGATAGCGGTCGATGAGTGGAGTAATAGTAGTAGATGCAGAATCGTTTCGGTCTACTTGTCACGGACGTGATGCCTATATACATGATCATGCTTAGATATTCTCATAACTATGCTCAATTCTGTCAATTGCTCAACAGTAATTTGTTCACCCACCGTAGAATACTTATATATGCTCTTGAGAGAAGCCACTAGTGAAACCTATGGCCCCCGGGTCTATTCTCATCATATTAACCTCCATCACTTTAATCTTGCTTTGCTTTTTTACTTAGCCTTTTACTTTTCACTTTGCATCTCTATACCAAAAATACCAAAAATATTATATCTATCAGATCTCACTCTCGTAAGTGACCGGGAAGGGATTGACAACCCCTAATCGCGTTGGTTGTTCGTAGCTATCATTTTGTGCAGGTACGAGGGACTTGAGCGTGGCCTCCTACTGGATTGATACCTTGGTTCTCAAAAACTGAGGGAAATACTTACGCTACTCTGCTGCATCATCCCTTCCTCTTCGGGGAAATCCAATGCAAGCTCAAGAGGTAGCAGTACGTAGAAGGTGTAATGAGGTCGATAGATTGTTGTTTTGTAGTATAGTGTGTTATTCTAGAGTTCGGGTGGTCCATCACCGAAATTGGTGCCATGTGGTCAACTCATTCTCATGGTCAGTGTCTTGGAGAACCATTGCAAGAGTGTGTGTAAGCGGTAAAGAAGCACAACACGTGCGCATGTTGAAGGTACATCTAAACCTCGTGCTCGGTGCTTAGGGATGTTGTTTCTGATATCATTGTAACATTTTCGAAAGCAAGGAGATGAGAAGGTGTTGGTCAAGGAGCATTTGTTGCATTGTAGCCGCTCCAAAAAAGAGCTTAACAAAATATATAATATACTTGCATAAACTAATGCACTACACAAGAACAAGAGACATGCATTTATTCAAGTGTGTGTACTATGCATGTACATATCATTTGATGCTTAGTACGCAATGATGTACGAGGAATCCATGGCAATGCCACACATTCCCCTCTTGTCACTTATATCCTTATCCATTATCAAGTATCCATTCTTGCCCCATGTTGTGCCCCATGAATTTTTGAACAACCAATACTTTGTACCATTACAATCTATTCCGTAACCAATGGCTGCAATTGCATGATTCAAATCAGTGCCACACGAGCGAGTCAAGTGCTACCTCTTGAGCACTGCGTTGGATTTCCTCAAAGAGGAGAGGATGATGCAGCAAAGTAGCATAAGTATTTCCCTCATTTTTTGAGAACCAAGGTATCAATCCAGTAGGAGGCTACGCGCGAGTCCCTCGTACCTACACAAAAACAATAGCTCAACGCAACCAACGCGCTTAGGGGTTATCAATCCCTTCACGGTCACTTACGAAAGTGAGGTATGATAGAGATGATAAATAATATTTTTGGTATTTTTGGTATAGAGATGCAAAGTAAAAAGTAAAAGGTAAAGTAAAAGCAAAGCAATAATAAAGTGATGGAAATTGATATGATGAGAAAGAGACCCGGGGGCCATAGGTTTCACTAGTGGCTTCTCTCAAGAGCATAAGTATTCTACGGTGGGTGAACAAATTACTATTGAGCAATTGACAGAATTGAGCATAGTTATGAGAATATCTAGGTATGATCATGTATATAGGAATCATGTCCGAGACAAGTAGACCGACTCCTACCTGCATCTACTACTATTACTCCACTCATTGACCGCTATCCAGCATGCATCTAGAGTATTAAGTTAAAAACAGAGTAACGCCTTAAGCAAGATGACATGATGTAGAGGGATAGTTTCATGCAATATGATAAAAAAAACCATCTTGTTATCCTCGATGGCAACAATACAATACGTGCCTTGCTGCCCCTTCTGTCACTGGGAAAGGACACCGCAAGATCGAACCAAAAGCTAAGCACTTCTCCCATGGCAAGGACAACCAGTTTAGTAGGCCAAACCAAACTGATAATTCAAAGAGACTTGCAAAGATAACCAATCATACATAAAAGAATTCAGAGAAGATTCAAATATTATTCATAGATAGACTTGATCATAAACCCACAATTCATCGGTCTCAACAAACACACCGCAAAAAGAAGATTACATCGAATAGATCTCCACAAGAGAGGGGGAGAACATTGTATTGAGATCCAAAAAGAGAGAAGAAGCCATCTAGCTACTAACTATGGACCCGTAGGTCTGAAGTAAACTACTCACACTTCATCGGAGGGGCTTGGATGATGATGTAGAAGCCCTCCATGATCGATGCCCCCTCCTGCGGAGCTCTGGAATAGGCCCCAAGATGGGATCTCATGGATACAGAAAGTTGGGGCGGTGGAATTAGGTTTTTGGCTCCGTCCCCGATCGTTTGGCGGTACGTAGGTATATATAGGAGGAAGAAGTATGTCGATGGAGCTTCGAGGGGCCCACAAGGCAGGGGGCGTGCCCTAAGGGGGGCGCCCTCCACCCTCGTGATCGCCTCTTGGCTTTCTTGACGGAGGGTCCAAGTCTCCTGGATCTTATCTGATGAGAAAATCACGTTTCAGAAGGTTCCATTCCGTTTGGACTCCGTTTGATATTCTGTTTCTCCGAAACACTGAAATAGGCAAAACAAATTCTGGGCTGGGCTTCCGGTTAATAGGTTAGTCCCAAAAATAATATAAAAGTGGATAATAAAGCCCAATATAGTCCAAAACAGAAGATAATATAGCATGGAGCAATCAAAAATTATAGATACGTTGGAGACGTATCATCAAGATGCCACCAGAGTATAACTGGAATGTCCTACCATCTCCATCCACAAAAACTGACACGGGTTGGTTTGCCACAACCTTCATGAGGTCACCCTTGTTATTTGAAGGCACCTCTTCATAGCTCTTGATTGTTGTAGATCTATTGTATCTACCCTTGCATGTGCCGTTTGTTTCCATGTATGGGTAGTTGGACTCCATGGTGAGCCCATGTTCTTGATGATGAACTCGGACACGTCCTGCATGTATCCGCTATAGCAGCCATCGTCCTCACCGTGGATATCACAATCCATCAATTCCTACTCAGAGAGGGAAACAAGCTTGCCTATACTTAACATGACAATACCCTCTGTTGCAGCAACAATAGAAAATGCCCAACAAGATCCTGCAGATAATTTTATTATGATGTATTTAACCATGCAAACTATTATGATGTCAAATATCAATACGTATACATTAGATTTGAAGCCTAAATGTACTTACCACACTGGCCTTGATCTTTGATAGGAGTGACTGCACCTTTTGTCCTCTAGTCAACCATTGCCGGGAGTGTATATAAGCTTACATTTTCATACCTGAATCCTGTAGGACTCTTCACCTTGTTTGGAATGAATCCCTTATTTGTCTTGATTGCCCTGAACTCATCATTGGTGAGGTCAGCGAACTGGTTGATGCCAAGCCAAAATTTGCGGTCTCTGGTGTTAAACGACTCGATGAACCTGGCATTTGCCTTGAATACCTCGAACCGATGTGCCTTCTCGACAGCGTCCTTGTAGATGCGGCCGTACTGCGCCATCCAACACTCGTGCTTCGCCACCATGGGCAAGTCATCGTTCATCTCACGAGCTGCATGGAGAGAGCTACAGAAGCAGAGGCAGCCGAGGACGACAAGGAGCAAAGCCTTGGAGCACTACTGGAACCTCCCTATACGCCGAGTGCCACGGACACTCGGCAAAGGCCCAAAACCCACCGGCAACGCCTTTGCCGAGTGTCACCTTCGGCAAAAGCCACCCGACGTACACCTCTTCGGCAAACAGGAATTTGCCGAGAGCCATAACACGGGCACTCGACAAAGCCTTTGCCGAGAGCTAAACAGCCCGTCTCGGCAAAATAAAGCAGCTAATGGATAAGTCCGTTAGCTCCAGACATGCGGGACCACGTAAACTTTGCCGAGAGCCACTCTCGGCAAAAAGAAATAGTAGGAGGCTGACATGTGTCGGGTCCTGACATGTGGGTCCACGACAACAGGCCGAGCCCCGACTTTGCGGAGAGCCACTCTCGGCAAAAAGAAATACTAGGAGGCTGACACGTGTCGGGTCCTGACATGTGGGTCCACGACAACAGGCCGAGCCCCGACTTTGCCGAGAGCCACTCTCGGCAAAGAGAACCATTAGGAGGCTAACACATGTCGCCTCCTGACATGTGGGACCACGACAACAGGCCGAGGGCCAACTTTGCCGAGAGCCACTCTCAGCAAAGAGAACTAGTAGGAGCCTGACACGTGTCGCCTCCTAACATGTGGGACCAGGACAACAGGCTGAGGGCCAGCTTTGCCGAGAGCCACTCTCGGCAAAGAGAACCAGTAGGAGGCTGACACGTGTCGCCTCCTGGCATGTGGGACCACGACAATAGGCCGAGGGCCAACTTTGCCGAGAGCCACTCTCGGCAAAGAGAACCAATAGGAGGCTGACACGTGTCACCTCCTGACATGTGGGACCACGAGAGCAGGCTGAGGCCCAACTTTGCTGAGAGGCGCTCTCGGCAAAGGGAACCAGTAAGAGGCTGACACGTGTCACCTCCTGACATGTGGGACCACGAGAACATGCCGAGGGGTAACTTTGCCGAGAGCCCTTATGGGCAAAGAGAACCACTAGGAGGCCGACATGTGTCACCTCCTGACATGTGGGACCACGAGAATAGGCCGAGGGCCAACTTTGCCGAGAGCCCCTCTCGGCAAATAGAACCACTAGGAGTCCTAGGGCCAACTTTGCCAAGAGCCAACCTCAGCAATCCTTTTCCCTTTACTGAGATCCCCTCTCGATAAAGTTGTCAGGGGCACCACATGTTATTATCATTTATCGAGAGGCCTCTCGCTAAAGGTGTCAGGTTCTACTGGTTGGTACACGTTTATCGAGAGGCCTCTTGGTAAAGGGTGCATTCTGGTCCAGTTTCACAGTCATTGCCGAGAGCCACCCTCGGTAATGGTGTGACCAAGAGCCTTTTTTTTCCTGTTTCTGTTTCTTTCCTACAGCGAAACATATACAACAACAACATATAGTTCATCACACATAGAACATGTCACATATAGGCATCATTGAACAAAAGAAGCAATGATTGATTCTGAAAAACATTCCACATAAAAGCAATAGTGCATAAAAGGTGAAATAGTAGTGAAGACACTCGACTACCACAAGTTTACAAGTCTCAAGATGCAAGAGTTCTCAACATACAAGGAACAGTTTCAAACATAACATAACATGAAGTTCACGCGATTTTGGAGATCGGAGTGATAACATCAACATTAGAAGGCATCATTCCGTTTGCTGCCCCAACTCCACCAACTTGAGGTGGAACTACCGGAACATTGTTCGACCCTTGTGATGGGTTGAGCTGTGATGGATTGACCCAATAGTGAGATGAATGCATATGGTAATGCCGAAAATGGTGATAGAAATAGTTTGAACGAAACTCACAATGTTCCACTCTGGCGTCGGTGGCATATCCGGCACTGGTTGGCCTTGCATGGAATAAAGATTGGCCACCATATGTTGTAAAGACTTCACTAGATCATCTTGTGCCTTCATCTTGGCCCGATTTTCATCTTGTTCTTTCTCGGTGTCAATCAGTCGAGTCTACAATATGGCAATGCAAATGTCATTCATGTTGAAATGCAAATATGCAGGACCATGAAGGATCAACGAAGAAGCACTGACCTGAATATCCTCAGTAATGCTCACGGAATGTGGTACGTGACGCTCCACGGTAGGAGTAGAGCTAGTACTCATAGCACGGAGCGTGTTGACTCTTGGAAGGGAGGAGGTTATGACATAATCGAGGTGAACCGCCATCCGGCCATTCGGTTTACCGCCTACCGTGGCAATGGCCACAAGAGGGTCAAATGGTAGCACGTGAGGATCAGCATCAGGCCCATATGTCTTCTTCAATTTTTTGGTGTAGTTCTCTCCATCTGACCGGGCTTTAGAGCTGATCCAGTCCCTCTCCGGGTGGAGAGGGTCCTTGTTGTCTTTGGTACGTTTGATGGTCCATGCATCGAAGTAAGTGATATCCTTGCCAGTGTCTTCTTTCTGCAAAAGAAAGTGATCCAAACAATCAGGGGAATTCTCATAAATGAAAGAGAACATGATGGAAAGAAAAGGATGTGGTTGCCTACATGTTTTGAGACGACACCTGGGATGGTGAGGTTGCCTTGACAGTGTCCTCGACCCCCATCAACTTATGTCGTTCAGATATTGCTTTGTGTTCATCCTGCCACCCTGGATCTGTCCACCGTTCGACGATCTTCTCCTAGCACGAACGTTTGTCAGCGCACCACCGAGGAATCACCTGTAAATTAAACAAATGCATCTTAGCAAGGATTCTAATTTTGCGGTAATGTAGGTAATAGCAAGAATCCATCGTCACTTGCCTTGAAGTAATTGTCCCGTGAAAGATGGGTCCCTCGAGCCTCCTGTTTGGAAATCCTATGGTTGAGATAGTCCGCGTGATACTTGACCACTAACCGGACACGCTCCTCATAGTGCATGTCGTGGACTAGTTTCTTGGCAATATTCTCAACCACCACATTTTCACGATCCTTCTGACCCTCAACGCATGTATAGAAATCCTACAAACATGCATACATGTGAGAAGGGTTAAATCATGACTATGGCAAATTTAAACCTTTTGGTATTGACATTTAGGTGTTTGAAAGGACTTACCCAGAAATCGTTGACCACTCGCATGGCTCTGTTATCACAAACCCTCTGATGCATATCCAGGAAATCCGGTGCTAGTTTGTAGTGATCCCATGACCAAGCTGGCTCAATGATACCGTTCGACAAAGTGACCAGTCCAGGATAATTTAACCTACAAAGACCCCCAATGATGCCACTCGGCGATCGTGGCAGACGCCTCTCACCACCTTTTACTAAGCTTCTGCATTACGAAGAGTGAAATCATATTGTATGTGAGGAAATGACAAAAGGTACAATTTATATGGGATGAGTCGAGATAACCACTTACTTCTCTCCCATTGGTTTAATCAACACGTCTCTATGCACATATGGACGTCTTGGAAGCTTTGAAGGACCACACAGCCACACTTTCCCTCTGGAAGTAGTGCTGATAGTCGAACCGCTCAGTTGCGAACCGCTCACCTCGTGGTGCTCTGTCACCTGTGAGGGTCCATCCCCACCCTCAGAAACCCGACGAACAACCAGCCTCCTCTCGGCGGCGGCGTCCTCCACCACCTCCTCTGCAAAATCCTCCTTGTCCTCCTCCTCACACGCCTCATCCCCATCCTCTATTTCCTCCTCCTGAGCACAGTGAAGCACTGCATCAGAGGGTCGAGGAGAAGAAAGAGGTGCTCTACTCCGGGCTGCTTTACGTACTCCTTGTCCGCCTCCTCCTATTGCCTCACCTACTCCCCCTCCTCGTCCCCCTACTCCCCCTCCTACTGCCCCTCCGCGTCCCCCTCGCCCCCTCCTCGTCCGCCTCCTCCTCCTGCCTCACCTACTCCCCCTCCTCGTCCGCCTCCTTGTCCGCCTCCTCCTCCTGCCTCACCTACTCCCCTCCTCGTCCACCTCCTACTCCTTCCCCGCGTGGTACTCGACCTTGTTTCACACGTTTTGTGTAACATCCCAAATTTTCAATTTGGAATGTTATACACTAGATCATCATTGCATATCATATTTATTGCATTTTGGTTTATCCTAGAAATTTCACGCAACTCAAGGACCCTCGGAGAGAGTTGGGGATTTCGTTATTTTCATATTTGAGTTGTCTCAAATTTTGAAAATAGGATCATTTGATTTTATTTATTTTATCTTCAATTATTTCTATTACAAAAATATGAGAGAGGGAATAAAATGACTTTCCCAAAATAAAGAAATATTGAGGATTTAATAAAAAATCAAATAAGATTTTATTTTGGTTTTATTTGCTATTTTATTTGAATTTAGGAAAAATGCGCGTTTTTTCAAAATTGCATTTAGGCCCCCAAATAAATGTTCATCCTGTGTGGCTTGATTTTAGAAGCCGGGAAAATTTATTTCGGGATTTTTGGAGTCCGTTTAGTATTTCTTTTGTTTTTTTATGAGCGTAACTATAAAAAAAAGTCCGAACCGACCTTGGGACGTAACCGGGCAGGACTCCTCCTGGCCGGGCCTCTTATAAGCGCCCCGAGGCCCCCGGCCAAGCCCAGCCGCGCCCCGCCCGAAAACCCTAACCCTAGCCGGCTGCCGCCGCGCCGCCCCGCCGCCGCCCGCCCGCGCCGCCGTTCGCCGGAGTCGCCTGAGGTAGTTTTTTTTTTCGCCTCCGGTTTTTCTCGAAAAACCGTTCAGTTTTCCGACGGTTTTGTTCGTTTTTTTAGTTTCAGTTTTTTAAATAGATCGGTTTTTCCGGTTTATTTAATTAGCGAGCGTTCGTTCGTTCGTTCGTTTTAACGAACGTTCATCATTTTTCTTTTTCTCGGATTAAATCCGCGATTTTTCTGATCGTGATTTCTGATTCGATTTTCGTTTTAGTCTATCTTTTCGCTCGTTTATCGGAATCAGGCGATTGAAGTGCGTGGAGTTTCGTCTCGAAACCCCCTTTCCGTTTAACCAATCCAAAAAAGTTTTTGCCATTGTAAAAATTGCCCTAGATCCAGAATATTAAACGAAGCCTTTTTCTTTTGCCATTTGTCTTTCGTTGCTTTGTTCGTTTTGATTCTTTTTGCCAACCGGAGTTCTTAAGTTGAATTTTCTGGTTAGATCTCTTATTTGAGTTTCAAGTTTCACCGGTGCATTAGTTGAGTACTTATTGTATGCTTGTTTGTTTGCGATAGAGTACCTAGAGTGCGCCGCTTGCTACTTCAAATCGCTAGGTTTCCCGGATCATCAGCAAGGCAAGTAACACTTTGATCATATTTTTCCCTCTACCGAGTTTTATTGCATTAGATCAATCCTCACACATTGCATGATTAGGATCTAATTAAATTGTAGGTTTGGGAAGTAGTTGAGGTAGTACCTATTACCTGTTATTATCAAACCTTTGGGAGTTACTTCTATGTTTGCTTTATGCCATGCTATGCTAGTAGACGTGGATTGGGTGAGTGTATCCATGAAAGATGTGAGATGTTAATTAATGGTTTACTTAAGGTGGCAACTTAAATACACATCTGGGTGGATTGAGGCACCTGGGTATTCCAGCGATTGCCTGTTTTTCTTTATGGACCGCCACCCAGGCTCAAAGGGATCATGCGATTATTCATGCTAGAAACTTCCGTGTGCAGCCACAAGCTACTATGGGCTCTAGCATAGTTGATTAAGTCGTGCGAACTCTTACAGTGGTAGACTAGCAGATGTAGGGGATGTAGGTTGGTACGGTCTACCCGTTCGTAAGGTGCTAGCGCTTCTGAAAGACTATGTCTCGGTCATCCGTTTCTCAAACACCATGTAGTGCGAGAATCCCAACGGAGGCGATCGAGTCTTGTGGGGAAAAGTGCGCAAACCTCTGCAGAGTGTATAGACTAATCATGGTTAGCCGTGTCCCCGGTTATGGACATCTTGAGTATCTAGTACCTGGATTATCATGTGAATCTCAACATGTTACTCAAAAATTAATTTTGTTGGGTTTTGTTTAATGATGATGCTTAATTGGGATTGAGAATGTTGTCAACCATTCTCAATGTTTAAAAACTACCATGATAGTTAAATAAAATATATTCCTTTGCAGTAGGGAAAAATTGGCTTTACGCAAAACTGTAACCATAAAGCTTTCCACCATCCAAATATGCATATAGAATAGCCTATTTCATTCCATTACTCTCTATGTGTTATTTTGCCAGCATATTCCATGTGCTGACCCGTTTCGGGCTGCAACGTTAATGTTGCAGACTTTTCAGATGACGATTAAGGAGTTTCAGGTCGTGGTTCTATACTCAGTGATGCCGTTGGAGTTGATGGACTCACTTATCTTTCAAGCCTTCCGTTGTTATCGTTATTAGATGGCCTTATGCCATATTTATTGTAATAAGTTCTCTTTTGAGACTCTCGATGTAATAAGTGTGTGATTGCTACTCTGTTATAAATCCTTCAAGTACTGTGTGGTGTCAGCATTACTGATCCAGGGATGACACCTGAGCACATAGATTGGACCATTTGAGGTCTGGTCGCTACAAGATGGTATCGGAGCACACGCTGACTGTAGGACACGACCACTAAGCTAAAGACCTAGATCACTACTCACTCTCCTCTCTTTTCTGACTTCTCATCTTTTCTACTCTTTTAGGATGGCGGATGCAAGGAACAAGTTCACTCAACCGGATGAAGATACACCCTTTGGACGTCACTTGAAGGAAGTCACTAGATACCTGAACATAGTAGTACCAAGCTTCATCGGAACCTACAACGCCACTCTACCAGAAGAAGAGCGCTGGATGATTCAAGTTCAAGTTCTAGGAAGGACGTTCATGCCAGTCACTGAGCCCATAGAGTTTTGCTTTGATGCACCAACTTGGAGTCTAGGAAAGAGCATGGCATCTCACATCGCCATGGGACGCATTGGAGAACTCTACCACAATGATCTCAAGGATACTATCTACCAGATTTGTGGGCGCCGAGATGAGCACTGGGAGATGATCAGCACCAGAAAGGATAGATCAGTTGCAGCTTTTATCCAGGAGTTAAACCAGCACATTCGATGTCAGGAGAACCAGATGTGCGCCGACATGGTAGATCTGAAGAAGGCAAGGACAAGAATCAAGGAACTGGAGGAAGAACTCAAGGCTACACGTGATGATTATGAAGAGGAAATAGAAGTATTAGTGGAGAAGAATGACGATCTGATCAAGAAGATCGGAATATTTATGGGAGGCCCTATACCAGTAGAAGAAGACAAAGAACCCAAGGAGATTCCCCCGGAAGACTACATCATCATCGACGACACCGACTCAGATCCAGATGATAGCGATGATGACTATGTTGATGAAGCTGGAGTAGATATCATGGAGTCTGCAACTGAAGAATATTTCTAGTAGACCACCTCATCAGTAGTAGTAGTCCACCATGTAAATATAGTAGTCTAAGCACTTTTGCGATAGTTAGATCGATTGTATGCCCTTGCTTGATTGAATGAAGTGAATTTTTTGCTTTTGCCTCATGTGCATATGGGTAGTGTTTTCTCTTTAGACCCCCTCTATTCTTAAATCTCATCTTTTCTAAACCCTCAGATGCCTCCGAGACGTGACCCCGGATTTACTTTCCCACTGGAGCTCACTCAGTTGATCCAGCAGCAGAACACATTGATGCAGTTGCTAGTCCAGAATCAGAATCAGGGGGACAACAACAACAACCCACCACCACCACCACCTGTTGATCACTTAGCCCGTTTTCTTAGGTTGAATACACCGGTGTTTTCTAGTAGCACCGAGCCGATAGTGGCAGATGATTGGCTCCGCAAGACAACTAGAGAGTTGACCACAGCAGGATGCACGGATGCGGAAAAGGTGAAGTTTGCCGCACATCAGCTTGAAGGACCCGCAACATCATGGTGGGAGAATTTCACAGCCACTTTCCCCATCGACACTGTCATGTTGGACCAGTTTCAGCAGGCTTTTTGAACTTCCCATGTTTCAGCGGGAGCTATGGCCATGAAGAAGCAAGAGTTTCGCAACTTGCGCCAAGGAGGACGGACAGTTGGCCAGTATGTGGAGTACTTTAGTAAGCTAGCACGTTATTCCCCAGATGACGTTGCTACGGATGCAGCTAAGCAGGAGAAGTTTCTGGAAGGACTGAATGATGAGTTGAGCATGCAGTTGATGGTAGCAACCTTCAACAACTACCAGGAGTTGGTAGATCGTGCTCTTATGATTGAAGGGAAGCAGCAGCAGATTGAGAATCGCAAGAGGAAGTATGGACAAGGGAAGCACAATTCATGAGCTCAGCAGAAGCCACGTTTTACCCCTAGACCGGAGGACATTTTCAGCATACACATGGAGGAGGTAGCTCGCACAATCATAATGGCACCAAAAATGGTAATGGGAATGGAGGAAGTAACGGCCAGAACCGTACCAACCCATCGACCCCAGCCAAGAGAGACCTGAGCCAAGTCACTTGTTTCAAGTGCCAGAAGACCGGACATTATGCCAATGAATGTCCTGGATCGCAGAATGGAAATGGAAATGGAAGCTCTGGGACGAAGCTGAACCCTTTCAATAGGGGACAAGTGAACCACATTAACATGGAGGAGATTGAAGAGCAACCGGATGCAGTAATCGGTAAGTTTTTGGTTAAGTCATTTACTGCACTCATTATTTTTGATACTGGTGCATCGCATTCATACATATCAAGGGGATTTGTGGATAAGTATAAACTGCCAACCCAAGCCCTTAGGTTACCCATGTTAGTAACCTCGCCTAGAGCAGAATATATGGCTAGCCTATGGTGTGATCGGTTGCCATTAAGGATTGGTAACTACGTATTTCCCTCAGACCTAATAGTGTTGGAATCTCAAGGATTGAATGTGATATTAGGCATGGATTGGTTGTCGATGTACGGAGGAAACATCGATTGCGCCAATAAGTCGATCTTGCTTACCACCCCAAAAGGAAGAAGGATCAATTTTGTATCCCGACATGTGCCAAAGAGGACTCAAGTAAATTGTTTAACAGGAGGAAGTACCAGTGGTGAAGGATTTCCCAGATGTATTTCTAGAGGAATTGCCAGGC
The DNA here is from genome assembly GCF_018294505.1 of Triticum aestivum. Lineage (NCBI taxonomy): Eukaryota > Viridiplantae > Streptophyta > Magnoliopsida > Poales > Poaceae > Triticum > Triticum aestivum. The sequence continues at coordinate 395,790,882 of NC_057794.1, read as the reverse complement.
ATGCCACCGGATAGAGATATTGAGTTTTTGATGAGCTTTTGCCAGGCACAGGGCCAATATCAAAGAGACCATATAGGATGCCCGCAAAGGATTTGGTTGAGATTAAGAAGTAGATTAAGGAGTTACTAGATAAAGGATATATTCGCCCAAGTTCTTCACCTTGGGGATCGCCAGTACTTCTAGTGGAAAAGAAGGATGGATCGTTAAGGATGGTTGTTGATTATCGAAGATTGAATGAAGTAACCATCAAGAACAAGTACCCACTACCGATGATCAATGATCTGTTTGATCGATTGCAAAGAGCTAAGGTATTTTACAAGATCGATCTGCGATCAGGATACCACCAATTGAAGATTCGAGAACATGATATACCCAAGACAGCTTTTACCACCACGCACCTGCATATTTTATGAACATGATGAACAAAGTATTTATGGAGTTTTTGGATAAGTTCGTCATAGTGTTCATTGATGATATCCTGGTTTACTCGAAGAATGAAGAGGAGCATAAGGAGCATTTGCGTTTGGTGCTTGGTAAAGTCAGAGAACATCAACTATATGCCAAGTTCAGCAAATGTGAGTTTTGGTTGAAGGAAGTTGGATTTCTCAGACACGTTATATCCGGGGAAGGTATAGCAGTAGATCCCACTAAAGTTGATACTGTGACCAAGTGGGAAGCCCCAACAACAGTTGGAGAAATCCGGAGATTTCTTGGACTCACAGGATACTACCGGAGGTTTATTGAGAATTTCTCAAAAATTGCGAAGCCTATGACGGAGTTGTTGAAGAAGGATACCAAGTTCATATGGACTGAGGAATGTGAGGCTAGTTTCCAGGAGTTGAAGAAACGTTTGGTTACATCACCAGTGTTGATTTTGCCAGACCAGACCAAGGATTATGAGGTGTATTGCGACGCTTCACGTCCAGGACTTGGAGCAGTGCTTATGCAGGAAGGAAGAGTTGTTTCATATGCCTCACGACAGCTTAAGCCCCATGAGTTGAATTATGCTACGCATGATTTGGAGTTAGCAGCCGTAGTGCATGCATTGAAGACTTGGAGACATTTTCTAATTTGAAACCATTGCGAGGTGTACACGGATCACAAGAGTTTGAAGTATATTTTCACACAGAAGGAGTTGAACCTCAGACAAAGGAGATGGTTGGAGCTCATCAAGGATTATGATATGAAATTGCATTATCACCCCGGAAAGGCTAACGTAGTAGCTGACGCGTTAAGGCGTAAGAGCCATGTCAACACCCTATTGACGGGAGATTTACCAAGGGAGTTAGCCGAAAATCTTCGAGAGCTATGTTTGGAAATAGTCCTGAGAGGCTATGTAGCAGCATTGGAGATTCAGTCTACTTTGATGGATAAGATCAAAGAAGCTCAAAGGACTGTCAGGGAGATTTCTTCTATTAAGGAGAAAATGAGCAAAGGAAAATCTAAGGGATTTCGTGAGGATGAGCACGATACCTTATGGTTTGAAGACCGTGTCTATGTACCAAATGATTCGGAGATCAGGAAGTTAATCTTACAAGAGGCCCATGATTCACCATATTCGATTCACCCAGGAAATACCAAGATGTATTTGGATTTGAAGGATATATTCTGGTGGACGGGAATGAAGAAGGATATTGCGGAGTATGTAGCAGTTTGTGATGTATGTTAGAGAGTGAAGGCAGAGCATCAGAAGCCAGCAGGATTGCTACAACCATTGCCGATACCCGAATGGAAGTGGGATAAGCTAGGCATGGATTTTATTACAGGATTGCCCAGAACACGTTCAGGCTATGACTCGATATGGGTTGTAGTCGATCGTTTGACAAAGGTAGCTCATTTCATTCCCGTGAAGACTACCTATACCAGTGCAAAGTTGGCAAAGATATATATGACCAGAATCATTTGTCTGCATGGAGTTCCAAGGAGCATAGTATCATATAGAGGAACCCAATTTACCTCAAAGTTCTGGAATCAGTTACATGAAACTTTGGGTACCAGACTGGAGTTTAGCACAACTTTCCACCCGCAGACAGATGGACAGACTGAGAGAGTCAATCAGATTTTGGAGGATATGCTAAGAGCTTGTGCGCTAGATTACAGATCTAGTTGGGACGAGAATTTGCCGTATGCAGAGTTCTCTTACAACAACAACTATCAATCCAGTTTGAAGATGGCCCCTTTCGAAGCCTTGTACGGAAGGAGGTGCAGGACCCCATTGTCTTGGGATGAAGTTGGAGACCGCCAGTTGTTTGGACCGGATCTGATAAAGGAGTCTGAACAGAAAGTGAAATTGATTCGCGATTGGCTCAAGGTAGCCCAGTCCAGGCAGAAGAGTTATGCAGATTCTAAACGCAAGGAGACAGTTTACGAAGTCGGAGACCGAGTTTATCTTTGACTATCACCACTTCGAGGAGTTAAGTGCTTTGGAGTTAAAGGAAAGTTAGCGCCCCGTTTTGTAGGCCCATACAAAGTTTTGGAGCGTATGGGAGAGGTAGCCTACAAGTTGGAATTGCCTGAAGGATTGTCGGGAGTTCACGACGTGTTCCACGTTTCCCAGTTGAAGAAGTGCCATGCAGAGATGGCTGATATACCGCTGAGAGATACGGTACCACTGGAAACAATTCAGTTGGACAGTGATTTGACCTATGAGGAGAAACCAGTTAAGATTCTAGAGTATGCTAGTTGAGTCACCCGCAGTAAGGTTATCAAGTTTTGCAAGGTTCAGTGGAGCCACCACACGGAGGATGAAGCCACCTGGGAGCGAGAAGAAGATATGCTGAAGGACCACCCTCACCTATTTTCTATCCAACCCGAATCTCGAGGGCGAGATTCATCTTAAGGGGGGTAGGTTTGTAACATCCCAAATTTTCAATTTGGAATGTTATACACTAGATCATCATTGCATATCATATTTATTGCATTTTGGTTGATCCTAGAAATTTCACGCAACTCAAGGACCCTCGGAGAGAGTTGGGGATTTCGTTATTTTCATATTTGAGTTGTCTCAAATTTTGAAAATAGGATAGTTTGATTTTATTTATTTTATCTTCAATTATTTCTATTACAAAAATATGAGAGAGGGAATAAAATGACTTTCCCAAAATAAATAAATATTGCGGATTTAATAAAAAATCAAATAAGATTTTATTTTGGTTTTATTTGCTATTTTATTTGAATTTAGGAAAAATGCGCGTTTTTTCAAAATTGCATTTAGGCCCCAAATAAATGTTCATCCTGTGTGGCTTGATTTTAGAAGCCGGGGAAAATTTATTTCAGGATTTTTGGAGTCCTTTTAGTATTTCTTTTGTTTTTTTTCCGAGCGTAATTATATAAAAAAAAGTCCGAACCGACCTTGGGCCGTAACCGGCCAGGACTCCTCCTGGCCGGGCCTCTTATTAGCGCCCCGAGGCCCCTGGCCAAGCCCAGCCGCGCCCCGCCCGAAAACCCTAACCCTAGCTGGCCGCCACCGCCGCCCCGCCGCCGTCGCTGGACCGCCGCTGTCGTTCGCCGGAGTCGCCGAAGGTAGTATTTTTTTCAACTCCGGTTTTTCTCGAAAAACCGTTCGGTTTTCCAATGGTTTTGTTCGTTTTTTGTTTCAGTTTTTTAAATAGATTGGTTTTTTCCGGTTTATTTAATTAGCGAGTGTTCGTCCGTTCGTTTGTTTAACGAATGTTCGTCGGTTTTCTTTTTCTCGGATTAAATTCGCGATTTTTCTGATTGCGATTTCTGATCCGATTTTCGTTTTAGTCTAACTTTTCGCTCGTTTATCAGAATCATGCGATTCAAGCGCCTGGAGTTTCGTCTCGAAACCCTCTTTCCGTTTAACCAACCCAAACAAGTTTTTGCCACTATAAATATTGCCCTAGATCCAGAATAGTAAATAAAGCCTTTTTCTTTTGCCGTTTGTCTTTCGTTGCTTCGTTCGTTTTGATTCTTTTTGCCAACCGGAGTTCTTAAGTTGAACTTTCTGGTTAGATCTCTTATTTGAGTTTTACCTGTGCATTAGTTGAGTACTTATTGTATGCTTGTTTGTTTGCGATAGAGTGTCCGGAGTGCGCCGCTTGCTACTTCAAATCACTAGGTTTCCCGGATCATCAGCAAGGCAAGTAACACTTTGATCATGTTTTTCCCTCTACCCAGTTTTATTGCATTAGATCAATCCTCCCACATTGCGTGATTAGGATCTAATTAAATTGTGGGTTTGGGAAGTAGTTGAGGTAGTGACTATTACCTATTATTATCAAACCTTTGGAAGTTACTTCTACGTTTGCTTTATGCCATGCTATGCTAGTAGACGTGGATTGGGTGAGTGTATCCATGACAGATGTGAGATGTTAATTAATGGTTTACTTAAGGTGGCAACTTAAATACACATCTGGGTGGATTGAGGCACCTGGGTATTCCAGCGATTGCTTGTTTTTCTTTATGGACCGCCCACCCAGGCTCAAAGGGATCATGCGATTATTCATGCTAGAAACTTTCGTGTGCAGCCACAAGCTACTATGGGCTCTAGCATAGTTGATTAAGTCGTGCGAACTCTTACAGTGGTAGACTAGCAGATGTAGGGGATGTAGGTTGGTACGGTCTACCCGTTCGTAAGGTGCTAGCACTTGTGAAAGACTATGTCTCGGTCATCTATTTCTCAAATACCATGTAGTGCGAGAATCCCAACGGAGGAGATCGAGTCTTGTGGGGAAAAGTGTGCAAACCTCTGCAAAGTGTATAAACTAATCATGGTTAGACGTGTCCCCGGTTATGGACATCTTGAGTATCTAGTACCTGGATTATCATGTGAATCTCAACATGTTACTCAAAAATTAATTTTGTTGGGTTTTGTTTAATGATGATGCTTAATTGGGATTGAGAATGCTGTCAACCATTCTCAATGTTTAAAAACTACCATGATAGTTAAATAAAATCTATTCCTTTGTAGTAGGGAAAAATTGGCTTTGCGCAAAACTGTAACCATAGAGCTTTCCACCATCCAAATATGCATATAGAACAGCCTGTTTCATTCCATTACTCTCTATGTGTTATTTTGCCAGCATATTCCATGTGTTGTCCCGTTTCGGGCTGCAACGTTAATGTTACAGACTTTTCAGATGACGATTAAGGAGTTTTAGGTCGTGGTTCTATACTCAGTGATGCCGTTGGAGTTGATGGACTCACTTATCTTCCAAGCCTTCCGCTGTTATCGTTATTAGATGGCCTTAAGCCATATTTATTGTAATAAGTTCTCTTTTGAGACTCTCGATGTAATAAGTGTGTGATTGCTACTCTGTTATAAATCCTTCAAGTACTGTGTGGTGTCAGCATTACTGATCCAGGGATGACACCTGAGCACAGATATTGGACCATTTGAGGTCTGGTCGCTACATTTTGTCAGACAGGTGTCTAGACCCGCCAATCCTTTGGCCTTCTTGGCGGTTGTGGCAACCGATGAAGGAGCGGCCACCGCTTTGATCGATCGAGCAAGTTGATCATTGTACAAATCATTCACTTTTTTCAAACGTTCCTTTGGAATCTTGTTGCTACCTGTTGATGACCCACAAGTATAGGGGATCTATCATAGTCCTTTCAATAAGTAAGAGTGTTGAACCCAACGAGGAGCAGAAGGAAATGATAAGCGGTTTTCAACAAGGTATTCTCTGCAAGTACTGAAATAAGTGGTAACAGATAGTTTTGTGATAAGGTAAATTGTAACGAGCAACAAGTAGCAAAAGTAAATAAGGTGCAGCAAGGTGGCCTGATCCTTTTTGTAGCAAAGGACAAGCCGGACAAATTCTTATATAAGGAAAAGAGCTCCCGAGGACACATGGGAATATCGTCAAGCTAGTTTTCATCACGCTCATATGATTCGCGTTCGGTACTTTGATAATTTGATATGTGGGTGGACTGGTGCTTGGGTGTTGTTCTTACTTGAACAAGCATCCCACTTATGATTAACCTCTATTGCAAGCATCCGCAACTACAACAAAAGTATTAAGGTAAACCTAACCATAGCATGAAACATATGGATCCAAATCAGCCCCTTACGAAGCAACGCATACACTAGGGTTTAAGCTTCTGTCACTCTAGCAACCCATCATCTACTTATTACTTCCCAATGCCTTCCTCTAGGCCCAAATAATGGTGAAGTGTTATGTAGTCGACGTTCACATAACACCACTAGAGGTTAGACAACATACATCTCATGAAAATATCGAACGAATACCAAATTCACATGACTACTAATAGCAAGACTTCTCCCGTGTCCTCAGGAACAAACGTAACTACTCACAAAGCATATTCATGTTCATAATCAGAGGGGTAATAGTATGCATAAAGGATCTGAACATATGATCTTCCACCAAGTAAACGAACTAGCATCAACTACAAGGAGTAATCAACACTACTAGAAACCTACTAGCACCAATCCCGGACTTAGAGACAAGAATTGGATACAAGAGATGAACTAGGGTTTGGAGATGAGATGGTGCTGGTGAAGATGTTGATGGAGATTGCCCTCTCCCGATGAGAGGAGCATTGGTGATGACGATGGTGATGATTTCCCCCTCCTGGAGGGAAGTGTCCCCGGCAGAACAGCTTTGCCGGAGCCCTAGATTGGTTCCGCCAAGGTTCCGCCTCGTGGAGGCGGAGTCTCGTCCCGAAAGGTTGCTTATGATTTTTTTCTCATCGAAAGACTTCATATAGGAGAAGATGGGCGTCGGAGAGCCACCAGGGGGCCCACGAGGTAGGGGGCGCGCCCAGGGGGGAGGGGCGCGCCCCCACCCTTGTGAGCAGGGTGTGGGCCCCCTGGCCTTCATCTTTGGTGATGATTTTTCTTTATTTATTTTAAGATATTTTGTGGAGTTTCAAGACTTTTGGAGTTGCGCAGAATAGGTCTCCAATATTTGCTCCTTTTCCAGCTAGAATTCCAGCTGCCGGCATTCCCCCTCTTCATGGTAAACCTTGTAAAATAAGAGAGAATAGCCATAAGTATTGTGACATAACGTGAAATAACAGCCCATAATGCAATAAATATTAACATAAAAGCATGACGCAAAATGGACGTATCAACTCCCCCAAGCTTAGACCTCGCTTGTCCTCAAGCGAAAAGCCGATAACAATAAATATGTCCTCATGTTTAGAGGTAGAGGCATCGATAAAAAATAAAATACGGACATGAAGGCATCATGATTGTTTCATAACAGCAACATATATAGATTTGTCATATGATTACTTATGTTCAAGTGATGATCTTTTCACAATGCAAAAGTATGAATCAGAAACCTTATTAGGCGCTAACAAATTATAACCTCAGTCATTGAAGCAATTGCAATTTATCATAACATCGGAAGGAGTCTATGTCAGAGCTTAAAAGCAAGTCCACATACTCAACTATCACTTAGTCCTTCATAATTGCTAACACTCACGCAATACTTGTGGTTATGAAGTTTCAATCAGACACAGAGAAAGATTGGGGCTTATAATGCTGTCTCCAAACTTATTCACCTTTGGGTGATGTCAACAATAATAGTTCATGCTAACGTACATCCAATTGGATATATATATCAGGATCACCCCACCATGAAGTGCTTGCCAAAGGATAAAATGAAAAAGGGAAAGGTGAATATTACCTTGACTCTTGCATAAGATAGAGGATAATAATAAAAGATAGGCCCTTCGCAGAGGGAAGCAGAGGTTGCCATGCGCTTTTATGGTTGGATGCACAAAATCTTAATGCAAAATAACGTCACTTTATATTGCCCCTTGTATGTGAACCTTTATTATCCAGTCCATCGCTTTTATTGCGTCCACAACAAGTTCGTACAAAGCTTATTTCTCTGCACTAATAAGTCATGCATATTTAAAGAGCAATTTTTATTGCTTGCACCGATGACAACTTACTTGAAGGATCTTACTCAATCCATAGGTAGATATGGTGGACTCTCATGGCTAAACTGGTTTAAGGGTATTTGGAAGCACAAGTAGTATCTCTACTTGGTGCTGAGAATTTGGCTAGCATGAGGGGGAAAGGCAAGCTCAACATGTTTGAATGATCCATGACAATATACTTTAACTGAGATGCGAGAAAACATAACCCATTACGTTGTCTTCCTTGTCCAACATCAACTCTTTAGCATGTCATACTTAATGAGTGCTCCCAATTATGAAAGATGTCAATGATAGTATATCTATATGTGAAACCTCTCTCTCCTTATTACTTCCTATTAATTGCCACGATGACTAAAGCTATATTTGCCAACTCCTAACAACTTTTTAATCATCATACTCTTTCTATGTGAAGTCATTACTCTCAATAAGATCAATATGAACTCTTTGTTTCTTTTTATTCTTTCTTTTATTCACTCAAGATCATGGCAAAATAATCAAGCCCTTGACTCAACACTAATCTTTATTATATATAGCTCACGGACTAGATTGCATAGAGGGTTCATAAAGCAAACTTCAAAACTAGATCATGCCGTGACTTTATTCTACTAAATCAAGATACTACTAATAGGATTGAACTAAGAAAAATGGTAAAGATAGGAGTTGTGATGGTGATACGATACCGGGGCACCTCCCCCAAGCTTAGCAGTTGCCAAGGGGAGTGCCCTACCCATGTGATGAGGTCCCCTTCTTTGTTGTTGGAGGTGGAGGTGTTGTTGATGACGCAAGCTTGTCGTCCCCTTCCATGGCATAGGCTCACCCTCATAGAAGGATGATCAAGTCTCCGAAATTCTCAAATCTGCAACGGAAACAGCTCGAAACGAAAACAGGGGATATTTGCGTGATACGGGGGTCAAAACCTTCGGGAGAATATATAATGAATTTTTACCGACCAAAATATGTATCATGCAGGAAAATGGAGTCCGGAGGGCACACGAGGTGCTCACGAGGTAGGGGGGTGCGCCCAGGGCGGTAGGGCACGCCCTCCACCCTCGTGGAGGGCTCGTGTCCTCCCTGGACTGCTACCTATTTTTCTATTTTTCTAAATATTCCGAAACGGAGAAATATTGCCTTAAAGATTGTTTTGGAGTCGGTTTACTTACCGTACCACATACCTATTCCTTTTCGGAGTCTGGAACGTTCTGGAAAGTGTCCCTTATGTATTCCTTCGGGGTTACGGTTTCAATAACATTGGTTTCAACATCTATAGTATTACCTGAGATATAGTGCTTGATTCTTTGACCGTTTACCACCTTCGGATTTGTGCCTTCAAAATTGTTGATTTTTATGGCACCGGAACGATAGACCTCCTCGATAACGTAGGGCCCTTCCCATTTAGAGAGAAGTTTTCCTGCAAAAAATCTTAAACGAGAGTTGTATAGCAATACATAATCACCTACATTAAACTCACGCTTTTGTATCCTTTTGTCATGCCATCTTTTAACTTTTTCTTTAAACAACTTGGCATTTTCATAGGCTTGGGTTCTCCATTCATCAAGTGAGCTAATATCAAATAACCTCTTCTCACCGGCAAGTTTGAAATCATAGTTAAGCTCTTTAATAGCCCAATATGCCTTATGTTCTAGTTCGAGAGGTAAGTGACATGCTTTTCCATAAGACATTTTATACGGAGACATACCCATAGGATTCTTATATGCAGTTCTATATGCCCATAATGCATCATCAAGTTTCCTGGACCAATTCTTTCTAGACCTATTAACAATATTTTGCAAAATTAATTTGAGCACTCTATTACTCAATTCTACTTGACCACTAGACTGTGGGTGATAAGGAGATGCAATTCTATGATTAACATCATATTTGGCAAGCATTTTACGGAAAGCACCATGAATAAAGTGTGAACCACCATCAGTCATTAAATATCTAGGGACTCCAAACCTCGGAAAAATAACTTCCTTAAGCATTTTAATAGAAGTGTTATGATCAGCACTACTAGTTGGAATAGCTTCTACCCACTTAGTAACGTAATCAACAGCAACTAAAATATGAGTGTATCCATTGGAGGCAGGAAAAGGTCCCATATAATCAAAGCCCCAAACATCAAATGGTTCGATAACAAGTGAATAATTCATAGGCATTTCTTGACGTCTACTAATATTACCAATTCTTTGACATTCATCACAAGATAAAACAAACTTACGGGCATCCTTGAAGAGAGTAGGCCAATAAAAACCAGATTGCAATACCTTATGTGCAGTTCTATCTCCAGCGTGGTGTCCTCCATAAGCTTCGGAGTGACACTTGCGTAGGATCGGTTCCTGTTCATGCTCAGGTACACAACGTCTAATAACACCATCTACTCCTTTATAAAGATGTGGGTCATCCCAAAACTAATGTCTCAAATCATAAAAGAACTTTTTCTTTTGTTGGTATGTGAAACTAGGTGGTATAAATTTAGCAACAATATAATTAGCATAATCAGCATACCATGGAGTGCTATGAGAAGTGCTTATGACATTTAATTGTTCATCAGGAAAGCTATCATCAATAGGTAGTGGGTCATCAAGAACATTCCCTAACCTAGATAAGTTGTCTGCAACTGGGTTCTCAGCTCCTTTTCTATCAACAATATGCAAATCAAATTCTTGCAGCAAGAGAACCCATCTAATAAGTCTAGGTTTAGCATCTTTCTTTTCCATAAGACATTTAATAGCAGCATGATCAGTGTGAATAGTTACTTTAGAATCAACAATATAGGGTCTGAATTTATCACAAGCAAACACAACTGCTAAAAGTTCCTTTTCGGTAGTAGCATAATTTCTTTGAGCATTGTCTAGAGTCTTACTAGCATAATGGATAACATTTAATTTCTTATCAACTCTTTGCCCTAGAACAGAACCTACAACATAATCACTAGCATCACACATAATTTCAAAGGGTAAATTCCAATCAGGTGGCTGAACAATAGGTGCAGAGACTAATGCTTTCTTAAGTATTTCAAATGCTTCTACACAATCATCATCAAAGACAAATGGTACATCTTTTTGTAATAAATTAGTCAGAGGCCGAGAAATTTTTGAGAAGTCCTTAATGAACCTCCTATAAAATCCGGCATGACCAAGGAAACTTCTTATACCTTTGATGTCCTTGGGACATGGCATCTTTTCAATAGCGTCAACCTTGGCTTTATCAACTTCAATACCTCTTTCAGAAACTTTGTGCCCCAAGACAATACCTTCATTAACCATAAAGTGGCACTTTTCCCAATTCAAGATAAGATTAGTTTCTTCACATCTCTGCAAAACTCGATCAAGATTGCTCAAGCAATCATCAAAAGAGGAACCATAGACGGAAAAGTCGTCCATGAAAACCTCACAAATCTTTTCACAAAAATCAGAGAATACATCATGCATCTTTGAAAGGTAGCAGGTGCATTAAATAAACCAAAAGGCATACATCTATAAGCAAAAGTACCAAAAGGGCATGTAAAAGTAGTCTTTGATTGATCTTTAGCCGACACAGGTATTTGAGAGAAACCAGAATAACCATCTAGAAAGCAATAATGTGTATGTTTGCATAATCTTTCTAGCATTTGATCAATAAAAGGTAAGGGGTAATGATCTTTCTTAGTGGCTTTATTTAATTTTCGGAAATCAATTACCATCCTATAACCTGTAATAATTCTTTGAGGAATCAATTCATCTTTATCATTAGGGACAACAGTAATACCTCCCTTCTTAGGGACACAATGGACAGGACTTACCCACTGACTATCAGCAACGGGATAAATTATACCTGCCTCCAGAAGCTTGAGTATTTCCTTCCTTACCACTTCTTTCATTTTAGGGTTCAAACATCGTTGAGGATCACATACTGGTTTAGCATCCGCTTCCAAATTTATTTTATGCTGACATAGAGTGGGACTAATGCCCGTAAGATCATCAAGAGTATATCCAATAGCGGCACGGTGCTTCTTCAGAGTTTTCAATAATCTTTCTTCTTCATGCTCTGAAAGGTTAGCACTAATAATAACAGGATATATTTTCTTTTCATCAAGATAAGCATACTTAAGATTATCAGGCAACGGTTTAAGCTCAAAAATGGGATCACCCTTGGGTGGAGGAGGATCCCCTAGGATTTCAACAGGCAAATTGTGTTTCAGAATAGGTTCCTGTTTAAAGAATATTTCATCTATTTCCTTTCTTTCATTCATAAACATATCATTTTCATGGTCTAGCAAATAGTGTTCTAAAGGATCACTAGGAGGTACAACAATAGAAGCAAGACCAATAATTTCATCCTTACTAGGCAATTCTTCCTCACGATGTTGTTTACTGAATTTAGAGAAATTAAACTCATGAACCATATCATCCAAGCCAACAGTAACAACATTCTTTTTGCAGTCTATCGTAGAATTAATAGTATTCAAGAAGGGTCTACCAAAATTAATGGGACAAAAGCTATCTTGTGGAGAACCAAGAACAAGAAAGTCAGCGGGATATTTGGTTTTCCCACACAAGACTTCAACATCTCTAACAATTCCCATTGCAGATATAGTATCTCTATTGGCAAGTTTAATTGTAACATCAATATCTTCTAACTCAGCAGGTGCGATATCATGCATAATTTCTTTATATAAGTCAATAGGTATAACACTAACACTAGCACCCATATCACATAAGCCATGATAACAATGATCTCCTATTTTAACAGAAATAACAGGCACGCCTACCACAGGTCTATGTTTATCTCTATCACAGGGTTTAGCAATTCTAGCAGTTTCACCAGAGAATTCAATGACATGCCCATCAATATTATCAGACAAGAGATCTTTAACAATAGCAATATTAGGTTCTAGTTTGACTTGCTCAGGAGGTGTATAAGTTCTAGTATTGCTTTTACGAACAACAGTTGAAGCTTTAGCATGATCCTTTACTCTAGCAGGGAAAGGTGATTTCTCAACATAAGAGGTGGGAACAATAGGATCATTAGAAGTGATGGTCTTTTCTTCAACTTTAATAGGTGCAGCTACTTTTACTTCTATGGGAGGATGATATTTAAACCACTTCTCCTTCGGGAGATCAACATAAGTAGCAAAAGATTCACAGAAAGAAGCTACTATCTCAGAGTCAAGTCCATATTTAGTGCTAAACTTACGGAAAATATCGGTATCCATAAAAGATTTAACACAATCAAACTTAGGTGTCATACCTGACTCCTTACCTTCGTCGAGGTCCCAATATTCAGAGTTGCGTTTAATTCTATCCAATAAATTCCATCTGAATTCAATAGACTTCATTATAAAAGAGCCAGCACAAGAAGTATCGAGCATGGTGCGATTGTTATCAGAAAGCCGAGCATAAAAATTCTGGAGAATTGTCAATTTTGAGAGCTCATTATTGGGGCATGAATATAACATTGATTTAAGCCTCCCCCAAGCTTGAGCGATGCTTTCTCCTTCGCGAGGCCAAAAATTATATATATAATTGCGATCACGATGAACAAGATGCATAGAGTAATACTTTTGATGAAATTCCAATTTCATTCTTTTATAGTTCCATGATCTTGTATCATCACATAGCCTATACCATGTCGATGCGTCTCCCTCCAAATATAAAGGGAAAGCCTTCTTCTTAACAACATCATCGGGTATACCTGCAAGCTTAAATAATCCACAAATATCATCCAAATAGCGTAGATGCTCGTCGGGATGCTTTGTCCCATCTCCTGTAAAAGTATTAGCCAGCAGTTTTTCCATAATACCCGAAGGAAATGCAAAAGGAGTTTCATTTTCAATAGGTTCAGTAGGTTGAGGAGCAACTCTTTGCTCTACTGGACGGGGTGAAGATACCCCGAACAAGCCCCTCACAGATTCAGTTTCCATAGTAACAAGTGACAGAAAATTTCAGCACACTATATAAATTTTTCCTTACCAAATTCCACCTACCAAAGGCGCTACACTCCCCGGCAACGGCGCCAAAAAAGAGTATTGATGACCCACAAGTATAGGGGATCTATCGTAGTCCTTTCGATAAGTAAGAGTGTCGAACCCAACGAGGAGCAGAAGGAAATGATAAGCGGTTTTCAGCAAGGTATTCTCTGCAAGTACTGAAATAAGTGGTAACAGATAGTTTTGTGATAAGGTAAATTGTAACGAGCAACAAGTAACAAAAGTAAATAAGGTGCAGCAAGGTGGCCCAATCCTTTTTGTAGCAAAGGACAAGCCGGACAAATTCTTATATAAGGAAAAGAGCTCCCGAGGACACATGGGAATATCGTCAAGCTAGTTTTCTTCACGCTCATATGATTCGCGTTCGGTACTTTGATAATTTGATATGTGGGTGGACCGGTGCTTGGGTGCTGTTCTTACTTGAACAAGCATCCCACTTATGATTAACCTCTATTGCAAGCATCCGCAACTACAACAAAAGTATTAAGGTAAACCTAACCATAGCATGAAACATATGGATCCAAATCAGCCCCTTACGAAGCAACGCATAAACTAGGGTTTAAGCTTCTGTCACTCTAGCAACCCATCATCTACTTATTACTTCCCAATGCCTTCCTCTAGGCCCAAATAATGGTGAAGTGTTATGTAGTCGACGTTCACATAACACCACTAGAGGTTAGACAACATACATATCATCAAAATATCGAACGAATACCAAATTCACATGACTATTAATAGCAAGACTTCTCCTGTGTCCTCAGGAACAAATGTAACTACTCACAAAGCATATTCATGTTCATAATCAGAGGGGTAATAGTATGCATAAAGGATCTGAACATATGATCTTCCACCAAGTAAACAAACTAGCATCAACTACAAGGAGTAATCAACACTACTAGCAACCTACTAGCACCAATCCCGGACTTAGAGACAAGAATTGGATACAAGAGATGAACTAGGGTTTGGAGATGAGATGGTGCTGGTGAAGATGTTGATGGAGATTGCCCTCTCCCGATGAGAGGAGCGTTGGTGATGACGATGGTGATGATTTCCCCCTCCTGGAGGGAAGTGTCCCCGGCAGAATAGCTCTGCCGGAGCCCTAGATTGGTTCCGCCAAGGTTCCGCCTCGTGGCGGCGGAGTCTCGTACCGAAAGGTTGCTTATGATTTTTTTCTCATCGAAAGACTTCATATAGGAGAAGATGGGCGTCGGAGAGCCACCAGGGGGCCCACGAGGTAGGGGGCGCGCCCAGGGGGAGGGGCGCGCCCAGGGGGAGGGGCGCGCCCCCCACCCTCGTGATCAGGGTGTGGGCCCCCTGGCCTTCATCTTTGGTGATGATTTTTCTTTATTTATTTTAAGATATTCTGTGGTGTTTCAGGACTTTTGGAGTTCTGCAGAATAGGTCTCCAATATTTGCTCCTTTTCCAGCCAGAATTCCAGCTGCCGGCATTCCCCCTCTTCATGGTAAACCTTGTAAAATAAGAGAGAATAGCCATAAGTATTGTGACATAACGTGAAATAACAGCCCATAATGCAATAAATATTAACATAAAAGCATGACGCAAAATGGACGTATCACCTGTCATGTTTCAATCACCTGATACGAATAAGAACAAACCAGTTAGTACAGATGATAAAACTTGATGTAAATACAATAAATATATCACATATGAATAATAAATGGAATTGTCACAATAATACATATAGTTGTTACACACAAAAATACATAGAGTTGTTGCACACACGAATACATAGAGTTGTTGCACACACGAATACATAGAGTTGCTACACACACGAATACATAGAGTTGTGACACACATACATAGAGTTCTCACACGATTACATGGAGTTGTTAGAAATAAGGGTCAATATTAGGTGCAACATTTGGATCAGGGCTTTCATCATCGCTATCACGTCCATTCATACATTCATCCTCGAAGTCTTCAGGGGGCCCTCATCCTCATCTAGCCCCATGTGACATCGCATAAGTAATGCCAAATCTCGAGGGTCAGAAACATCCTCGTATTCGTCCTCTGCATTATCTACTTTTATGTCATCCATGGCCTCATGTTCCATAGCATCATGTTCGTGATGCACGCCATCATCTTCCTCTGCATCATCTTCGTCTTTGTCAGTGTCTGCTTCTTGAAAGAACTCTCCCTCGTATGTGTTAGGGTTTATATGGTAATCGTCCTTGTTTGGGGTATGTACCTTGATACGCGAGGGTACCTTGTACACGACATCCAACTTCAAGAGATCGATATATTCCGTAGATGTGCACGCGTATGGGAGAAAAACACTTGTGTAGCCTGTTGAGCCATAATATAGACATCATTTCCTGCATATTTCAATGCTCGTTCAACTTCGACAAAGCCAATACTAGGGGTTCATCTCACTTTCTCAGGATTGAGTCAGCTGCATCTGAATACGATGGGCTTCACTCCTTGTAAACCACAATACTGCAGATCATAAATTTCTTCGATGGTTCCATAGTAGTTACATCCATCTGTTGGTCCGCACTATTTATTGACCTTCGGTTTGGCCTCTCACGCGTGTGTTTATCATTGTGGAAGCGATACCCATTCATGGCGTAAGCCTTAAATGACTTGGCCTTGTATTCAAAACCTTTGGCTACTTCTCTCACTTTGGCGTCCATATCAACCTCCTGATATGCCTACAAGATTGATAGGAGGTTGTCTGGTTCATTAGTGGAAGCTTTACCGGCAAGTAAGATCAACTTGGAGTAACATAAAGTTAAAAAAGTTATTTTTCTTGAGAACCAAGAAATGAAACCGCCATCAGCATTGGTATCTTCAAGAAGGTCTGCTGATTCTTCATCGCTAGGAGGCCGTGGTAGCTTCCAGAATTCGTTCTGGAATTCCCTAGCAATGGGAAGAATTCGAGTTAGAACTCAAGACTAGTGAGTAGTTGTCAATAAAGGTGTTCTACACTTACTTTATGTACGGTTGCACTTCTTCCATGTTGGTCAAGACATAGATCATAATAGTCGACCACTCAGTAGGTGAAAAGTTCTTGGGCTTCGGTCCAATTGCTTTGCCACCTTGGCCTTCGAAGAGGCTAAGGTCGGAAACATTACTGGTGGGTTCTTCATTGTAACGAGGAGCTGGATTTAACCTAGTCTGAATACTGTCATGATAGTACTTTGTCGTGGTCGTGGCCACCTCCTTGTTCAGGTATGCCTCGGCCATGGAGGCTTCAATGCAGGCTTTATTCTTACATTTCCCACGAAGATGCTTGAACTCCCGTTCAGGTGCATACTGCCATCGGAACTGCACATGTCCTCCCATTCTAGCCGCATACGCGAGATGTAAGATCTTATGTTGCATCGGGTTAAAGAAACCTGGCGGAAATATCATCTCTAACTTGCATAGCAACTCAGGTGCTTGTTCCTCCAACTTTGCAACCACTTCATAATCTAGTTCTTTGGCACAAAGCTGACGGAAGAAGTAGCTCAACTCCGCCAGCACTCGCCAAATATCCTCTCTGACATACCCTCGAATCATCACAGACATTATCTGCTCAAGCCATACATGGTAATCATGACTCTTGAGGCCTCCTATTCTCTTTGTAACCATATTCACTCCCCTCATGATATTAGCTGCATATCCATCAGGGAAGTACAAGTTGTTCACAGTCCATTGGAGAATTTCCTTCCTTTGGGGCATTGAAGGGGTGAAAGGGGCTGGTGGCTTCTTCCAAGAATTACCATTTGCACGAGGCACCAAATTTAATTTTGGCATGTTGCATAGTTTTGCTTGATCGATCCAAGCCTGAATGTTATCCTTTGACTTCTCGGTGTCGAGGAGCGTGCCGAGTAAGGCCTCCACAATATTCTTTGCAGTGTGCATTACGTCAATGTTGTGTGGAAGTAGAAGATCTTTAAAGTAAGGGAGCCTCCATAAGCTTGGAATGTGAGTCCACTAGTGTGTCTCTCCATATCCCACAAAACCTTTCCCATCGAGCTTTTCCTCGAGAGCATCTAACTCATCCTTAAGCTGGGCACCGGTCATAATAGGTGGTGGCGGGTCATCAATGCTACCTCTTGAGCACTTACGTTGGTTTTCCCTTGAAGAGGAAAGGGTGGTGCAGAAAAGTAGCATAAGTATTTCCCTCAGTTTTTGAGAACCAAGGTATCAGTCCAGTAGGAGGCCACGCACGAGTCCCTCGCACCTACACAAAAAAATAAATCCTCGCAACCAACACGATAAGGGGTTGTCAATCCCTACACGGTCACTTACGAGAGTGAGATCTGATAGATATGATAATATAATATTTTTGTTATTTTTATGATAAAGATGCAAAGTAAAATAAAAGGCAAAGGAAATAAATAGGTATTGGAAGATTAATATGATGGAAGATAGACCCGGGGGCCATAGGTTTCACTATTATACATAAAAGAATTCAGAGAAGATTCAAATATTATTCATAGATAGACTTGATCATAAACCCACAATTCATCGGTCTCAACAAACACACCACAAAAAGAAGATCACATCGGATAGTTCTCCACAAGAGAGGGGGAGAACGTTGTATTGAGATCCACAAAGAGAGAAGAAGCCATATAGCTACTAACTATGGACCCGTAGGTCTGAGGTAAACTACTCACACTTCATCGGAGGGGCTATGGTATTGATGTAGAAGCCCTCCGTGATCGATGCCCCCTCTGGCGGAGCTCCGGAACAGGCCCCAAGATGGGATCTTATGGATACAAAAAGTTACGGCGGTGAAAATAGGGTTTTGGCTCCGTATCTGATCGTTTGGGGGTACGTGGATATATATAGGAGGAAGGAGTACGTCGGTGGAGCAACAGGGGGCCCACGAGGGTGGAGGGCGCGCCTAGGGTAGGCAAGCGCGCCCCCTACCTCGTGGCCTCCTGTTTCTTTTCTTGACGTAGGGTCCAAGTCTCTCTTGTCTTATTCGTTGAGAAAATAACTTTCCCGAAGGTTTCATTCCGTTTGGACTCCGTTTGATATCCCTTTTCTTCGAAACCCTAAAACAGGCAAAAAAACAACAATTCTGGGCTGGGCCTCCGGTTAATAGGTTAGTCCCAAAAATAATATAAAAGTGGATAATAAAGCCCAATAATGTCCAAAATAGTAGAGAATATAGCACGGAGCAATAAAAAATTATAGATACGTTGGAGACGTATCAAGGATCCCCAAGCTTAATTCCTGCTCGTCCTCGAGTAGGTAAATGATAAAAACAGAATTTTTGATGCGGAGTGCTACTTAGCATAATTTTAATGTAATTCTTCTTAATTGTGGTATGAATATTCAGATCTGAAAGATTCAAGACAAAAGTTCATATTGACATAAAAATAATAATACTTCAAGCATACTAACAAAGCAATTATGTCTTCTCAAAATAACATGGCTAAAGAAAGTTATCCCTACAAAATCATATAGTCTGGCTATGCTCTATCTTCACCACACAAAATATTTAAATCATGCACAACCCCGATGACAAGCCAAGCAATTGTTTCATACTTTTGACATTCTCAAAACTTTTCAATTTTCACGCAATACATGACGTGAGCCATTGATATAGCACTATAGGTGGAATAGAGTGGTGGTTGTGGAGAAGACAAAAAGGGAGAAGATAGTCTCACATCAACTAGGCGTATCAACGGGCTATGGAGATGCCCATCAATATATATCAATGTGAGTGAGTTGGGATTGCGATGCAACGGATGCACTAGAGCCATAATTATATGAAAGCTCAAAAAGAAACTAAGTGGGTGTGCATCCAACTTTCTTGCTCATGGAGACCTAGGGCAATTTGAGGAAGCACATCATTGGAATATACAAGCCAAGTTCTATAATGAAAGATTCCCACTAGTATATGAAAGTGATAATATGAGAGACTCTCTACTATGAAGATCATGGTGCTATTTTGAAGCACAAGTGTGGTAAAAGGATAGTAACATTGTCCCTTCTCTCTTTTTCTCTCCTTTTTTTTATTTGGGCATTTTCTCTACTTATTTTTATGCCCTCTTTTCTTTCTCGCTCTTTTTTTATTTTGCGTCCGGAGTCTCATCCCGACTTGTGGGGGAATCATAGTCTCCATCATCCTTTCCTCACTGGGACAATGCTCTAATAATGATGATCATCACACTTTTATTTTTCTTACAACTCAACAATTACAACTCGATACTTAGAACAAAATATGACTCTATATGAATGCCTCCGGCGGTGTACCGGGATATGCAATGATGCATGAGTGACACGTATGAAAGAATTCTGAATGGTGGCTTTGCCACAAATACAATGTCAACTACATGATCATGCTAAGCAATATGACAATGATGGAGTGTGTCATAATAAACTGAACGGTGGAAAGTTGCATGGCAATATATCTCGGAATGGATATGAAAATGACATAATAGGTAGGTATGGTGGCTGTTTTGAGGAAGGTATATGGTGGGTGTATGATACCGGCGAAAGGTGCGCGGTATTAGAGAGGCTAGCAAAGGTGGAAGGGTGAGAGTGCGTATAATCCATGGACTCAACATTAGTCATAAAGAACTCATATACTTATTGCAAAACTCTACAAGTTATCAAAGCAAAGTATTACGTGCATGCTCCTAGGGGGATAGATTGGTAGGAAAAGACCATCGCTCGTCCCCGACCGCCACTCATAAGGAAGGCAATCAAAAAATAAATCATGTTCCGACTTCATCACATAACGGTTCACCATACGTGCATGCTACGGGAATCACAAACTTCAACACAAGTATTTCTCAAATTCACAACTACTCAACTAGCGCAACTTTAATATCACCATCCTTATATCTCAAAACAATTATCAAGTATCAAAATTATCATAGTATTCAACACACTCATAAGAAAGTTTTCATTATTAATCTTGTATACCAAGCATATTAGGATTTTAAGCAAATTACCATGCTATTTAAGACTCTCAAAATAATCTAAGTGAAGCATGATAGATCAATAGTTTCTATAAAACAAATCCACCACCGTGCTCTAAAAGATATAAGTGAAGTACTAGAGCAAAACTATATAACTCAAAAGATATAAGCGAAGCACATCGAGTATTCTAACAAATTCTAAATCATGTATGGCTCTCTCAAAAGGTGTGTACAGCAAGGATGATTGTGGTAAACTAACAAGAAAAGACTCAAATCATACAAGACGCTCCAAGCAAAACACATATCATGTGGCGAATAAAAATATAGCTCCAAGTACCGATAGAAGTAGACGAAAGAGGGGATGCCTTCCGGGGCATCCCCAAGCTTTGGCTTTTAGGTGTCCTTAGATTATCTTGGGGGTGCCATGGGCATCCCCAAGCTTAGGCTCTTGCCACTCCTTGTTCCATAATCCATCAAATCTTTACCCAAAACTTGAAAACTTCACAACACAAAACTTAAAGTAGAAAATCTCGTGTCAGGACCCCGACTCAAAGTCACATCAATCTAGCTTGTAACACCTCATATCACTTTGCGGCCTCACGCACGGTATCCCCACGGGTGTTGCCTTACCTTTTCCCGGGACCGTTTGCGCCTTTTGGCTCACGTATATGATAGTGTCGCTAGCATCCATATGATAAGGAGCCCGGGCTGACATGACTAGTTGTAAACCCAAAGTGGCGCAGACTTATAGGGGCAGGCATCCATGACCCAGCTTCGAACGTGTCGGTCATCAGCATGTGGGTCCGGGCTGTAGCACTGGGCTAGCAGGACTCCGGTAAACCGGGCTGTAGCGGGCTAACAGGACTCCGGTACTCAATGCGTGACATTTCCCCGAAGGGACAGACACAGGAACGAAGAAGGACACATGCCAGCCAGCCTAAGTGTTCCAGAGCAGTAGCAAGCTACCATGGCTCAGCGGTAACCCTAGGAGACATTTCCCGGTAAGAGAGGCTACTAAAGATAAACAACTAGATAGTCAGATCCCACACATACCAAGCATTTCAATATCATACACACAATATGCTCGATATGTGCAAATACAACATGGCATCACAACATGACTCTATGACACAAGTACTTTATTTAAGGCTCAGAGAGCCATACATAACATACACATAGGTACGGGTCACACGACCCAGCATTCAAGTCATACAGTCATACAAACCAGCAGCGGAAGTAACTTGTCTGAGTACAGACAACTAGCAAAATAAAAGAGGCTTGGAAAGCCTAGCTATACTACGTGGTCCTTCACAAGCTCAGGATCACCACCTGGGCCTTAGCCTACTCATTGATGTCAACGTCTACGAAGAACCCATCAGAAGGGGTTGCAGCGTCTTCTGTAAAAATGTAAATTATAGCAACATGAGTACAAAGGTACTCAGCAAGACTTACATCAGATCCTACATACATGCACATTATCAAGAAGGGTTGGTGGAGTTATTGCAGCAAGCCAGCTTTGACTCTTGGCTAGACTATCCTACGAGACTCCAACTTGAAATGGTTTTGCGTACACGAGTCCACTACTCACCACTTCAATACACTACCGAGGATCCACCTCCGTCTTCCTACGGAAGAGCCATCCTCGGCACTCACACTTATCTTGAGGCTTTTAGTAGTTTCCATTTACTTGTCTATGAACTGTATAGGCAACCAAGTAGTCCTTTACCGCGGACGCGGCTATTCGAATAGATCATGATAACCCTGCAGGGGTGTACTTCTTCATACATGTTTCCACCACTTAGCGTCTGCACACGACATGTGCTCGGCAGACTTCAAGCGAAAGCCGACGTGGGTGTAGACCACGACCTACCTAAACACCTAAGTCTCTAGTCCAGGTTTATCGCCTATCCAGGTTCCATCCGCAGGGAGTCCGGCCGAGGTTTCCCATACGGCCCCGAACGATGTGAACAGGGTTCCCGAGATACCTAACGGGTATTCGGTACACCCGGCCACGTACCTACCGCATCACAGCCCACCCCTACGGTCAGCGCTGTCCACGGCCTCCAGTAGGCTACAAACACCAGAAACTACTTGCAACTCCTGGACAGAGAGCTAGGGTGAATAAGAAGTCGAGCGGGGTCATATTTCAGGGCCCAATGCATGGTAGTAGCTGTATCTTAAATCACACATACAGATCTCAGTGCTTAAGGTCGGCTTCAATGAAACAACCCACCATGTACTCCTACATGGCCTCTCATCGATACCTTTACCAAATCGTGTTCACCACACCACTCTCATTACCGACATAATCATTTCACTCTAGCCCATCACCCAGATGAACCAGACCTGACACGACTCTAAGCATAGCAGGCATAGCAAGGTAGGAACAACACATACATATGGCTCAATCAACTCCTACACATGCTAGTGGGTTTCATCTAGTTACTGTGGCAATGACAGGTCATGCAGAGGAAGTGGGTTCAACTACCGTAGCACACAGCAGTTTGAAACGCGTTGTCTTAATGTAGTAAAAGAGAGCAGGAGCGAGATCATGGGATTGTATCGATATGATCAAATGGTTGGTTGCTTGCCTGATGGTTCGATGCACTGATACGGTTCTTCGTTAGGGTAATCACGGTACTCCTCGGAGGCAGAACCTGCCGCAAAGAACACCGATACACAACCATCACCAAACAATGTGCAACAATATGATGCATGCATGAAACATGGCAATATGAGTGTGTTGGGCTAATGCAACTAAGACCAGAGGGGTTTGAACCAATTTGAATCAAAGATTCAAATTTCAAACTCAAACATGGCCCTTTAAAGTGTTTTTCCTTGTTCTGCATTAAACATCAGGTTAACTTGTTTAATCATGCATGAAAATAGTACAGATGGATAGATTGGATTTTTCTGATCATTTTTCATATATAATTTGTCTGATTTGGAGTTACAGAATAAAAGTTATGAATTTTTGAAGTTTAAACTATATTCTGGAATTTCCTATATTAGATTAATTCCAGAAAATCAATTATTGCGTCAGCCTGACGTCAGTGTGACATCAGCAGGTCAACGGGACACGTCCGGGTCAAACCTGACAGTGGGTCCCGCGTGTCAGTGTGATTAGATTAGTTAAAGTTTAATTAAAACTAAACCTGTTTAATTAACAGGGCTGGGCCCCACCTGTCATAGACTCAGGGGAGTCAACCAGGGCCCACCCGTGGTCAAACCCGGGTCGGCTGCACCGGCGTTTAGCCGCCGGCGAGCCCGACGCGGCGGCGGAAGTGGTTTTTGCCGTTCCGGCAACCAAACGAGCCGCGGAGGCCACCGGAGAGGAGCTGAGGACGAACCGCAGCTCTTGGTGGAGTCCGTTGGGGTCGGGGTGGCCGGAGTTGGCGCCGGCGACGACTTTGGCGGCCACCGGAGTTCGGCCGAAGTCGAACTTGTCGCTAGGGGGGTCGGTGAGGTGCGGGGAGTAGCTAGTTAGGTGCTACGTGACGCGGGGAGCATGATGGACACCGTGGAGTGGCCGGAGGGTGACCGGGAGCACGTCGGCGACGAGCTCCACGGTGGTGGGTGCGGTTGAGCTCCGGGAGGTCGCTACACGGCTCGGGAGCAAGAAAAGAGGGGAGGGGAAGATGGCTAAGCTCACAGGGAGTTCGACGAAGCCCTTGGTGCGGCCGGGGACGGACCGGAGCGACGACGGCGTTGAAGGGGATCTCCGGCGACGGCGGTTCGGGCGAGGTCGTTGCGGTGGGCTCGGGCGTTGCGAGCGCTCGGGGCTCGGCTTGCTCGATGAAGTGGACAGCGGCGGAGCTCCTGGACACGACGAGAGGACGCACGGGCGGCGGGGAGCACGGCTACGACGTAGGCACGGCGGTGGTGGCGTCGGTCATGGCGGGGGAGCGCGAGGGGGAGGAGCTGGAGAGGAGAGGGGTGTCTGGGGGGTTCGGGGAGAGAGGGAGAGCGATCCATGACGTCACCGGGCGAGGGGAGCGGCGAGGCGGCGAGCAGGTGCGTGGCGCGCGCTGCGGTCGCCGTCGGGCACCTGCCTGCCTGCCTGGCCGGCAAGCAGCTCGCTGGAGCGGCGCTGGGCTGGGCCGGCAGGTGGGCCGGGTGCTGGCGCCAGGTAAGTTTTTCCATTTTTCTCTGTTTTCTGTATTTTTAATACTTCTGCAACTTTGTTGAATTATTAAAAATACTTAGGCAACTCCTAAAATCACCAAACTACTCCTGGTCCATAGTTGGATTATTTCCAACATGAAACATTTTAGTTTGGAGATATTTGAGCATTTAAATATTTTATATAATTTTAAATGCCCAAATTCAAATATTTATGATTTAATTCACAAACCCTAAGATGGCCTAGGAAAATGTGCATCACTTTTGGCAGAGGTTCTGAACCAAGACAAAAATGGTGGGCATTTTAGAAGGGCATTTCAGGTTCATTGAAAAAGTTTTTAGTAAACCCTAATTGGTTTCAGAGGGGACTGGGGGTTCTGTCATCCCCATTTCAGGTTTCTGATGAAAGAATAAACATGATGCAACACTCTAATGCATGACTAGCTAGGGTGTGACAACTCACCCCCACTCAAAAGAATCTCGTCCCGAGATTTGGGTTCCTCCGGAAAAAGGGCGGGATACTCGAGTCGAAGACGATCCTCCCTTTCCCAAGTTGCTTCATCCTCAGAATGGTGCGACCATTGAACTTTGAGAAACTTGATATTATGACGTCGAGTGGTACGCTCGGCCTGATCGAGGATACGAATGGGGTACTCTCGATATGTGAGATTATCTTGGAGATCAAGCGTTTCGTGGTCCACTCCACGGATAGGATCCGAGAAGCAACGCCTGAGTTGAGAAACGTGGAAGACATCGTGGACTCTGGAGAGATGCGGAGGTAGTTCCAACTGGTAGGCAACTTCTCCTCGTTTAGCGAGAATGCGAAAAGGTCCAATGTAACGAGGAGCCAATTTGCCTTTGATACCGAAACGATGGGTTCCCTTCAGAGGGGTAACCCGAAGGTAAGCCTTCTCGTCAACCTCGAAAGTCATAGCCTTATGTTTTCGGTCATATTGACTCTTTTGACGAGATTGGGCCGTTTTCAACTTTTCACGAACGATGCGAACTTGCTCTTCTGCTTCCTGAATCATATCCGGGCCAAAGAATTGTCTTTCCCCGGTTTCTGACCAGTTAAGGGGTGTTCGACACCGTCGTCCATAGAGAACTTCAAAAGGGGCTTTACCCAAGCTAGATTGATAGCTGTTGTTGTAAGCAAATTCGGCAAATGGAAGGCATTTCTCCCACTCCATTCCGAAAGAGATAACAGAGGCTCGAAGCATGTCTTCTAGAATCTGGTTGACGCGTTCCACTTGACCACTCGACTGAGGGTGGAAAGCGGTGCTAAAAGAAAGACGGGTTCCCATAGCATTTTGGAAACTTTCCCAAAATCGAGAGGTGAAAAGACTTCCTCGATCCGAGTTAATTTCCAAAGGAACACCATGGAGAGACACTATTCGGGAGATGTATAAGTCTGCCAACTGACTAGCGGTTATACTCTCACGAACAGGTAAGAAATGAGCTACTTTGGAAAGGCGGTCGACAACGACAAAGATAGCATTATGCCCTCTCTTGGTCCTGGGAAAACCGGTAATGAAATCCATACCAATTTTATCCCATTTCCATTCAGGAATAGCTAGGGGTTGAAGGGTGCCAGCAGGCCGTTGATGCTCTGCTTTTACACGACGACAGACGTCGCAATTAGCAATATACTGAGCAATTTCTCTCTTCATCCTAGTCCACCAGAACCTCTGGCGTAGGTCCTGATACATCTTGGTACTACCGGGATGAATGGTGAGAGGAGATTCATGGGCTTCCTTAAGGATCAACTGCCGTAGATGCTGGTTCTTGGGAACCACTAAACGGTCCTCAAAGTACACAACACCATGATCATTTGTGGAGAAACAACTAGCACCTCCGCTAGCAATGTTCTCCTTGATCTTAGCTATTCCCTTATCTCGCTTCTGGGCAGCGACGATTTGATCCGTAAGAGTAGGTTTCGCCACCAAGGTGGAAAGAAATCCTTGAGGAACAATGTGAAGGTTAAGCTTCCGAAATTCCTCATGGAGAAGCGGTTGACTTTGTTGTAACATCAGGTTGTTACAATAAGATTTACGACTTAGCGCATCAGCCATGACGTTGGCTTTCCCTGGGGTGTAAGTTATTCCTAAGTCGAAATCTGTGATCAACTCAACCCAACGTCTTTGCCTGAGATTCAAATCCGGTTGGGTGAAGATGTACTTCAGACTTTGGTGATCAGTGAATATTTCGCAACGATTACCAAGAAGGTAATGTCGCCAGGTTTTAAGTGCATAGACTACGGCTGCAAGCTCTAGATCATGAGTAGGATAATTCTCCTCATGTGGGTGCAATTGCCGTGAGGCGTAAGCAATTACGTGTCGATCTTGCATGAGAATGCAACCTAGTCCTTGTCGCGAGGCGTCGCAGTAGATAACAAAGTCCTTAGAGAAGTCTGGCGGTACCAGTACGGGAGCAGAAGTCAGGCGTCTTTTCAGTTCCTGAAAGCTGTGCTCACATTGTGGAGTCCATTCGAACTTTTTATCTTTCTTGAGGAGTTCGGTTAGAGGTTTAGCAACTTTGGAGAAATTTTCGACAAAGCGACGGCAATAGCTCGCTAAGCCCAGAAAACTCCGAACTTGCTTGACCGATTCAGGTGGAGTCCAATTAAGGACGGCTTGAACTCGCTCAGGGTTAACAGCAATACCTTTACCAGATATTACATGACCCAGATAGGTCACTTCTGACAACCAGAATTCACATTTAGAAAATTTGGCATAAAGGCGATGCTCTCGAAGTTTCTTCAACACTAGCCTTAGATGTTCGGCATGTTCTTCCTCGTTCTTGGAGTAGATGAGTATATCATCGAGGTAAACAACGACGAATTTATCCAAATACTCCATGAAGATTGAGTTCATTAACCGAGAAAAGGTGGCTGGAGCGTTGGTTAAACCGAAGGACATGACGGTGTACTCGTATTGGCCATAACGAGTAACAAAGGCCGTTTTAGGGATGTCCCCATTTCTAATTTTGATTTGATGGTAGCCCAACCTCAAATCCATTTTGGAGAAGACCGAGGATCCAGCGAGCTGATCATACAGGTCGTTGATCCTGGGGAGTGGATATTTGTTCTTGATTGTGACCAAATTGACAGGTCGATAATCTACAACCATCCGGTCCGTACCATCCTTCTTCTTGACGAAGAGGACGGGGCAAGCCCACGGAGATGAACTAGGTCGGATGAAACCCTTTTTCAAGGACTCATCGAGTTGTTTCTTAAGCTCGGCTAGTTCTAGTGGTGCCATCTTATAGGGTCTTCTAGCAATCGGAACGGTTCCTGGAATGAGGTCTATTACGAACTCAACATCCCTGTCAGGTGGAACACCTGGCAATTCCTCTGGGAAGACATCCGGGAAGTCACGGACTACCGGAACGTCCTCAAGGTCTGGCAAAGGGCTGGCGTTAAGAGAATATAACTGTCGCTTGGCTATTCGGGTCAAGACATTGACTATCTTCCCCGAAGGATGAGTGAGTTGAACAGTCCTAGAGAAGCAATCAATTTTGGCATGATGAGCTGACATCCAGTCCATACCCAAAATGATATTAATATCTGAAAATTTGAGAGCTATCAAAGATGCAAGGAAAACAAGTCTGTCGACTTGGATTTCATTTCCATAACTTACCCTGGAGGTCTGCCATCTAGAACCGGGAGTAGAAATTTCCATAGTGGATGGCATGTCACAGAATGCGGTGTTATGCAAACGAGCATAGTTCTCGGATATAAATGAATGAGAGGCTCCTGTATCGAAAAGAACAGATGCCGGGTGGCAATTAACAAGGAGCGTACCGAGAACGACGTTGGGATCCTCTTGAGCTTCTTCGGCAGAGATACAGTTGACGTGGCCACGTGTAGCGGTGGCCGGCTTGGCGTGGAACACTTTCCCTGTCGGCTTGCCACGGCCAACAGCTTTAGCAGATTGGTTGGGGTTGGTCTGGGGACACTCACGCATATAGTGGCCAGATTCCCCACACTTGAAACAAGTCACGGAACTGGTACGTGGAGGAGCACTGTTGGTTGGACCACCATAGGGCTTGGCTGGTGCAGACTGTTGAACGGGGCGAGGCGCCTGGAAGGATGGCCTCGGTGTGAACCTGGGTGGCAGGGCAGTGTTGGGCACCCACACGCGGCGCTTTCTGAGGACCAGCACCGGGTGAGGAACCCACGTCACGGCCATGCTTGCGTGTTGCGTCATAATCAGTCTGACCAGTCTCAGCACTGATGGCCTTGTTAACAAGCTTCTGAAAAGATGTGCACTCATGCAGACGGAGGTCGCGGCGAAGCTCAGGACTAAGCCCCTTACGGAACCTTGCTTGCTTCTTGGCATCGGTAGAAACTTCCTCAGTGGCATATCGTGCGAGGTTACCGAACTCCCTGCTGTAAGCATCCACAGAGAGTCGGCCTTGGGTGAAACTGCAAAATTCCTCACGTTTACGGTCCATGAGACCCTCCGGAATGTGATGTTCACGGAAAGCCTCGCTGAATTCAGCCCAAGTAGTGACATGGCCCGCTGGGCGCATAGCTCCATAATTCTCCCACCAGAGACTGGCGGGGCCTTCAAGATGATATGCAGCAAAGGTGACCTTGTCAGCCTCAGCTACTAACGCAGAACGCAGTTTGTGAGAATACTGAGAAGCCAGTCATCAGCATCGAGAGGCTCGACGGAGTGGTGGAACGTGGGTGGATGTAACTTGATGAAATCACTGAGTGACACCACGTTAGTCCTCTGATGGTGTGCTGTGTTCTGTTCAATACGCTCCAACAAACGGTTGGTCTCCCGCTTGTTTCTTTCGGCTTCCATCATAACCTCGGCTAGGGAAGGAGGATGAGGCAGATTTGCATTCCTGACTTCACTGCCTTCGGCCTGCTCTTGAGGAGCAGGGTTAGTGCGCGTGTTGACCATCCTAGGTAAACAAGACAATGATTTAGTCAGAATGATAAAATTCCGACACAGGATACAGAATGTAAGGAATAACTCGGAATGCAAGATGATCATCCGTATGACATGGTAGATACAGAAACTGCTTCTTTATTCCATCGTCATACACACCATACAAGGTTTAGTACAAGACCAAACAAGGTACTATTACGGTGAAAAGAGGATTACATCTCATCGGAGGCATCCCATGCTCCTATACATTATTTTTGTACACTTCCGGAAAGCGGTACAAACTAGGTCATATCCCACGAGTCACGCAGGACGATAGACGACACAGCTAGTACGAACTAGTGA
Source organism: Triticum aestivum (assembly GCF_018294505.1). Classification (NCBI taxonomy): domain Eukaryota; kingdom Viridiplantae; phylum Streptophyta; class Magnoliopsida; order Poales; family Poaceae; genus Triticum; species Triticum aestivum. The sequence goes on along the minus strand of NC_057794.1, from coordinate 395,760,780 downwards.
TACTACCACTAACTCAGACCGATCCGTAGTAGTCCTCGTAGAAGTCACCTCCATAGCCTGGAAGCTCAACATGATCATCCGGGAACAGACGATCCCGCGGAGCTTGAGGACCATAGGGGCTAGGATGAGGTCTTGGACCAACAGACGGTGGCCTGCGGGGACCACGGGGTGGGGTGATGCCTCCTACATCACGCCAACCCATCACGTCTGGCAGAGCAGATCTCACAGGATAGAGATCGCGCATATCCGAATATCCAGCTTGCACAGCCGGTGCAAACCGAGTCAACGTGGCCCAATGGTCAGCACGGGTATTGAAAAGCTCTAGCCTCAAGGCCCGATTTTCACGGTCCTTATCCTCGAGCATCTCAGCAGTAGTGCGAGTCCGTGAATCCTCCTGAGTGGGGTCAGCATAGATAGCCTGGAGATACCCTTGTGCTCCCGGAAGTGATCCTGGCATATACCGAAAATCAGAGTCCCGAAATAGGCCAGACCTGACTCGCATGATGGTCATCATGGAGTAGGCGGCGTCTTGCACAGCCATCTCAATAGTAACCCCGAGTCCATAGGAGCAGTGAAGGGGCTCGGTGGATCCAGGATAAGATGGAAATATCCTGACAGTGCGGAGATACTGGCTTTGATTAAAGTCCCGAAATTGCTCTTCGACCGTGTACTCAGGATACCAACGGTATCCAGCCTCAGTCATTACCCTGACCAACATGTCGGTATGGCCGGGTACATCTAGGCATCGAGTCAGGCGAACCACTTGATTGAGGTCGCGAGTGGCCATCTGAAAGCACAATCATAATGCAAAGGCATTAGAATTTCTGGCAAAATTTCAGCAGCATAACAGCTGTAAATGCTCACGAAGGATTTTGAGACATTTGACAAAGGATTTCATACACACTCAACATCATCATATCAAATTCTGAGTCCATCCTAGCAACATAATGTGGTAGTAGAACTGAACTAGGCTTGTATCCATCAAACCTATAAGGTACTACTGATTAGTAACACGTGAACCTGATAGAGAGAATAGATCCTAATTCCTTAACCCCCGGTGGAAGAATAGACTGACTCAGATCAGAATGTCATAAGATAAAGAAGTAAAAAGAGCCTTACGTTCCAACCCACAAACAATTCCCCTACATATAACTAAAGAATTTCTAGACTCAACATCGACCAGTTTGGCTTGGAGAACCTAAAGGCAGTCCGGCTCTGATGCCAACGCTGTCAGGACCCCGACTCAAAGTCACATCGATCTAGCTTGTAACACCTCATATCACTTTGCGGCCTCACGGACGGTATCCCCATGGGTGTTGCCTTACCTTTTCCCGGGACCGTTTGCGCCTTTTGGCTCACGTATATGATAGTGTCGCTAGCATCCATATGATAAGGAGCCTGGGCTGACATGACTAGTTGTAAACCCAAAGTGGCGCAGACTTACAGGGACAGGCATCCATGACCCAGCTTCGAACGTGTCGGTCATCAGCATGTGGGTCCGGGCTGTAGCACTGGGCTAGCAGGACTCCGGTAAACCGGGCTGTAGCGGGCTAACAGGACTCCGGTACTCAATGCGTGACATTTCCCTGAAGGGACAGACACAGGAACGAAGAAGGACACATGCCGGCCAGCCTAAGTATTCCAGAGCAGTAGCAAGCTACCATGGCTCAGCGGTAACACTAGGAGACATTTCCCGGTAAGAGAGGCTACCAAAGATAAACAACTAGATAGTCAGATCCCACACATACCAAGCATTTCAATATCATACACACAATATGCTCGATATGTGCAAATACAACATGGCATCACAACATGACTCTATGACACAAGTACTTTATTTAAGGCTCAGAGAGCCATACATAACATACACATAGGTACGGGTCACACGACCCAGCATTCAAGTCATACAGTCATACAAACCAGCAGCGGAAGTAACTTGTCTGAGTACAGACAACTAGCAAAATAAAAGAGGCTTGGAAAGCCTAGCTATTCTATGTGGTCCTTCACAAGCTCAGGATCACCACCTGGGCCTTAGCCTACTCATTGATGTCAACGTCTACGAAGAACCCATCAGAAGGGGTTGCAGCGTCTTCTGTAAAAATGTAAATTATAGCAACATGAGTACAAAGGTACTCAGCAAGACTTACATCAGATCCTACATACATGCACATTATCAAGAAGGGTTGGTGGAGTTATTGCAGCAAGCCAGCTTTGACTCTTGGCTAGACTATCCTACGAGACTCCAACTTGAAATGGTTCTGCGTACACGAGTCCACTACTCACCACTTCAATACACCACCGAGGATCCACCTCCATCTTCCTACGGAAGAGCCATCCTCGGCACTCACACTTATCTTGAGGCTTTTAGTAGTTTCCATTTACTTGTCTATGAACTGTATAGGCAACCAAGTAGTCCTTTACCGCGGACGCGGCTATTCGAATAGATCATGATAACCCTGCAGGGGTGTACTTCTTCATACATGTTTCCACCACTTAGCGTCTGCACACGACATGTGCTCGGCAGACTTCAAGCGAAAGCCGACGTGGGTGTAGACCACGACCTACCTAAACACCTAAGTCTCTAGTCCAGGTTTATCGCCTATCCAGGTTCCATCCGCAGGGAGTCCGGCCGAGGTTTCCCATACGGCCCCGAACGATGTGAACAGGGTTCCCGAGATACCTAACGGTTATTCGGTACACCCGGCCACGTACCTACCGCATCACAGCCCACCCCTACGGTCAGCACTGTCCACGGCCTCCAGTAGGCTACAAACACCAGAAACTACTTGCAACTCCTGGACAGAGAGCTAGGGTGAATAAGAAGTCGAGCGGGGTCATATTTCAGGGCCCAATGCATGGTAGTAGCTGTATCTTAAATCACTCATACAGATCTCAGTGCTTAAGGTCGGCTTCAATGAAACAACCCACCATGTACTCCTACATGGCCTCTCATCGATACCTTTACCAAATCGTGTTCACCACACCACTCTCATTACCGACATAATCATTTCACTCTAGCCCATCACCCAGATGAACCAGACCTGACACGACTCTAAGCATAGCAGGCATAGCAAGGTAGGAACAACACATACATATGGCTCAATCAACTCCTACACATGCTAGTGGGTTTCATCTAGTTACTGTGGCTAGGACAAGTCATGCAGAGGAAGTGGGTTCAACTACCGTAGCACACAGCAGTTTGAACGCATTGTCTTAATGCAGTAAAAGAGAGCAGGAGCGAGATCATGGGATTGTATCGATATGATCAAATGGTTGGTTGCTTGCCTGATGGTTCGATGCACTGATACGGTTCTTCGTTAGGGTAATCACGGTACTCCTCGGAGGCAGAACCTGCCGCAAAGAACACCGATACACAACCCTCACCAAACAATGTGCAACAATATGATGCATGCATGAAACATGGCAATATGAGTGTGTTGGGCTAATGCAACTAAGACCAGAGGGGTTTGAACCAATTTGAATCAAAGATTCAAATTTCAAACTCAAACATGGCCCTTTAAAGTGTTTTTTCCTTGTTCTGCATTAAACATCAGGTTAACTTGTTTAATCATGCATGAAAATAGTACAGATGGATAGATTGGATTTTTCTGATCATTTTTCATATATAATTTGTCTGATTTGGAGTTACAGAATAAAAGTTATGAATTTTTGAAGTTTAAACTATATTCTGGAATTTCCTATATTAGATTAATTCCAGAAAATCAATTATTGCGTCAGCCTGACATCAGTGTGACGTCAGCAGGTCAACGGGACACGTCCGGGTCAAACCTGACAGTGGGTCCCGCGTGTCAGTGTGATTAGATTAGTTAAAGTTTAATTAAAACTAAACCTGTTTAATTAACAGGGCTGGGCCCCACCTGTCATAGACTCAGGAGAGTCAACCAGGGCCCACCCGTGGTCAAACCCGGGTCGGCTGCACCGGCGGTTAGCCGCCGGCGAGCCCGACGCGGCGGCGGAAGTGGTTTTTGCCGTTCCGGCAACCAAACGAGCCGCGGAGGCCACCGGAGAGGAGCTGAGGACGAACCGCGGCTCTTGGTGGAGTCCGTTGGGGTCGGGGTGGCCGGAGTTGGCGCCGGCGACGACTTTGGCGGCCACCGGAGTTCGGCCGAAGTCGAACTTGTCGCTAGGGGGGTCGGTGAGGTGCGGGGAGTAGCTAGTTAGGTGCTACATGACGCGGGCAGCATGATGGACACCGTGGAGTGGCCGGAGGGTGACCGGGAGCACGTCGGCGACGAGCTCCACGGTGGTGGGTGCGGTTGAGCTCCGGGAGGTCGCTACACGGCTCGGGAGCAAGAAAAGAGGGGAGGGGAAGATGGCTAAGCTCACAGGGAGTTCGATGAAGCCCTTGGTGCGGCCGGGGACGGACCGGAGCGACGACGGCGTTGAAGGGGATCTCCGGCGACGGCGGTTCGGGCGAGGTCGTTGCGGTGGGCTCGAGCGTTGCGAGCGCTCGGGGCTCGGCTTGCTCAATGAAGTGGACAGCGGCGGAGCTCCTGGACACGACGAGAGGACGCACGGGCGGCGGGGAGCACGGCTACGACGTAGGCACGGCGGTGGTGGCGTCGGTCATGGCGGGGGAGCGCGAGGGGGAGGAGCTGGGGAGGAGAGGGGGTGTCTGGGGGGTTCGGGGGAGAGAGGGAGAGCGATCCACGACGTCACCGGGCGAGGGGAGCGGCGAGGCAGCAAGCATGTGCGTGGCGCGCGCTGCGGTCGCCGTCGGGCACCTGCCTGCCTGCCTGGCCGGCAAGCAGCTCGCTGGAGCGGCGCTGGGCTGGGCCGGCAGGTGGGCCGGGTGCTGGCGCCAGGTAAGTTTTTCCCATTTTTCTCTGTTTTCTGTATTTTTAATACTTCTGCAACTTTGTTGAATTATTAAAAATACTTAGGCAACTCCTAAAATCACCAAACTACTCCTGGTCCATAGTTGGATTATTTCCAACATGAAACATTTTAGTTTGGAGATATTTGAGCATTTAAATATTTTATATAATTTTAAATGCCCAAATTCAAATATTTATGATTTAATTCACAAACCCTAAGATGGCCTAGGAAAATGTGCATCACTTTTGGCAGAGGTTCTGAACCAAGACAAAAATGGTGGGCATTTTAGAAGGGCATTTCAGGTTCATTGAAAAAGTTTTTAGTAAACCCTAATTGGTTTCAGAGGGGACTGGGGGTTCTGTCATCCCCATTTCAGGTTTCTGATAAAAGAATAAACATGATGCAACACTCTAATGCATGACTAGCTAGGGTGTGACATCTCGTGAGCTCCATTAGCGAAAGAAAACAAAAGACCACTTCAAGGTACTGTAATTAACTCATTCTTTATTTATATTGGTGTTATACCTACTGTATTCCAACTTCTCTATGGTGTATAAATTTTACTAGCCATAGATTCATCAAAATAAGCAAACAACACACGAACAACAGAATCTGTCAAAAACAGAACAGTCTGTAGTAATCTGTAGATAGCGCAAGATCTGGAACCCCAAAAATTCTAAAATAAATTTATGGGCGTGAGGAATTTATCTACTAATCATCTGCAAAAATAATTAACTAAATATCACTTTCCAAATAAAAATGGCAGTATTTCTCGTGAGCGCTAAAGTTTTTGTTTTTTACAGCAAGTTCAACAAGACTTTCCCCAAGTCTTCCCAACGGTTCTACTTGGCACAAACACTAATTAAACACAAAAAACACAACCAAAACAGAGGCTAGATAAATTATTTATTACTAAACAGGAGAAAAGAGCAAGGAATAAAAATAAAATTGGGTTGGCTCCCAACAAGCGCTATCGTTTAACGCCCCTAGCTAGGCATAACAAGCAAGAATCGATCTAGGTATTGCCATAATAGTAAGATAGATTATTAAAACTCATTTCATATTCTCTAAGTTCGGCAGCAAGTTTTCTTTGAGGCAAGCAAAAGTAATCAAAAGGGCTAAATTTAATTGGACAAAAGTCCCCAAGATCAACCTTGGGAGGTATAGGTTCCTCCTTTGGTCCTTCATATTGCACAACCAATTCTTTATTATAAGCATTCTTTTGACAGAACTTTTTGAGCCTATATTCAAGAGAATATCCTAGTTCATTATTTCGAATAGCCAAATCATCATTAAGTTCAGAGATTCTTTCAACTAAAACATTGGTAGGCACCCTTTTTCTAAGATTTTCATTGAAAGCAACATAGTCTAGAGATTGAAAACACATTATTTCTTCTTGATCAAAGAGGATAGCCTCTATGGGTGGACGGCAAGCGTCCATCCTATAGTGTGCAAAGATTTCTTTGGCCTCTTTTATTATGAATCTAAACTCATGAGCCAAAAATATAGTAGCGGCACGCTTAACAGAAGAATGCTCAATATTAGAAAATTCTAGAAAAATCCTTTGTATGGAAGGATGCATGTGCATGATTTGTCTTTCAAGTTCAACTACAAGCATGGCAATAGCGTCCGCAAGACTACTAGTTCGGTGAAGGATAGAACTACCCATAGAAGGTAAAGCACTGGCACAAGTAAAGAAATCTTGAATAACTCCTTTTCCAATAATATTACCACTACCAACACGGGATCTTTTTATATGTGAGATAGTGGGTTCTTTAGTAGGAGCATCAGAATTGTTATCGACAATAGTTTCCCCAATTTCAGACATAGAGGCAGAAGGTAAAGGACTAGCCATAACGACAAGCAAACAAACTAACACACAAGCAAACAGAAAGCAAGCGGGCAAAAAGAGGCAAATAGAGAGGGAGGATAGAGAGAGAGGGCGAATAAAATGCCAAGGGTGAAGTGGGGGGAGAGGAAAACGAGAGGCAAATGGCAAATAATGTAATGCGGGAGATAAGGGTATGTGATGGGTACTTGGTATGTTGACTTTTGCGTAGACCTCCCCGGCAATGGCGCCAGAAATCCTTCTTGCTACCTCTTGAGCACTGGGTTGGTTTTCCCCGAAGAGGAAGGGATGATGCAGCAAAGTAGCGTAAGTATTTCCCTCAGTTTTTGAGAACCAAGGTATCAATCCAGTAGGAGGCTACGCGCGAGTCCCTCGTACCTACACAAAACAATAAATCATTGCAACCAATGCAAATAGGGGTTGTCAATCCCAATAAGGCCACTTATGAGAGTGAGATCTGATAGATATGATAAGATAATATTTTTGGTATTTTTATGATAAAAGATGCAAAGTAAAATAAAGGCAAAGTAAATAGAAAAGGAAATAACTAAGTAGTAGGAGATCAATATGATAAAGATAGACCCGGGGGCCATAGGTTTCACTAGTGGCTTCTCTCGAGAGCATAAGTATTCTACGGTGGGTGAACAAATTACTGTTGAGCAATTGACAGAATTGAGCATAGTTATGAGAATATCTAAGTATGATCATGTATATAGGCATCACGTCCGAGACAACTAGACCGACTCCTGCCTGCATATACTACTATTACTCCACTCATCGATCGCTATCCAGCATGCATCTAGAGTATTAAGTTAAAAACAGAGTAACGCCTTAAGCAAGATGACATGATGTAGAGGGATAGACTCATGCAATATGAAGAAAACCCCATCTTGTTATCCTCGATGGCAACAATACAATACGTGCCTTGCTGCCCTTACTGTCACCGGGAAAGGACACCGCAAGATTGAACCCAAAGCTAAGCACTTCTCCCATTGCAAGAAAGATCAATCTAGTAGGCCAAACCAAACTGATAATTCGAAGAGACTTGCAAAGATAACCAATCATACATAAAAGAATTTAGAGAAGATTCAAATATTATTCATAGATAGACTTGATCATAAACCCACAATTCATCGGTCTCAACAAACACACCGCAAAAAGAAGATTACATCGAATAGTTCTCCACAAGAGAGGGGGAGAACGTTGTATTGATATCCAAAAAGAGAGAAGAAGCCATCTAGCTACTAACTATGGACCCGTAGGTCTGAGGTAAACTACTCACACTTCATCGGAGGGGCTATGGTGTTGATGTAGAAGCCCTCCGTGATCGATGCCCCTCCGATGGAGCTCCGGAACAGGCCCCAAGATGGGATCTCACGGATACAGGAAGTTAAGGCGGTGGAATTAGGGTTTTGGCTCCGTATCTGATCGTTTGGGGGTACATGGATATACATAGGAGGAAGGAGTACATCGGTGGAGCAACAGGGGGCCCACGAGGGTGGAGGGCGCGCCTAGGGTAGGCAGGCGTGCCCCCCTACCTCGTGGCCTCCTGTTTCTTTTCTTGACGTAGGGTCCAAGTCTATCTGGTCTTATTCATTGAGAAAATCACGTTCCCGAAGGTTTCATTCCATTTGGACTCCGTTTGATATTCCTTTTCTTTGAAACCCTAAAACAGGCAAAAAAATAGCAATTCTGGGCTGGGCCTCCGGTTAATAGGTTAGTCCCAAAAATAATATAAAAGTGGATAATAAAGCCCAATAATGTCCAAAACAGTAGATAATATAGCATGGAGCAAATTATAGATACGTTGGAGACGTATGAGATGACAGACCAAGTCTAGGCTCATTCTGTCACGGGATCACCCACCGAAGACTCTGTCTCGGGGACAGACGCAGCCGGTCTTCGATGTTCCCGCCCGTGTGTGTGGTTTGTGAGGCACGTGCCATGTCAAGGACGTGCGTTGCTTATTCAAATAGCACACCACCCCTGCATGCATATGCATGGGCCACACACATGTAGGGGTGCCCTTCCCCCTCGGGCGGTCTCTATATCGATCACCCATCCGATGGCCCTGGCGGTCAAGGGCATTGTTCGGCACCGAGAGGGTGTACTCGACGGTGACTAACTACTTCTCCGTGTTAGTGCTTGTCATCGCGAGATGATAGACCAAGTCTAGGCTCGTTCTGTCACGAGATCACCCACCGAATACAATGTCTCAGGGACGGATGTAGCCGGTCCTCGACGCTCCCGCTCGTGTGTGTGGGTTGTGAGGCACGTGCCATGTTGATATGTCCATTTTGCATCATGCTTTTATATCAATATTTATTGTATTATGGTCTGTTATTACACATTATGTCACAATAATTATGCCTATTCTCTCTTATTTTACAAGGTTTACATAAAGAGGGAGAATGCCGGCAGCTGGGATTCTGGGCTGGAAAAGGAGCAAATATTAGAGACCTATTCTGCACAGCTCCAAATGTCCTGAAACTTCACAGAAGTCATTTTCAGAATATATAAAAAATACTGAGCGCAGGAAGTTTCGGAGGGGGCCACACCCTCCCGCGAGGGTGGGGGCGCTCCCTACCCCTCTGGGCGCGCCCCTGCCTCGTGGCCCCCTGGTGGCCCTCCGATGCCCATCTTTTGCTGTATGGAGTCTTTCATTGAGAAAAAAATCATAAGCCAGCTTTCGGGACGAGACTCTACCGCCACGAGGCGGAACCAATCTAGGGCTCCGGCGGAGCTGTTCTGCCGGGGAAACTTCCCTCCAGGAAGGGGAAATCATCGCCATCGTCATCACAAACGATCCTCTCATCGGGAGGGGGTCAATCTCCATCAACATCTTCACCAGCACCATCTCCTCTCAAACCCTAGTTCATCTCTTGTATCCAATTCTTGTCTCCAAGTCTGGGATTGGTACCTGTGGGTTACTAGTAGTGTTAATTACTCCTTGTAGTTGATGCTAGTTGGTTTATTTGGTGGAAGATCCTATGTTCAGATCCTATATGCATATTAATACTCCTCTGATTATGAACATGAATATGCTTTGTGAGTAGTTACGTTTGTTCCTGAGGACATGGGAGAAGTCTTGCTATTAGTAGTCATGTGAATTTGGTATTCGTTCGATATTTTGATGAGATGTATGTTGTCTCTCCTCTAGTGGTGTTATGTGAACGTCGACTACATGACACTTCAGTATTATTTGGGCCTAGAGGAAGGCATTGGGAAGTAATAAGTAGATGATGGGTTGCTAGAGTGATAGAAGCTTAAACCCTAGTTTATGCGTTGCTTCGTAAGGGGCTGATTTGGATCCATATGTTTCATGCTATGGTTAGGTTTACCTTAATACTTTTGTTGTAGTTGCGGATGCTTGCAATAGAGGTTATTCATAAGTGGGATGCTTTTCCAAGTAAGGGCAGTACCCAAGCACCGGTCCACCCACATACCAAATTATCAAAGTACCGAACGCGAATTATATGAACGTGATGAAAACTACCTTGACGATAATTCCCATGTGTCCTCGGGAGCGCTTTTCTCTAGATAAGAATATGTCCAGGCTTGTCCTTTGATACAAAAGGGATTGGTCCACCTTGCTGCACTTTATTTACTTTTGTTACTTGTTCCTCGTTACCAATTATCTTATCACAAAACTATCTATACCTATAATTTCAGTGCTTGCAGAGAATACCTTGCTGAAAACTGCTTATCATTTCCTTCTGCTCCTCGTTGGGTTCAACACTCTTACTTATCGGAAGGACTACGATAGACCCCTATACTTGTGGGTCATCACACGTCAAGGACGTGCGTTGCTTATTCAAATAGCACACCACCCCTGCATGCATATGCATGGGCCACACGCATGTAGGGTTGCCCTCCCCTCGGGCGGTCTCCATATCGAGCACCCATCCGGTGGCCCCGACGGTCTAGGGCGTTGTTCGGCACCGAGTGGGTGTACTCCATGGTGAATAATTGCTTCTCCGTGTTAGTGCATGTCATCGCGAGATGACAGACCAATTCTAGGCTCGTTCTGTCACGGGATGACCCACCGAAGACTCTGTCTCGGGGACGAACGCAGCCGGTCCTCGATGTTCCCGCCCGTGTGTGTAGTTTGTGAGGCACGTGCCATGTCAAGGACGTGCGTTGCTTATTCAAATAGCGCACCACCCCTGCAGGCATATGCATGGGCCACACGCATGTAGGGGTTCCCTCCCCACTCGGGCGGTCTCCATATCGAGCACCCATCCGGTGGCCCTGGCGGTCTAGAGCGTTGTTCGGCACCGAGAGGGTGTAGTTCACGGCGAATAACTGCTTCTCCATGTAAGTACATGTCATCGCGAGATGACAGACCAAGTCTAGACTCGTTCTGTCACGGGATCACCCACCGAAGACTCTGTCTCGGGGACGGACGTAGCCGGTCCTCGACGTTTCCACCCGTCTGTGTGGTTTGTGAGGCACGTGCCATGTCAAGGATGTGTGTTGCTTATTAAATTAGCACACCATCCCTGCATGCAAATGCATGGGCCACACGCATGTAGGGGTGCCCTCCCCCCTTGGGCGGTCTCTATATCGAGCACCCATCCGGTGGCCCCGGCGGTCTAGGGCATTGTTCGGCACCGAGAGGGTGTAGTCCACGATGAATAACTTCTTCTCCGTGTTAGTGCATGTCATCGCGAGATGACATACCAAGTCTAGGCCCGTTCTTCGAGATAGTGTATGGGTATCGAGAGGGAATGTGTCTGGTTTGTGCAGGAAGTGCGGGTCCTGTTGCTCCGTTGGCCTCGAAACTTCTTGTGTTCTCAAAGGAGGCCATCGCATGTATATGCATGGGCGATCTAGTGGCCCCTGCGGTCTAGGAAGTTGACCGGCACCGAGAGAGGGGTAGGCCATGGTCAACAACTGCTTTTTCTCGTGTTTTTTACTTTACACTCTTTAATGTTCTCTCTCGGTGCCGGTCTAGAAAGTTGACTGGCACCGAGAGAGGGCGTAGACCACGGTCAACAACTGCTTCTTCTCATGTTTTTACTTTACACTCTTTAAAGTTCTCTCTCAGTGCCGGTCTAGAAATTTGACCGGCACCGAGAGAGGGGGTAGGCCACGGTCAACAAAGGCTTCTTCTCATGTTTTTTACTTTACACTCTTTAAAGTTGAGTTTTGAACAAATCTAACCCAAAAAGCATATATATATATATATATATATATATATGAGTGCATCAAAAGTCTTTTATTGAAAAAATTCATCAAAAGTCATGGAATTTCCATACTTTGGTCGTAATAGCATATGAAATATGAGATACAAAAAAGATAGTGCAAAACAAAAACAAAAAGACAAGGGAAATTTTTTTAGAGCAGTGGTTACCGAGGGTCGATTCTCGGCTCTCGGCACTGGCCACCTTTTCCGAGAGGCGCTCTCGGTAAAGGATCTAACCTATATCTCTTTCCTTCTTGTGCAGTCTCGATAATATGTATTATACTTTTTTTGTTGTTGTCTTCCATGCTTGGCAAACAACCATAGCACATCATAATTACCGTCTTGTGTTTTCTTCTTCAGATGGGCCTCGTCCGGTTCTAGAGACCGGCACCCCTCCGGTGGCACCGACGGTCTAGGGCCTTGTTCGGCACCTAGAGGGGGTAGGCCACGGGGAATAACTGCTTCTTCGTGTTAGTGCATGTCATCGCGAGATGACAGAGCAAGTCTAGGCCCGTTCTGTCCCGGGATCACCCACCGAAGACTCTGTCTCGGGGACGAACGCAGCCGGTCCTCGATGTTCCCGCCCGTGTGTGTAGTTTGTGAGGCACGTGCCATGTCAAGGACGTGCGTTGCTTATTCAAATAGCGCACCACCCCTGCAGGCATATGCATGGGCCACACGCATGTAGGGGTGCCCTCCCCCCTCGGGCGGTCTCCATATCGAGCACCCATCCGGTGGCCCTGGCGGTCTAGAGCGTTGTTCGGCACCGAGAGGGTGTAGTTCACGGCGAATAACTGCTTCTCCATGTAAGTACATGTCATCGCGAGATGACAGACCAAGTCTAGACTCGTTCTGTCACGGGATCACCCACCGAAGACTCTGTCTCGGGGACGGACGCAGCCGGTCCTCGACGTTTCCACCCGTCTGTGTGGTTTGTGAGGCACGTGCCATGTCAAGGATGTGTGTTGCTTATTCAAATAGCACACCATCCCTGCATGCATATGCATGGGCCACACGCATGTAGGGGTGCCCTCCCCCCTTGGGCGGTCTCTATATCGAGCACCCATCCGGTGGCCCCGGCGGTCTAGGGCATTGTTCGGCACCGAGAGGGTGTAGTCCACGATGAATAACTTCTTCTCCGTGTTAGTGCATGTCATCGCGAGATGACATACCAAGTCTAGGCCCGTTCTTCGAGATAGTGTATGGGTATCGAGAGGGAATGTGTCTGGTTTGTGCAGGAAGTGCGGGTCCTGTTGCTCCGTTGGCCTCGAAACTTCTTGTGTTCTCAAAGGAGGCCATCGCATGTATATGCATGGGCGATCTAGTGGCCCCTGCGGTCTAGGAAGTTGACCGGCACCGAGAGAGGGGTAGGCCATGGCAACAACTGCTTCTTCTCGTGTTTTTTACTTTACACTCTTTAATGTTCTCTCTCGGTGCCGGTCTAGAAAGTTGACTGGCACCGAGAGAGGGCGTAGGCCACGGTCAACAACTGCTTCTTCTCATGTTTTTACTTTACACTCTTTAAAGTTCTCTCTCAGTGCCGGTCTAGAAAGTTGACCGGCACCGAGAGAGGGGGTAGGCCACGGTCAACAAAGGCTTCTTCTCATGTTTTTTACTTTACACTCTTTAAAGTTGAGTTTTGAACAAATCTAACCCAAAAAGCATATATATATATATATATATATATATATATATATATGAGTGCATCAAAAGTCTTTTATTGAAAAAATTCATCAAAAGTCATGGAATTTCCATACTTTGGTCGTAATAGCATATGAAATATGAGATACAAAAAAGATAGTGCAAAACAAAAACAAAAAGACAAGGGAAATTTTTTTAGAGCAGTGGTTACCGAGGGTCGATTCTCGGCTCTTGGCATTGGCCACCTTTTCCGAGAGGCGCTCTCGGTAAAGGATCTAACCTATATCTCTTTCCTTCTTGTGCAGTCTCGATAATATGTATTATACTTTTTTTGTTGTTGTCTTCCATGCTTGGCAAACAACCATAGCACATCATAATTACCGTCTTGTGTTTTCTTCTTCAGATGGGCCTCGTCCGGTTCTAGAGACCGGCACCCCTCCGGTGGCACCGACGGTCTAGGGCCTTGTTCGGCACCTAGAGGGGGTAGGCCACGGGGAATAACTGCTTCTTCGTGTTAGTGCATGTCATCGCGAGATGACAGACCAAGTCTAGGCCCGTTCTGTCCCGGGATCACCCACCGAAGACTCTGTCTCGGGGACGAACGCAGCCGGTCCTCGATGTTCCCGCCCGTGTGTGTAGTTTGTGAGGCACGTGCCATGTCAAGGACGTGTGTTGCTTATTAAAATAGCGCACCACCCCTGCAGGCATATGCATGGGCCACACGCATGTAGGGGTGCCCTCCCCCCTCGGGCGGTCTCCATATCGAGCACCCATCCGGTGGCCCTGGCGGTCTAGAGCGTTGTTTGGCACCGAGAGGGTGTAGTTCACGGTGAATAACTGCTTCTCCATGTAAGTACATGTCATCGCGAGATGACAGACCAAGTCTAGACTCGTTCTGTCACGGGATCACCCACCGAAGACTCTGTCTCGGGGACGGACGCAGCCGGTCCTCGACGTTTCCACCCGTCTGTGTGGTTTGTGAGGCACGTGCCATGTCAAGGATGTGTGTTGCTTATTCAAATAGCACACCATCCCTGCATGCATATGCATGGGCCACACGCATGTAGGGGTGCCCTCCCCCCTTGGGCGGTCTCTATATCGAGCACCCATCCGGTGGCCCCGGCGGTCTAGGGCATTGTTCGGCACCGAGAGGGTGTAGTCCACGATGAATAACTTCTTCTCCGTGTTAGTGCATGTCATCGCGAGATGACATACCAAGTCTAGGCCCGTTCTTCGAGATAGTGTATGGGTATCGAGAGGGAATGTGTCTGGTTTGTGCAGGAAGTGCGGGTCCTGTTGCTCCGTTGGCCTCGAAACTTCTTGTGTTCTCAAAGGAGGCCATTGCATGTATATGCATGGGCGATCTAGTGGCCCCTGCGGTCTAGGAAGTTCACCGGCACCGAGAGAGGGGTAGGCCATGGTCAACAACTGCTTCTTCTCGTGTTTTTTACTTTACACTCTTTAATGTTCTCTCTCGGTGCCGGTCTAGAAAGTTGACTGGCACTGAGAGAGGGCGTAGGCCACGGTCAACAACTGCTTCTTCTCATGTTTTTACTTTACACTCTTTAAAGTTCTCTCTCAGTGCCGGTCTAGAAAGTTGACCGGCACCAAGAGAGGGGGTAGGCCACGGTCAACAAAGGCTTCTTCTCATGTTTTTTACTTTACACTCTTTAAAGTTGAGTTTTGAACAAATCTAACCCAAAAAGCATATATATATATATATATATATATATGAGTGCATCAAAAGTCTTTTATTGAAAAAATTCATCAAAAGTCATGGAATTTCCATACTTTGGTCGTAATAGCATATGAAATATGAGATACAAAAAAGATAGTGCAAAACAAAAACAAAAAGAGAAGGGAAATTTTTTTAGAGCAGTGGTTACCGAGGGTCAATTCTCGGCTCTCGGCACTGGCCACCTTTTCCGAGAGGCGCTCTCGGTAAAGGATCTAACCTATATCTCTTTCCTTCTTGTGCAGTCTCGATAATATGTATTATACTTTTTTTGTTGTTGTCTTCCATGCTTGGCAAACAACCATAGCACATCATAATTACCGTCTTGTGTTTTCTTCTTCAGATGGGCCTCGTCCGGTTCTAGAGACCGGCACCCCTCCGGTGGCACCGACGGTCTAGGGCCTTGTTCGGCACCTAGAGGGGGTAGGCCACGGGGAATAACTGCTTCTTCGTGTTAGTGCATGTCATCGCGAGATGACAGACCAAGTCTAGGCCCGTTCTGTCCCGGGATCACCCACCGAAGACTCTGTCTCGGGGATGAACGCAGCCGGTCCTCGATGTTCCCGCCCGTGTGTGTAGTTTGTGAGGCACGTGCCATGTCAAGGACGTGCGTTGCTTATTCAAATAGCGCACCACCCCTGCAGGCATATGCATGGGCCACACACATGTAGGGGTGCCCTCCCCCCTCGGGCGGTCTCCATATCGAGCACCCATCCGCTGGCCCTGGCGGTCTAGAGCGTTGTTCGGCACCGAGAGGGTGTAGTTCACGGCGAATAACTGCTTCTCCATGTAAGTACATGTCATCGCGAGATGACAGACCAAGTCTAGACTCGTTCTGTCACGGGATCACCCACCGAAGACTCTGTCTCGGGGACTGACACAACCGGTCCTCGACGTTTCCCCCCGTCTGTGTGGTTTGTGAGGCACGTGCCATGTCAAGGATGTGTGTTGCTTATTCAAATAGCACACCATCCCTGCATGCATATGCATGGGCCACACGCATGTAGGGGTGCCCTCCCCCCTTGGGCGGTCTCTATATCGAGCACCCATCCGGTGGCCCTGGCGGTCTAGGGCATTATTCGGCACCGAGAGGGTGTACTCCATGGTGAATAACTTCTTCTCCGTGTTAGTGCAAGTCATCGCGAGATGACATACCAAGTCTAGGATCATTCTATCACGGGATCACCCACCGAATACTCTGTCTTGGGGACGGACGCAGCCGGTCCTCGACGTTCCCGCCCGTGTGTGTGGTTTGTGAGGTACGTGCCACGTCAAGGACGTGCGTTACTTATTCAAATAGCACACCACCCCCGCATGCATATGCATGGGCCACATGCATGTAGGGGTGCCCTCCCCCCCTCGGGCGGTCTCCATATCGAGTACCCATCCGATGGCCCCGGCGGTCTAGGGCGTTGTTTGGCACCGAGAGGGTGTAGTTCACGGCGAATAACTGCTTCTCCATGTTAGTGCATGTCATCGCGAGATGACAGACCAAGTCTAGGCTCATTCTGTCACGGGATCACCCACCGAAGACTCTGTCTCGGGGAAGGACGCAACCGGTCCTCGACGTTTCCGCCCATGTGTGTGGTTTGTGAGGCACGTGCCATGTCAAGGACATGTGTTGCTTATTCAAATAGCACACCACCCCTGCATGCATATGCATGGGCCACACGCATGTAGGGGTGCCCTCCCCCCTTGGGCGGTCTCTATATCGAGCACCCATACGGTGGCCCCGGCGGTCTAGGGCATTGTTCGACACCGAGAGGGTGTACTCCACGGTGAATAACTGCTTCTCCATGTTAGTGCATGTCATCGTGAGATGACATACCAAGTCTAGGCTCGTTCTGTCACGGGATCACCCACCGAATACTCTGTCTTGGGGACGGACGCAGCCGGTCCTCGATGTTCCCGCCCGTGTGTGTGGTTTGTGAGGCACGTTCCACGTCAAGGACGTGCGTTGCTTATTCAAATAGCACACCACCCCTGCATGCATATGCATGGGCCACACGCATGTAGGGGTGCCCCCCCCCTCGGGCGGTCTCCTTATCGAGCACCTATCCGGTGGCCCCGGCGGTCTAGGGCGTTGTTCGGCACCGAGAGGGTGTAGTCCATGGTGAATAACCGCATCTCCGTGTTAGTGCATGTCATCGTGAGATGACAGACCAAGTCTAGGCCCGTTCTTCAAGATTGTCTATGAGTGCATCAAAAGTCTTTTATTGAAAAAATTCATCAAAAGTCATGGAATTTCCAAACTTTGGTCGTAATAGCATATGAAATATGAGATACAAAAAAGATAGTGCAAAACAAAAACAAAAAGAGAAGTGAAAAAATTAGAGCAGTGTCTACGGAGGGTCGATTCTCTGCTCTCGGCAATGGCCACCTTTTCTGAGAGGCGCTCTCGGTAAAGAAGGTAACCTATATCTCTTTCCTTCTTGTGCCTTCTCGATAATGTGTATTATACTTTTTTTGTTGTTGTCTTCCATGCTTGGCAAACAACCTTAGCACATCATAATTACCGTCTTGTGTGTTCTTCTTCAGATGGGCCTCGTCCGGTTCTAGAGACCAGCACCCCTCTGGTGGCCCTGAAGGTCTAGGGCGTTGTTCGGCACCTAGAGGGGGTAGGCCACGGGGAATAATTGCTTCTTCGTGTTAGTGCATGTCATCACGAGATGACAGACCAAGTCTAGGCCCGTTCTGTCATGGGATCACCCACCGAAGACTCTGTCTCGGGGACGAATGCAGCCGGTCCTCGCCGGTCCCGCCCGTGTGTGTGGTTTGTGAGGCACGTGCCACGTCAAGGACGTGCGTTGCTTATTCAAATATCGCACCACCCCTGCATGCATATGCATGGGCCACACGCATGTAGGGGTGCCCTCCCCTCCTCGGGCGGTGTCCATATCGAGCACCCATCTGGTGGCCCCGGCAGTCTAGGGCGTTGTTCGGCACCGAGAGGGTGTAGTCAACGGTGTCGGATTTCGGGTTCCGGCAGACCCTTGAGGTTCGAACACTGGGGTGCGCGCGGAGATTTCGCCTCCTACCTACCTGCACCCTTCCGCCTCGCTAAGATCTAAGCTATGGGAAGAACAACACGAGAGACACAGGGTTTATACTGGTTTGGGCCACCGTTGTGGTGTAATACCCTACTCCAGTTTGTGGCGTGGTGGATTGCCTCTTGGGCTGATGATGATGAACAATACAAGGAAGAACAGTCTCGCGAGGGTCTGTTCTTGGCTGGGGCGATGAACTGTTGGGAGGAGTTCAGTCACCCTTCTCTCTCTCTCTCTCTTATTGTTGATGCCCCTCTCTAATTCTCCTTCTCTCTCTGATTCTGATTCTCTCTGATTCTCCTTTTCTGATCCTCCTTCTCTCCTGGGGGTGGCTAGTCCTATTTATAGAGGCCCTGGTCCTCTTCCCAAATATCGAGCGGGAAGGGAGCCAACAATGGCGGGCTAATTTGAAGGGGGACAGCTAGTACCAGCTATCCTGACAAAAGTAGTGTTCGTCTGCACAAAGCTCTGGTGGTGACGCCATCTTGGGCTCCACGATGACCTCCGTCTTGCAGTCCTCCTGGTCTTGGTCTTGTTGCACCAAAATGGCAACCTTTTCCTGATGCCTCGGTACTCCGCGGCTGCGCTTGCTCCCTTTGCACCAAAGAGGAAAGGAGGACACTGCGCGGGCTGGCGCCCGCTTGGCGCCCTTGGTCGTCATGGCTTGCGTCACGGGCACCTCATGAGGTACCCCGCCTTGATCTCTCTGCCTCCTCGCGAGCCAGCCTGGTGAGGCCGTGCCTGAGGAAGCTCCGCGTCGTCCACCCCGCGAGGCTTGGCCCCTCGCGAGGGTCTTGGGTCAAGCCCCTCGCGAGGGTCTTGGGTCTGTGTTGGTGAAGATGGGCCGTGCTGAGCCCCCCTTTGAGCCACGCCGCAGGCCGCAGGCAGGCAAGTCTGGGGACCCCCGTTCCCAGAACGCTGACAGTAGCCCCTGGGCCCAAGGCACGCCCAGACTTGGCCGTGCAGGAAGGCGGAAGGGCGAGGGCGAAGCACCGCGGGCCCTAACAGCCTGCGGCCTTGGGCGCCGCGTGGCGGTTGATTGGACGTGGGCGTCTCCACTTCCCCATGGTGCCTCGGCAACTGCACGGATTGGAAAAGTCCCTGCATGCAAAGCAGGTCATGATTACCTACGATCGTGGAGGTCGGCGGTTGGCCTTCGCCGGCTATAAGTATGGAACGGTGCGTGCCCTTCCAGTCCATCCCTTCTTGCTTCTCCTTCTTCCTGATCCTTGCTCCGTCTTGCTGCGATGGCCCCAATCCGCCAGTTCTCAACGGCAGAGAAGGAAAAGGCTCCTCGAGAGGAACTAGTCCCGCCCCCGCCGAAGAAACGGCTCGTCCTCCGCGGCTCGGACGAGGGGGCTGATCAGGTGGTGTCGAGGCCCTGGCGCGAGCAGGCACCACCGGGGTTCCCGCTTCCCTTGTACGCCCACAACGAGGGCCCTGAAGGAGCTGATGTTGATCGCCACGGGCGGCGCCGCCATCTGCGCCAACGGGTCACAAAGGTGTGGGTCGTCCCCCCTGGGGTCCACACCGAGGGCTCCTCCCGAGAGTTCGTGTTTCACACCGCCATGCCTCCTCAGTCTTGGATTCGCCTTCCTCCCTTCTTCGCCTCCATCATCCCGCAGGGAGAGCCCCTGGAGCTTTGGCTGCAGCACGCCGGCTGCAGCACCCTCGCGACCGAGGCAAAGGTCGCGGTCGTTGCCCCGGGCGAGGTCTTCATAACTCGGGGCTGGAGCGAAATCGCCCGGGTTTGCAGGACAAGGGGCGCCTTCGCGATCCACTTGGATTGCGACGGTGCTTCGGTAATGTTCTTCAAGGTCTTCGATGCGAACGGGCGCTGGCTAGAGTGCTGCCCCGGGAGAGGTGGCTGGGACCCTGCTGCGGCGAGGACTGGGCCCGCCGACCGCTCCCTTGGCGGCTCCTCAGGCGGTGGAGGCGTCAGAGGTTCCAGCGGCTCCAGCGAGCTCTTCGCGACTCTGGAGACGAGCGACGACAGCTACGAGCCCCCGAGCCGGCACCGCTCCTGGAGCAGGGCGGGCTCGTCGGGCCGCCACCGACTCTGATCTGGATGGGGTTGGCGCCGGTGCTTGACAGCCCACTATTGATGATGGCGTCTTTTGCAGGGGCGCGCGTAGTTAGTGTCCCTTTAGGATCTGTTCCCTGCGAGGAATCAAAGACGCGTCCCATGGGGGCTTGTAAGGTGCCTGTGATCCTGTTTTGTTAATATAACCCTTGTCGTAGAATTGTGCGAGTTGCTCATTCCGTCTTAGCTCAGTCCTCCCTTTCGAACCTCACGAGGGCTTGGTGCTCTGCGCCGACAGGTCCCAGTCCCAAGGCGGCTTCAGCCGTTGCTGGTATGCCAGGTCGCGATGCCCTGGTCAAGGCCAGGAGGTGAGCGACCCAGAGTCCGGTAAGAGCCCCTGAGTTGCGATGCTCAGGAGGTCCCCTTTGGCACTCAAGCAGCCGTTGTTCAGTGAGAAAGGAGAGCGGCGTCGCTGACACAGGATTGCATTAGGTGCGGGGGTGGTGCCACGGTAGCTAGCACTTCCGGGTGGTGACTTATCTCGAGAATCAGGGGCCGCTCTCTGGTGCATCGCCGGGTCCGTGCATCGGCAGGCGCGAGGTTGCTCGGTGAGGTCCTCGCGTGTCCCTCCCCTCTCGCCTTTGCTCCCCTTTCTGCTCTACGTCCTCGGGTCCCGGCCCTCGAGCGAGTCTCAGCCATCGCTGGTATGCCAGGTCGCAATGCCGTGGACAAGGCCAGAGGATGAGGGCTGGAGAGCCAGTAGGAGCCCTGAGTCGCGGTGCTCAGGCACCCCCCCTTTAACGTGCAAGCGGTTCGCGCGGATGAGAGTGAAGGAGACACCGCAAGGGCCTCGCCTGACGCAGCTCCTTCAGGAGATCCTGTAGACCCATCATAGAAAAAACGAGGGGTTGCCATGACAATTGACAGTCAGCCGTTGGTTGCTTCCGAGGGGTACGAGGCACTGAAGGCTTGACAAGGTGGCGCCATGCGGGGCTGCCGCGGCCAGAGCTCAGCCATTCAGGTTTGTCGGTGTTGTAGGGACGGACCCATGCGCAAGCGTCATGCCATTTGAGAGCAGTTCCGTTAGTTGGCGTCAGTTGAGCGGGCAGCTAGGTCAAACACATTAGCCGCGAAGGAGTGGATTCATACAAATAGATGCTGGGAAGACGGACATCACTGGGCTAGGCCCGAGCGACTTGGGGATGATGCAGCCCGAGGGGCGCCCCCAACAAGGTAAGCTAACAACATGAAATAAAAGAGATACATGCCGCAGGGATGGACCCACGCGGCCTGGGAATAATGCAGCCCTGGGGGGCGCTCCTAGCTGGAAGTGAAACTTCAAAGATGTCACCTGATGACATTGAGGGCGAAGGGGTGTTGGTGTAGCAGACTCGGTGGGCTACGGAAGCCGATCCTCACGAGCCCCCAGGCCCGGGGGCCTCGGGAGGCTCCGGGGGTGCTGGCGGCTCCCCACGGACCATCTCCATCTCCGCCAGGGCTGCGGAACGCCTGGCCTCTTGTGCCTCCATGATGCCCCTCATGAGGCGCTGGTACGTGGCAGCCGCGTTCGGCAAGCCGTAAGGCATGCGAACGTAGCTTTGGGGTGGACCTCCGCAGCGCCCCACTCACGACGGCCAGAGGCGCTCCAGAGAAGCGACTCGGTTGAGCCCTGGTATGTCGATGCAGACGCGCAGCCCACCATCCTCGCCTGGATGGGGAGCCACTGCTGGTAGACGGTGGCCGCCTTTCATGACCCTTGACTCCTGTAGCTCCTGAATGGCCTTGCTGACGAACTCCTGAGGGTCTGGCTCTCCTTGCCTTACTCCTTCTTGAGGGAAACGTGCTTCGAAACACGCCTTGATGTGGTGCCCAAGCGCCTCCCTCGTGACCCTAGCCAGGTCGGTGGCCCTCTAGGGGAGAGCCCTCAAGCCCTGCCTAAGGAGGGCACCGGGCGCGCTTTCCTATGCTATGGAAGGAGGTTCCCCCTGGGCAGGCACGGGCCCAGAGGGGCCTGCCTCCTGAGGGGCCGGGCCGGACAATGTCTTCTTCTTCTTGGGGGCGGTCTCGGGAAGCCTCCTGCTTCCGCGATCCGGGTCTTCCAGTGACGCGGCCTGAAAGGCTCGTTCCAGGGAACACACCGCGTCCTTCTCTTTACAGGGCACCGTGATGACTCCGCCACTTCCTGGCATCTTGAGGACGTTGTAGCCGTGGTGAGTTACGGCCATGAACTTGGCCAGCGCTGGGTACCCAAGGATGGCATTGTACGGCAGGTGAATGTGAGCGATGTCGAAGTCGATGAGCTCGGTGCGGTAGTTGTCGCGTGCCCCGAAGGTGACAGGGAGGCGGACATGCCCAATCGGGACCGTGGAGCCGTCGGTGATTCCGGAGAAGGGCTTGGTTGGCTGAAGCTGGTTGTAGGGCACTTGGAGATTGTTGAATGTTTCCACGGACAGGACGTTGAGCCCTGCCCCGCCATCGATGAGGGTCCTGGTGACCACCATGTTGCTGATGATTGGGGAACAAAGCATTGGGAGGACTCCGGCTGTAGCTGCACACTTGAGCTGATCTGCTAAGCTGAACGTGATGGCGCACGCCGACCACCTGAGAGGGCGCGTGGCCTCAAGCCTAGGGAGGACTGCATTCACTTCGCGGGCGAACTGCTTGAAGATGCATTGAGAGGCTGGGGCCTGAGCCCCACCTAGGATGCAGGCGATCGCGCGCGGCTCCTGGAAGCCCCCAGCCCCCTCGTCTTGGTGGCGGTCCTCGTTTCTCCTTGGCTGCGGCGGTAGCGGAGGGAGGCCTGCGTTGCCTTGCGGGCGATCCTCGCGAGGCTGATCCCTCCAGTCTCCCTCGTGAGGCGGGTCTTGCCAGCGATCCTCGCGAGGTTGATCGCGCCACCCTTGGCGCGGGCCACGGTCTTCCCAGCGTCTTGCGTTCCTTCCTCCTCCTCGACCGTAGCCCCGGTCACCGCGGTCGGGGCGACGGCCGATTCTTCCTTCCCACACGGCTCGGAGCTCTTGACATTCATTGGTGTTGTGGGTGTGGAGGTCGTGGTACACACAGTACCGGCTGCCCTTGGAAGGTTCGGGCTGATCTCTGCCCCGCTTGGTGTCTGGTTCTGCCGCGAGCACGGCAGCCCCCTTGCGCTTCACATCCTTGGCCTTGGGCTTCTTCTCTTCTGGGTCTGCGGCAGGCAGCTCGAGGAGGGAGAGACGCCCTTCCTCAGCCCTGGCGCACTTGGTTTCCAAGTTGAACAGCTCCAAGGAAGTGCACAGGTCTTCATGCATCGCCAGCTCCTCCTTCATCTTGACATCGGGCATGCCGTCGGAGAAGGCTGAGATGATGGCCTCCTCAGTCACCTTGGGAATCTTGAGGCGTGCGTTGTTGAAGCGCTGGATGTACTTCTGCAGGGTCTCCCCGGGTTGTTGCTTGATGCGGCACAGGTCGCTCACGGCGGGTGGCCGGTCGCGAGTACCTTGGAAGTTGGTGATGAAGCGGGTGCGCATCTCGTCCCAGGAGGAGATCGTGCCTGGAGCCAGGTTCAAGAGCCAAGTGCGGGCCCCGTCCTTGAGTGCCATGGGAAACCAGTTCGCCATGACCTTCTCGTCTCCGTTGGCAGCTTCGATGCCCAGCTCGTAGAGCTGGAGGAACTCCGCAGGGTCAGCCATGCCGTCGTAACGAGGAGGCAGGTCTGGCTTGAACTTGCCGGGCCACGCGACACTGCGTAGCTCGGTGGTGAAGGCACGACAGCCTGCTGTGGCCACGGGAGGCCTTGCGTGACAGAGAGCTTGGTCTTGCATGTCCCCACGCGCTGCACCTGGGTCTTGACGTGCGGGAGCAGGAGCATGGTCGCGATGTGCTAGAGCAGGGAGCGCCCGGGCAGCTTCTTGCGGGCGAGGGACTTCCTGGCAGCTCTGCTCTTGCTGCGCTGGCACCTGACGGAGCGGGTTCCGCCCAGGGGGGGCCACGCGCCTTGGAGCCATGGCGCCTTCTTGAGGAGGAGGTAGCCGGGGCGCCGCCGGAGCTTCGTCTCCCGCGCGGGGCGGGGTGCGGTGCAGCGGCACGGACGGCGCAGGAGAACCCCCTGCTGCACGGACGAGCTCGGCGACGCGGTCGAGCCATTCTTCATAGACGTCATCGACGGGACGGTAGCGCAGGAGCTCGTTTGCCGCGATGAGCGCAGCTTGAGCCTCCATGGGTGCACAGAGCGCGCGGGACGAAGAACCAGCTGGGGTGAGCGAGGGAGTTGCGGTGCGGCCGCCTTGCCGCACGAACGGATGCTGAGATGATGTTTGCTGCCCGTCCCCCGCCGGGCCGGTGGCGGCGTTGACGGCAGGTGACGGGGAACGGCGAGGACTCCCGCTGACAGGAGCCGTCTGGGCGACGCGGGAAGCGAGAGCGGCCCGGCGCTCGGCGCGGGCCCGACGAGCGTCAGACATGGGCGCGATGGTCGGAGGAGAACGGGGTGGTGGAAGATGAATTCCGGCGCACCCCTACCTGGCGCGCCAGATGTGGGATTTCGGGTTCTGGCAGACCCTTGAGGTTCAAACACTGGGGTGCGTGCGGAGATTTCGCCTCCTACCTACCTGCACCCCTCCGCCTCGCTAAGATCTAAGCTATGGGAAGAACAACATGAGAGACACAGGGTTTATACTGGTTCGGGCCACCGTTGTGGTGTAATACCCTACTCCAGTGTGTGGCGTGGTGGATTGCCTCTTGGCCTGATGATGGTGAACAATACAAGGAAGAACAGCCTCGCGAGGGTCTGTTCTTGGCTGGGGCGATGAACTGCTGGGAGGAGTTCAGTCACCCTTCTCTCTCTCTCTCTCTCTCTCCGATTGTTGACGCCCCTCTCTGATTCTCCTTCTCTCTCTCTGATTCTGATTCTCTCTGATTCTCCTTTTCTAATCCTCCTTCTCTCCTGGGGGTGGCTAGTCCTATTTATAGAGGCCCTGGTCCTCTTCCCAAATATCGAGCGGGAAGGGAGCCAACAATGGTGGGCTAATTTGAAGGGGGACAGCTAGTACCAGCTATCCTGACAAAAGTAGTCTTCCCCTGCACAAAGCTCTGGTGATGACGCCGTCTTGGGCTCCACGATGACCTCCGTCTTGCAGTCCTCCTGGTCTTGGTCTTGTTGCTCCGAAACGGCAGCCTTTGCCTGATGCCTCGGTACTCCATGGCTGCGCTTGCTCCCTTTGCACCAAAGAGGAAAGGAGGACACTGCGCGGGCTGGCGCCCGCTTGGCGCCCTTGGTCGTCATGGCTTGCGTCACGGACACCTCATGAGGTACCCTGCCTTGATCTCTCCGCCTCCTCGCGAGCCAGCGTGGTGAGGCTGTGCCTGAGGAAGCTCTGCATCGTCCGCTCCGCGAGGCTTGGCCCCTCGCGAGGGTCTTGGGTCTGTGTTGGTGAAGATGGGTCGTGCTAGGCCCCCCTTTGAGCCACGCTGCAGGCCGCAGGCAGGCAAGTCTGGGGACCCCCGTTCCCAGAACGCCGACAAACGGTGAATAACTACTTCTCCGTTTTATGCATGCCATCGCGAATGACAGACCAAGTCTAGGCCCGTTCTTCGAGATAGTCTATGGGTATCGAGAGGGAATGTGTCCGGTTTGTGCAGGAAGTGCGGGTCCTGTTGCTCCGTTGGCCTCGAAACTTCTTGTGCTCTCAAAGGAGGCCATCACATGTATATGCATGGGCTATCCGGTGGCCTCGGCGGTGTAGGAAGTTGACCGACACCGAGAGAGGGAGTAGGCCACGGTCAACAACTGCTTCTTCTCATGTTTTTTACTTTACACTCTTTAAAGTTAAAAAAGAAAAAAACTAGTTAGAAATAAATAGAAGAAAATAAATAAAGCAGAAAAGAAAAAACTATATAAAAGAACTACTCAGAAATAAATAGAAGAAAATAAATAAAGCAGAAAATAAAAAAACTGCTCAGAAATAAATAGAAGAAAATAAATAAAGTAGAAAAGAAAAAACTACTCAAAAATAAGTAGAAGAAAATAAATAAAGCAGAAAGAAACTATATAAAAACTACTTAGAAATAAATAGAAGAAAATAAATAAAGCAGAAAAGAAAAAAACTACTCAGAAATAAATAGAAGAAAATAAATAAAGTAGAAAAGAAAAAAACTATATTTAAAACTACTCAAAAATAAATAGAAGAAAATAAATAAAGCAAAAAAGAAAAAAACTATATAAAAATTGTTGGGGCACTGTCCAGTGGGCCTGCTAGGCCTTGGGCGTGAAATTCAGGCCAAGCAGGCGCACAGGACAGCGCGCCTTAATTAGGCCCAGAAGCCTGCTTTACAAAGGAGTTTGATAGAGCAGCCGCGGCTGGGTTTATAAACCAGTGCGGCTGCCCTTCGCCCGGTGAGGTGGGACTAAATTAGAGCAGTGGTTACCGAGGGTCGACTATCAGCTCTCGGTAATGGCCACCTTTCCGAGAGTTACTCCCGATAAAAGTGTAATCTAGATCTAGGGGGACATATTTTCCGAGAGTTACTCTCGGTAAAAGTGTAACCTAGATCTAGAGTTGATTTCTTTTCCGAGAGCCGCACCGACACACACTCGGTAAAGGTGACGTCGACTACTTAAGCATATTCCCCCTATTGTTTCTTCTCTCTGCTCCCCATCGACCGACACCCCTCCACTCCTCTCCTCTCCTCTGCTCCCCACTGATCGGCGCCCCTCCACCGGCCGGCGCCCCCTCCACCGCCGCCCCCACACCACACCGAGCTCCTCCATCCGGTGAGCCCCCCTCCTCCTCTCCATGTGTGCATAGATAGATGGATGGATTGATAGATGGATGCATAGATAGATGGATGGATTGATAGATGGATGGATGCCATGTAGATACATTTTTTCTATATCAAAATAAAAAATGTAGATAATTGTTGATAATGTTGTATGCATGGATGCTATGTGTGGATGTGACCGATGAGATACGTGAGAGAGTGTTGATGAGAGTTGTTCTTTGGAGGAAGAAAAATCAACTTTTGAACGATGGCGGTGATCTGTGTGAGCTCCTCCTCATGTTATATCTTGATAACGCACGAGGGGCTCACCCAGCTCAACCATCACCAAAAGTTGAAATACCCGTGAGAGAGTGTCCACCATATATACCATCACCAGCGAGAGTGTCCACCGTATATACGTGAGAGAGTGTCGTTGAGAGTTGTTCTTGGAGGAAGAAAAATCGTCTTTTGATGATGGCGGTCGATCTACGTGAGCTCTTCATGTTATATCTTTCATGTTTGATTCTTATGTTATTTTCCATTGTGTGATGAAAGGCATTAGCATCGATCAATTTTTTTGGCTATGGCTTCCTCCAACGGCGAAGCTTCCATTAGGGTCGACTCCACGGACACGGAGAAGAGCGCCGAGGAATGCTTGGAGGAACTCCTTGAGAAGAACCCACAGCTGATCATAATGAAGTTTTTTGTGGATCTGGCCAAGAAGAATCCCCCAGCTAAGGAGGGCAAGGCTCCACCACGTAAGAAGCCATTGAGTCCACCGACCATCATTCCCAACGACGCTTGGTCCTCCACTGTGGGGGATGGCCCCACGTGCTTTGAATCAATGATCACTGGTTTCACCAACTACACCTCGGAGTAGTCACCTAGATAGTTTGACGTTGATTTAGTTGTATCCTTAAGTACCTGCTAATATGGACTTGGATGGCCACTTGCGATGCTTTTGATTGTATGACTGATGAATGCTTATGTTGATTATGTATGATGTGCATTATTTCTTGTTCTTTTGTAGATGAAGTGGTATGTGGTGTACAAAGGACGGTGTCCAGGAGTCTATGATTCATGGTCGGAATGGAATGAACAAATACTTCGTTATGAAGGCAACTCCCACGAATCATTCGACAACAGAGAGACGGCAGAGTATCATTACAATCAGTATTTGCTTAAGAAAAAGAGAAAAACTGATGAACGGAATAGTGCAAGCCAGACAAGGCTTAGTTGGTTCAGTGGATTGAAGAACTTCATAATTCTCTTTCAGTTTGTCATAATTGTGGTGTTGCTTTTTGTCATATGGTGCATGCATGTAGACCACTTTGTTGTTTAATTAGTAAGTAGGCACTTGTACTAAAGAGCTACTTTGTGATTTGAAATGAAGCTTGTGTGAACTATTTATGGATTAATGCTTATGTGTGTTTGTTGTTAACCTATGTGACTTGAAATGGAAGTTTGAGTATTGTATAAATGTTTTTGCTGCACCAACTCAAGCAAAAAACAGTATGAACAGAACTGGGAAAAATTTATCGAGGGCGGTACTCGGAAAAGAGGCATGCGCTGGGAGCTGAAGGCACTTGGCTGTTGCAGTTATGCCGAGAGGACTCTCGATAGAGCAGTGATTACCGAGGGTCGTTTCTCGGCTCTCGATAAAGGCCACCTTTTCCGAGAGTCGCTCTCGGCAAAGCATCTAACCTAGATGTCTTTCCTTCTTGTGCATTCTCAATAATATGTATTATAACTTTTTTTTGTTGTTGTCTTCCATGCTTGGCAAACAACCTTAGCACATCATAATTACCATCTTGTGTTTTCTTCTTCAGATGGGCCTCGTCCGGTTCTAGAGACCGACACCCCTCCGGTGGCACCGACGGTCTAGGGCATTGTTTGACACCTAGAGGGGACAGGCCACGGGGAATAACTGCTTCTTCGTGTTAGTGCATGTCATCGCGAGATGATAGACCAAGTCTAGGCCCGTTCTGTCACGGGATCACCCACCGAAGACTCTGTCTCGGGGACGAACGCAGCCGGTCCTCGACGTTCCCGCCCGTGTGTGTGTGCTTTGTGAGGCACGTGCCACGTCAAGGAGGTGTGTTGCTTATTCAAATAGCACACCACCCCTACATGCATATGCATGGGCCACACGCATGTAGGGGTGCCCCCCTCGGGCGGTCTCCATATCGAGCACCCATCCGGTGGCCCCAGCGGTCTAGGGCATTATTCGGCACCAAGAGGGTGTAGTCCATGGTGAATAACCGCTTCTCCGTGTTAGTGCATGTCATCGCGAGATGACAGACCAAGTCTAGACTCGTTCAATCACGGGATCACCCACTAAATATTCTGTCACGGGGACGGACGCATCCGGTCCTTGTCATTCCCGCCCGTGTGTGTGGTATGTGAGGCACATGTCACGTCAAGGACGCGCATTGCTAATTCAAATAGCACACCACCCCTGCATGCATATGCATGTGCCACATGCATGTAGGGGTGCCCTCCCTCCCGTGGGCGGTCTCTATATCGAGCACCCATCCAGTGGCCCCAGTGGTCTAGGGCATTGGTCGGCACCGAGAGGGTGTAGTCCATGGTGAATAACTGCTTCGTTGTGTTAGTGCTTGTCATCGCGAGATGACAGACAAAGTCTAGGCCCGTTCTTTGAGATAGTCTATGGGTATCGAGAGGGAATGTGTACGGTTTGTGCAGGAAGTGCGAGTCATGTTGCTTCGTTGGCCTCGAAACTTCTAGTGCTCTCAAATGAGGCCATCACATGGATATGCATGGGCTATCCCGTGGCCCCGGCGGTCTAGGAAGTTGACCGGCGCCGAGAGACGGGGTAGGCCACAGTCAACAACTGCTTCTTCTCGTGTTTATTACTTTACACTCTTTAAAGGTCTCTCAGTGCCGTTCTAGGAAGTTGGCCAGCACCAAGAGAGGGGGTAGGCCACGGTCAACAACTGCCTCTTCTCATGTTTTTACTTTAACCCTTTAAAGTTGAGTTTTGAACAAATCTAACCCAAAAAGCATATATATATATATATATATATATATATATATATGAGTGCATCAAAAGTGTTTTATTGAAAAAATTCATCAAAAGTCATGGAATTTCCAAACTTTGGTCGTAAAAGCAGATGAAATATGAGATACAAAAAAGATAGTGCAAAACAAAAACAAAAACAGAAGGGAAAAAAATTAGAGCAGTAGTTACCGAGGGTCGACTCTCGGGTCTCGGTAATGGCCACCTTTTCCGAGAGGCGCTCTTGGTAAAGCATCTAACCTAGATCCCTTTCCTTCTTGTGCATTCTCGATAATATATATTATACTTTTTTGTTGTTGTCTTCCATGCTTGGCAAACAACCTTAGCACATCATAATTACCGTCTTGTGTTTTCTTCTTCAGATGGGCCTTGTCCGGTTCTAGAGACCGGCACCCCTCTGGTGGCACCGACGGTCTAGGGCGTTGTTCGACGCCTAGAGGGGTAGGCCACGGGGAATAACTGCTTCTTCGTGTTAGTGCATGTCATCGCGAGATGACAGACCAAGTCTAGGCCCGTTCTGTCATGCGATCACCCACCGAAGACTCTGTCTCAGGGACGAACGCAGCCGGTCCTCGATGTTCTCGCCCGTGTGTGTCGTTTATGAGGCACGTGCCATGTAAAGGATGTGCGTTGCTTATTCAAATAGCACACCACCCCTGCATGCATATGCATGGGCCACACGCATGTAGGGGTGCCCTCCCCCCTCGGGCGGTCTCCATATCGAGCACCCATCCAGTGGCCCCGGCGGTCTAGGGCATTATTCGGCACTGAGATGGTGTAGTCCATGGTGAATAACCGCTTCTCCGTGTTAGTGCATGTCATCACGAGATGACAGACCAAGTCTAGGCTCGTTCTGTCATGGGATCACCCACCGAAGATTCTGTCACGGGGACGGACGCAGCCGGTCCTCGATGTTCCCGCCCGTGGGTGTGGTGCATGTCACGTCAAGGACGTGCGATGCTTATTCAAATAGCACACCACCCCTGCATGCATATGCATGGGCCACACTCATGTAGGGGTGCCCTCCCCCCTCGGGAGGTCTCTATATCGAGCACCCATCCGGTGGCCCCGGCAGTCTAGGGCATTCTTCGGCACCGAGAGGGTGTAGTCCATGGTGAATTACTGCTTCTCCGTGTTAGTGCATGTCATCGCGAGATGACATACCAAGTCTAGGCCCGTTCTTCGAGATAGTCTATGGGTATCAAGAGGGAATGTGTCCGGTTTGTGCAGGAAGTGCGGGTCCTGTTGCTCCGTTGTCCTTGAAACTTCTTGTGCTCTCAAAGGACGCCATCACATTTATATGCATGGGCTATCCGGTGGCCCCGGCGGTCTAGGAAGTTGACCGGCACCGAGAGAGGAGGTAGGCCATGGTTAACAACTGCTTCTTCTCGTGTTTATTACTTTACACTCTTTAAAGTTCTCTCACGGTGCCGGTCTAGAAAGTTGACCGGCACCGAGAGAGGAGGTAGGCCACGATCAACAACTGCTTCTTCTCATGTTTTTTACTTTATATTCTTTTAAGTTCTCTCTCGGTGCCGTTCTAGGAAGTTGGCCGGGACCAAGAGAGGGGGTAGGCCACAGTCAACAACTGCTTCTTCTCATGTTTTTTACTTTACACTCTTTAGAGTTCTCTCTCGGTGCCGTTCTAGGAAGTTGGCCGACACCGAGAGAGGGGGTAGGCCACGGTCAACAACTGCCTCTTCTCATGTTTTTTTACTTTACACTCTTTAAAGTTGAGTTTTGAACAAATCTAATCCAGAAAGCATATATATATATATATATATATATATGAGTGTATCAAAAGTCTTTTATCGAAAAAATTCATCAAAAGTCATGGAATTTCCAAACTTTGGTCGTAAAAGCATATGAAATATGAGATACAAAAAAGATAGTGCAAAACAAAAACAAAAAGAGAAGGGAAAAAATTAGAGCAGTAGTTACCGAGGCTCCACTCTCGGCTCTCGGTAATGGCCAACTTTTCCGAGAGGCGCTCCTGGTAAAGCATCTAACCTAGATCACTTTCCTTCTTGTGCATTCTCGATAATATGTATTATAGTTTTTTTTATTGTTGACCTCCATCCTTGGCAAACAACCTTAGCACATCATAATTACTGTCTTGTGTTTTCTTCTTCAGATGGGCCTCGTCTGGTTCTAGAGACCGGCACCCCTCCGGTGGCACTGATGGTCTAGGGCCTTTGTTCGGCACCTAGAGGGGGTAGGCCACGGGGAATAACTGCTTCTTCGTGTTCATACATGTCATCGCGAGATGACAGACCAAGTCTAGGCCCGTTCTGTCCCGGGATCACCCACCGAAGACTCTGTCTCGAGGACGAACGCAGCCGGTCCTCGACGTTCCCGCCCGTGTTTGTGGTTTGTGAGGCACGTGCCACGTCAAGGACATGCGTTGCTTATTCAAATAGCACACCACCCCTGCATGCATATGCATGGGCCAAACACATGTAGGGGTGCCCTCCCACCCCCTCGGGCGGTCTCCATATCGAGCACCCATCCGGTGGCCCCGACGGTCTAGGGAGTTATTCGGCACCGAGAGGGTGTAGTCCATGGTGAATAAC
This sequence comes from Triticum aestivum, assembly GCF_018294505.1. Lineage (NCBI taxonomy): Eukaryota > Viridiplantae > Streptophyta > Magnoliopsida > Poales > Poaceae > Triticum > Triticum aestivum. The sequence continues at coordinate 395,728,110 of NC_057794.1, read as the reverse complement.
CAATTCTTCGTGTTAGTGCATGTCATCGCGAGATGACAAACCAAGTCTAGGCTCGTTCTGTCATGGGATCACCCACCGAAGATTCTATCTCAGGGACGGACGCAGCCGATCCTCAACGTTCCCGCCCATGCGTGTGGTATGTGAGGCACGTGTCACGTCAAGGACGTGCGTTGCTTATTCAAATAGCACACCACCCCTGCATGCATATGCATGGGCCACACACATGTAGGGGTGCCCTCCCCCCCCCTCGTGTGGTCTCTATATCGAGCACCCATCCGGTGGCCCCGGCGTCTAGGGCATTGTTCAGCACCGAGAGGGTGTAGTCCACGGTGAATAACAGCTTCTCCGTGTTAGTGCGTGTCATCACGAGATGACAAACCAAGTCTAGGCCTGTTCTTCGAGATAGTCTATGGGTATCGAGAGGGAATGTGTCCGGTTTGTGTAGGAAATGTGGGTCCTGTTGCTCCGTTGGCCACGAAACTTCTTGTGCTCTCAAAGGAGGCCATCGCATGTATATGCATGGGCTATCCGGTGGCCCCGGCGGTCTAGGAAGTTGACCGGCACCGAGAGAGGGGGTATGCCATGGTCAGCAACTGCTTCTTCTCGTGTTTATTACTTTACACTCTTTAAAGTTCTCTCTCTGTGCCGGTCTAGATAGTTGACCGGCACCGAGAGAGGGGGTAGGCCACGGTCAACAACTGCGTCTTCTCATGTTTTTACTTTACACACTTTAAAGTTCTCTCTCGGTGTCGTTCTAGGAAGTTGGCCGGCACCGAGAGAGGGGGTAGGCCACGGTCAACAACTGCCTCTTCTCATGTTTTTTTACTTTACACTCTTTAAAGTTCTCTCTCGGTGCCGTTCTAGGAAGTTGGCTGACATCGAGAGAGGGGGTAGGCCACGGTCAACAACTGCCTCTTCTCATGTTTTTTACTTTACACTCTTTAAAGTTGAGTTTTGAATAAATCTAACCCAAAAAGCATATATATATATATATATATATATATATATATATATATGAGTGCATAAAAAGTCTTTTATCAAAAAAATTCATCAAAAGTTATGGAATTTCCAAACTTTGGTCGTAAAAGCATATGAAATATGAGATACAAAAAAGATAGTGCAAAACAAAAACAAAGGGAGAAGGGGAAAAATTAGATAAGTGGTTACCGAGGGTCGATTCTCGGCTCTCGGTAATGGCCACCGTTTCCGAGAGGCGCTCTCGGTAAAGCATCTAACCTAGATCTTAACCTTTCCCATTTCTTTTGTATCTTCATTCCCCTCTCCTGTCTGTTCCCTGTGCCACCGACGCTGCCGACGCCAAAATCGCCACCGCCGCCGCCAGCCCTCAACCGCCACCAACTACCACCGCCACCCCTTCTCCACCTCCCCCAACTGCGTTCACTGCCCCCCAACTGTCGCCGCCATGGTGTTTCATGGCCGGTGGATGGCGCGACGGCTCTTCCACGTGACCCAACGACGGCCGCCATAGCGGAGCTCCTCCGGTAGCGCGGCAGCTGGAGATGCCCTCAGGTGTGTACACCCATCCCACTGAAAACGTATGCAAATTTTGTTGAAGAAGATGAGAACTGGGAAAATTCAGTTCATAGGTGCTCCACTAGGGGCTTTTAATTTAGTTCATAGGGTATTTTTAGGTGCTCCACTAGGTCCATGGTGATCTAGTTCTAGGTATTTTTAGGTGCTCCACTAGGATGTCTGAGTTGCACAAATGTTGTGAGTTGCACATGTTTTTTTGCTTTTATTTTGAAAATGACCCCCTCTTGGATGCTTGTCATGCTCCGCCACTGCCAGTAGGGGTTACTAATTGCAAGTAGGCACCATCTTGCTGAGGAATTTAATACCATGGAAAAACTGGCTACAAAACAACCAAACCTGAAATGGTGGGTCAAGTTCATCATAATATGCTGCTGTATACTACTGTAATGTACAATTTTCAGCCTATTTTTCATGTTTTTGAGGAGTTGATATTGTCCAGTGCATGATAATATGCTCATGTTGCTTATGTATATTTTTCAGCTATTGTAATGTATAGTTTTCCGCCTATTTTTTCATATATTTGAACAGTTCATATTGTCCAGTGCATTATAATATGCTCCTGTTGCCTATGTACTCTTTTCAGTCAAATTTTCATGTATTTTGGACAAGTGGTATGGTTAATATTCACCATATATATTTTGTTTTTCAGATTCTGATGGGACCGAGTCATCCACCTCCCATCAGGCCACACCCGAGGCATCATCATCATCGGATGGCGATGTCGGAGTGGACTTCGATGCACCAGATCTGCTCGCTACCGAGTCGGGCGACATGGAGGCCTCAGACGGCTCGGGGTATACCTCGAGCAACACTTCCAAGAGGAAGAAATCTGGGCGTGGTCCGGGGAAGATCCTGGAACCAACTACTGCCAGCAACCATCCTGTCATTTGCCCGACAGGAGAGGGGTAAGCAAGCATTTCATTTGCATCATATTTTGGATGCCACAGCTTTGACACTCACATATGCTTGTCTTTTATATCATGCAGTCAGTGGGAATTTATCCCGACACAACCTAAGGGGGCACGCCCGCCGAACCACGTCATCCGCTCCATCTTGAGGAAGCACTTCCCTGGATTGTCCAAGACGGGTGATGATGATCCGCCGTCGCCAGGTTTAACATCGGAGCATTACCTACACAACAAGGATGAGCATGATGTCACCATGGGCACTCGGGTCATCAATGCTTTTTTGTAAGTATCTTCACTCCGACCATTGCATTTTTCCATATCCAAATCCTTGCTTCTGTGGATGGTGAGAAGATGCCATATGCTTTCTTGTAGCAAACATTTGCTTGCGTGGATGGTGAGCAGCAGCAGGCGATCGAAGGCATCATGAAATCTGCCCGAAAGATACTCTCTGACCTCAAGCACACGCCGCGGTACAAAGCCGTGATGCAGTGTCGGCCGCTCGATGAGAAGGGAGAGAAGATGACAAGGAAGACTGCTTGCCAGACCAACCTGTCGCGAGAAGAATACCTGTCAGTGGTAAGTGACTACATCGGTTGCTAGTACTTTGATTCATCCCTCTTGTTCCTCAGTTATTCGATTTTGTCTGACTAGGTGATGAAACCCTTAATGAAGGAAGATTGTTGGGAGGCCCTGGTTGACATGTGGTGTGACCCAACATGGTAGGTGAGGGAGTCTTGGATTAGGGGGTCTCCGGATAGCCAGACTATATCCTTTGGCCGGACTATGAAGATACAAGATTAAAGACTTTGTCCCGTGTCCGGATGGGACTCTCCATGGCGTGGGAGGCAAGCTTGGTAATACGGATATGTAGATCTCCTCCCTTGTAACCGACTTTGTGTAACCCTGGCCCCCTCTGGTGTCTATATAAACCGGAGGGTTTAGTCCGTAGGACAACAGACAATCATACCATAGGCTAGCTTTTAGGGTTTAGCCTCTACGATCTCGTGGTAGATCAACTCTTGTAATACTCATATCATCAAGAACAATCAAGCAGGACATAGGGTATTACCTCCATCAAAAGGGCCCGAACCTGGGTAAACATCGTGTCCCCTGCCTCCTGTTACCATCGGCCTTAGACGCACAGTTCGGGACCCCCTACCCGAGATCCGCTGGTTTTGACACAGACATTGTTGCTTTAATTGAGAGTTCCACTATGTCATAATCATAGGGAGGGATGGCTCGTCTCGTTGTCAAGGACAACATCACCTCTGGGGGAGCCCTGGCTGCAGGCCAAACTCTCCGACTAGGCGGCTTCGTCATGACCGCCCGCTCGGCCGCCGCGCCGATGATGACTTCTCGGGTCATCGAAAATAGCCTCCACATCGGCTCGAAATTCACCGAGCAGATGGATCCAATGGAGCTCTCCTCTTTGAGCGAGCTCTTGGATCGCATCGCCGCTCTGGGAGTCGCTACGGACTACGATCGGATCGGGCTTAAACCCGACCAAAGGGAGATTAACTCTCCGCCGGTCAACCATCAGATAGCGGTGGTGGAGGAGCAATGCGGCAATTCTCCCTCTATCCTGAGGACGAACTATGTCCGGATTCCCGAGCTCTCCGAGCTAGATACCCGCCCACGGGAGGACTTCGCCCTAACCCTGAACCTAGAATGAGGCTGCATACCGAACCTACGGGGCAACATCTCGGAGCCCAAACTTCCAAGATCGGAAACTCCCCCGCCCCGGGGTATCAGATTGGGTCAAGGTCTGGACTTAAATCCACCCAACCACCCAGATACAAACGATCTTTCCCACATTAGGCAAGAGCCCCAAGAGACAGTACATCACTATTGGGCCAGATTCCTCCTTGTAATGAATAAGGTCAAGGACTGTCGCGGGGAAGATGCAATTTCGTTCTTTTGCAACAATTGCACAGACAAGGGAATCCTCAACGCCATAAGTCGCCGTGACATAGCACACTTCGCTGACTTGGCGGCCATAGCATGGAAGTACTGTGCGATGGAAAGATCCTGGAAAACCCAAACAAAATTTTGGGATAATCCGGCTCTGACAAAACCCCCAGTTTGAACTAAAAGGGTGCACTCTCATAAGTCGTCCAGCTCAATTACAAAGGAGCAAAAGCCCACTATAGGGCGTGGAACCGTATTGGAGGGATGGCTTAACGGGCCCTGCAAAATTCATAGTATAGCGGATACCATACCAACACACAGCCTTAGAGCATGTTCGGTACTCCGGCAGGTGGCCAAGAGCAATGAGGATCTCCTCATCCAAAACACCTCAGAGCACCATCCCATGGATAACAATACAGTATTAACAGTCTTCGAGACCTTCGCCTCAAAAAACAGGCGTAAGCAAGCACACCGCAGCCTTGCCGAAGTCTGCCACCTGGCAGCAATAAATCCATGGAGCGACACGGCCATCACCTTCAATGCCAGTGACGAACCTAAATTCCGAACAGCCTGAGCACCAGCCGCCTTGGTCCTCAGTCCAATTGTGGATGGCTTTCGGCTCACTAAAGTGCTCATGGACGGCGGCAGCGGATTAAACCTCATTTATGAGGAGACTCTTCAAAAAATGGAAATAGACAGAAACCGCATTGAGCAAAGCAGCACGACCTTCCGAGGAATCATTCCTAGTCGGGAGGCACGTTGCACTGGGAAAATCACACTAGATGGGGTATTCGGCACTCCAGAGAATTACAGGTCCGAAGAAATTACATTCCAAGTGGCCCCGTTCAGTAGCGGATACGACGCCCTTTAAGCCGGGAGGCATTCATGATCTTCCAAGCCATACCCCATTACGGGTACATGAAGCTCAAAATTCCCGGGCCCAATGTAATAATCACTCTAGCTAGTGATCTAGACATAGCACTCCGTGCCGAGAACAAAACAGCTGCACTGGCCCTCGAGGCATTATCCGAAGCCCTTGTGGCGGAGGAATTAACCGCGCTGCGCTCCACAGTGGACACGGACGACATGATACTAGACAAAAGAAGTCCACTTCTTTTAAACCAGCGAATGAAATAGTCAAATTCCAAGTCCATCTAACGGACCCCACAAAAACAGCATCCATCGGGGCACAGTTAAACCCCGCTGTAGACGCCGCACTACGGGAGTTCCTGCGCGAGAATTGGGACATATTCGCCTGGCATCCTTCAGACATGCCAGGAATCCCACACAGGCTGGCCGAGCATAGCCTTAACATTCTAAAGGGATTCAAGCCGGTCGAGCAGACTCTTCGGCGTTTCTTCGAACCTAACCGACAAGCCATGGGAGAGGAGCTAGCCAAGTTACTGGAGGCCGGATTCATTAGAGAAATAAAGCATCCGGACTGGCTAGCAAACCTGGTGATGGTACCAAAGGAGGACAAATCCTGGCGCCTATGCGGCGACTTCAAGGACCTTAATAAGGCTTGCCCAAAGGATCCCTTCCCCCTCCCTTGCATCGATTAAATTATCGACGCTACCGCAGGACACGACTCATTGTGCTTCCTTGACGCATACTCCGGTTACCACCAAATTAAGATGGCGGAGTCCGATCAAGCCGCAATGACATTTATCACTCCATACGGCCCCTTCTGTTTTAACACAATGCCCTTCGGGCTCAAAAACGCCGACACAACGTATCAACGCATGATTCAGACATGTCTGGAAAAGCAGATTGGCAAAACATTGGAGGCATATGTCAACGATGTGGTCGTTAAAACCAGACACGTCGACTCCTTAATAGATGACTTGAGGCTCACGTTCGACATTCTCCGAACATACGACATTAAGCTCAATCCGGAAAAATGCGTTTTTGGCGTACCCGCCGGAAAGCTCCTGGGCTTTATCGTCTCCAGTAGAGGAATTGAAGAAAATCCGGCTAAGATCCGGGCTCTGTCACAGTTGGCTATCCCAATTGACCTCAAGCAAATCCAGAAGTTAACTGGATGTGTGGCGTCCTTAAGCCGCTTTATCTCCCGATTAGGAGAAAAGGCACTCCCCGTCTATTGCCTTCTTCGGCACACCAAACTCTTCGAGTGGACGGATGCAGCCACGGCCGGATTGGAAGAAATAAAAGCCATCTTGGCCACCAACCCAATCTTGGCCGCACCAAATGTCGGTGAACCAATGCTGTTATATATAGCAGCAACTCACCAAGTTGTAAGCACAGTGCTCGTCGTCGAACGTGAGACGGACGGACATAAATTCCCACTTCAAAAGCCGGTATATTATGTATCCACTGTCCTCACTCCATGCAAATCACGGTACCCACATTATCAAAAGATAGCATACGCGGTATTCATGGCATCCCGGAAATTACGACACTACTTTCAAGAGTGTTCGATTACGGTGGCCTCAGAAGTACCACTCAACGACATAATAAACAACCGCGATGCCACGGGCTGGATTGCCAAATGGGCTATTGAGCTCCTCCCCTTCGACATAACATATTGACCACGGAGAGCCATTAAGTCGCAAGTACTGGCCGATTTCATCGCCGAATGGACAGAAGCCGAACTCCCTAAAGAGTACAGCGCATACTCCAATTGGATCATGCACTTCGATGGCTCTAAAATGCTGGTTGGTCTGGGGGCTGGCGTCGTCCTGACGTCCCCCACCGGAGATACAGTGCAATACGTACTCCAAATACTATACACAGACTCCAATAACGCAGTCGAATACGAGGCCCTATTACACGGTCTCCGGATGGCAATTTCCATGGGCATTCAATGCCTGGAGGTGCGTGGGGACTCGAACCTCGCAATATCTCAAATAAATGGAGACTTTGATGCCAAGGATCCGAAAATGGTGGCATATCGCAACGCCGTCCTCAAAATGTCAGCCCGGTTCGAGGGGCTTGAATTCCACCATGTGGCTTAGGAAAACAATCAGGCGGCGGATATCCTCGCCCGCATCGGTGCTAAACGCGACCCTGTCCCACCTAACATCTTCCTGGAAAAACTGTTTAAGCCATCCGTGGTATGGGAAGGGGACACCAGTAACAATAGTCCAGACCCGACCAAAACATCAGATACCAAATACTCTGACACAATCGGAGGCTCTGCCATCGAAATAACACCTTCAGCCCACGTGATAATGGCCGTCATCGCCCCGTGGACAGAACCATTCTTGGCCTACCTAACCAGGCAGGAACTACCCGAGTACCAAAATGAGGCACGATGCATAGTGCGGTGATCTAAAGCCTACAAGGTCCACGAGGGAGAGCTTTATAAGAAAAGCACTACCGGAATCCTTCAAAGGTGCATCTATGAAGAGGAAGGGCGGAAGCTTTTGGCAGAAATCCATGCTGGACTCGGTGTCCATCATGCCACAGCCCGAGCCCTTGTAAGCAGGGCCTTCCGTACAGGTTTCTATTGGCCGACGGCCCGAGCAGATGCACAGCATCTGGTCCAACATTGCGTCGGTTTCCAGCTTTTTGCAAACCAAAGCCATATGCCGCCTACCGCTCTCCAAACAATCCCCATCACTTGGCCCTTTGCGGTCTGGGGGCTTGATATGGTTGGACCCCTTAAAGGGGAACCCATAAGGAAAAAATACTTGCTGGTCATGGTGAATAAATTCACCAAATGGGTTGAAGCCAAACCTGTCAAAATGGTTGAATCCAGTCCAGTGATAGACTTCATATCCTGGGGTTGTACACCATTATCACGAACTTTACAGCCGACGAGGTGAAACTTTGGTGCAGCAACATGGGCATCAAGCTCGATTATGCTTCTATCTATCACCCGCTAACTAACGGTCAAGTCGAGCACGCAAATGGTCTTATCATGAGCGGCATCAAACCCAGATTAGTGCGGTTCTTAAAGCAATCAAACACGCACTGGGTAGAGGAGCTCAACTCCATACTATGGGGGCTGCGGACCATGCTGAATCGCACTACCGGATACACACCATTTTTTATGGTGTACGGCATAGAGGCGGTTCTGCCTTGCGACATAATTCATGACTCACCTCGAGTGCGCATGTACGAAGAAAAAGAGGCTGAGCTTGATCGGCAGGATAGTTTGGACGCCCTGGAGGAGGAGCGCAACGTGGCAAAAGCATGTTCTACATTCTATCAGCAACAGGCTCAAAGATATCAAAGCAGAGAAGTACGGGCCAAAACCTATAACGTTGGCGAACTAGTTCTACGCCTGCTGGAGAAGAAAAAGAACAAGCTCAAGCCCAAATGGGAAGGTCCCTTCATTGTTGACCAGGTTCTGACCGGTGGAGCGTACCGTCTGCGGGATGCATCAGACAATCGACTCGACCCAAACCCATGGAACGCAGCCAGACTCCGAAGATTCTACGCCTAGTGCCGGACTCTATGTTCGCCTCCTTACCTCCATCAATTTTTTGCATATCAATTATCTGTCTTTTCTCTCTTTCTCTCTTTTTATTCTCCTCAAGGCCTTAAAAGGCTAAACTTGTGTCTTGGTTACACAATCTTGACGCGCTAACCGTGCTCATTATACCTGGGGGCTTCTCACACAAAAGCTTAATATAACTATTTTTCTAGGCTTTATGCCCCGCACATGTGTTATTCTTCCACATGTACCTTTTTTCGCCATTATATGCATCAATATGACTTAAGTTTTGGCCAAGCTGGGTTGCATGGCTCTTATATTTATGCCCTACGTTCCCGTTAATTCGGCTCGGGCATAAGGGGAGCACCTCTACGATTGTTACTGCTAGGTCAGCCGGATGTGTACCTTAGACTGGGTGAAGCCGAAAGCTAGCGTTCTTAAGGGAATATTCGGTCGGTGAACAAAAGATGACTTTTATTTAATTTAACACATGCCCCTAGATGTTTATAGCCCGCGTCTCTTTTCGCAGTTCGGACATGCACATTAGGGCATGCGTACCCAGGGAAAGGAACCCTTAACGGAACTATTCTCCCTGGAAGATGTTTCTTACTATCCATGTAATATAACATAGCTAGTTGGGTACTTGTCTGTTCAAGCACTTATGACCCCTATGCCTGGTTTCCATGCATGCCCCGGTTTTTACATGACCGAGCGGGTATTCGGATACACTCCGGACTATCGGGTCCAGAGGTTGAAGCGAAAAGGTCCGCCATGACAAATGATTTACAATCCGGCTAGGGACATTATATATGTCACTTGAAGTACACAGTCACTAAGACTGGTTAAATTCTTCTTCTATACCATCCAACAGGTTGTCTAGCCTACAATCCTGTTGGGAATACTTTGCGGCTAATTCTACTTGGTCATACACCAAACTGACGGGGATCTCTTTCCCATCGGGCCCCACAGGTCCGACCTTGGCCATGTGGTTTGGGTCAGCTTTGGTATATCGCGTCTTCACCATAGCCCAGGCTTCCCTTGCACCTTATCGGCAGGTCGATATCTTCCATAGTCGGAAGCACCGCCACGCTTCCTTGAGCTTCTCTATAAGCTCCCCCATGCCTCCTGTCGGGGACGCGGATGGCCACAAGGCTTGGGCAATGCCCTGCATCACCTGCCAAACTTGTTCGTGCAGTTGTGCGAGCTTTGGTAAAAGATCACCTGCAGACCCGGGCATCTCCTCCGCAGGACGACCCGTTAGCATACCTGCAGACATAACTCTGTTAGCCGGCTTCTTCGCCGAACTCCTTCCAAAGTTTGTTCAAGCACTTACTGAAAATGCCGCATAGAAGCCGCTTATTCTCCTTCACGGAGTGCGCAAGCTGGGCTCGGACATCTTTCAGTTCCACGCCCAGCTAGATATTGGCGTCTTGGAGATTATTTTTCTCCTGCCTGACTCGCGTAAGCACGCACTCGCCAGCATTTAGCTGTCGATCAGCATGTTTCGCATTCACCGGCACGGCCTCCGGATTCACCCCGGGGTCATCTACAACATCTATTGTTAGATTTGCATGCATGCCACATACTATCTGGTACCTGTATTTTTTGCAATAGAAACAAGTGTTACCAGAGGGGCCCTTCTCGGACTCCTTCAACGCGGCAACAGCGGCCCCTAGCTGGGCCTTGCACTCTTCCAGCTCTTGAGACAATTGGGAATTCTTCTCTGAAAGAACCTGCACAAATAATGATCCTTAAATCAGTTGCGCCAACTGTTTCAAGTCTCAGGGGCTACTGATATATATAATCATCAGATTTTCTTACCCGTATATCCTTTACATACTGGTCCGTGGCTCTGGCAAGACCGTTTTGAGCAGCACGAATGTACGCGTCTCCTGAGTTGAAGGCATCGAACACCTCTTGGGAGAAACAAGCGTCACGGAGTATGGCTCGGCGACGCCTGTGATTCATGGCACTTTCCACTTCGGAATTTGTAGCGGATAGTCTATCCGCATCCTCTGTAGGAGGAGCATCCGGCATTCGCCCTGTGTTAGCTTCTGCCTCTATGTACGGCCCTGGAGCCTGACTAGTGGAGGCGTGATCGGCGACCTCTTCGGATATAGTCCGGCGAGCGTTTTTCCTACTAGAAAACATGGACATCATTATATTTTAAAGAAAGACGGCAACCACGGAGCAAGGTTTTGTATAATACCTCTGCGCCGGCATCTCAGTCCTGACTGCCTTCCTTTTTGGCCCCTTGTTGGCGAGTCACTGCGGGTTCGGCATGGCGTCCCGAAGGCCTTCCCTGTAAAACACCATATGTGTACGGTAGGTGAAGTGCATAAAAGGGGATCCTTCTCGGAAGTTGGGACTCCGGTTTTTTCTTACATGTGATGCAGGGAGTACCCCAGGATAGTCGGCTATGATGGCCACCATGGCGTCATCGCAGCTCAATTGATAGAACGTCCTATCTATCAGCTCCACAAATATGTCTGGATCCACTTCGATTCCAGGATCGAGGGCCCGGTCAGGGTCCTCCGGTTGTCGAGGTGGGCTGTTGACCTCCCTTACAGCTTTTCGCAGTTCCTGCCGTGAAACGGCAAGGTGAGTATTTACGACGAAGAATGCGGGGAGGTTGGGAGTAAAGAGTGACAGCTCACCCAGCTTGGAGGGTTGTACATGGAGAATCCATCCCGTGGCTTGATATGGATGAACTCCTCTTCCTCTCCCTTGAACAACTCGGACAGAATTTTTGCTAGAGCAGCAGCAGAGTCCGGTCCCTTACGCCCGCAGCGGGTGGCATCATCTTCCCCTTTAAAGCACCACAGGGGGTGCCCTCGATATTGAAGTGGCTGCACCCCCAGCATTATGCATATTGACATAACCTCGATTATTGTCAATCCTGATTGAGCCAACACTTTAACCCGGTCCGTCAGGTAAAGGACTTCTCCGTTATCTTCCTCCTGGGGGCTCCGTGGGCACCAGCTTCGGCGTTTCTTCATAGGAGTATTGTGGAACTCGGGAAGACCCCTCCGAATAGGATCTGGAAGGGGGACATCCTCCATGTAAGACCACTCCGAAGGCCAGTCTTCGGACGTCTTCTTCGGGGTACCGACAGGTATCCGGTCCCGGCGATGCGCCATATTTCGGCTCTGCCCACTTGATATAGTGACCCCTCCTGTGTACGGGGCACAAGACAGAATAGCCTCTTCCACAGCTTGAAATATGCATCGCAGCCCAGAAACAGCTCACAAAGGGCAACATAACCAGCGATGTGTAATATGGAAGCAGGGGTGAAATTATGCAACTTGAGGCCGAAAAACTCCAGGAACCCGCGGAGGAACGGATGGATTGGAAATCCAAGTCCCCTTAGTAAATAAGGGACAAGGCATACCAGCTCCCCCTTGGAGGGATTGGGGAAGCTCTCCGCTTGCTCCCTGCCATCATAGGTGGCAAGCCTGGCTCGAAAGGGGACCATATATGCTGGAGGGAGAAATCCCTGGGTCTGCAACTCTACTAATTGGTTGTGCGGGATGGAACACTTCTCTCAGTCACCGGGCTTAGGGCTACGGGAGCGGGAGGAGGAGCTGCGATATTCGGCCATGTTGGAATGGATTTTTTCCGAGCGCGCTCCGATGGATACTCGCCGTGGGAGGATGGTGTGCTTTGGATCTAAGAATCCCTGTCCCTTTAATAGACAGTTTATTTACATGGCTAGGGTGGCGAATGTAAAAATGCCCTGGCTCCTCGCATTCGCTCGACACGTGGAAGATAGCCCTTATTGGGCGCAGAAGGCAAGAAGTACAACATTTATGGGGAGCCGGACACTACTTAGCAGATATTCAGAATTTGGAGAAGAACCTGCCTTGCAATGCCGAAGACAATCTGTGCACCGGACTCATCATCATTGAAGCCTGGTTCGGTGGCTACTGAGGGAGTCCTGGATTAGGGGGTCTCCGGACAGCCGGACAATATCCTTTGGCCGGACTATGAAGATACAAGATTAAAGACTTTGTCCCGTGTCCGGATGGGACTCTCCTTGGCATGGGAGGCAAGCTTGGTAATACGGATATGTAGATCTCCTCCCTTGTAACCGACTTTGTGTAACCCTAGCCCCCTCTGGTGTCTATATAAACCGGAGGGTTTAGTCCGTAGGACAACAGACAATCATACCATAGGCTAGCTTTTAGGGTTTAGCCTCTACGATCTCGTGGTAGATCAACTCTTGTAATACTCATATCATCAAGAACAATCAAGCAGGACATAGGGTATTACCTCCATCAAAAGGGCCCGAACCTGGGTAAACATCGTGTCCCCTGCCTCTTGTTACCATCCGCCTTAGACGCACAGTTCGGGACCCCCTACCCGAGATCCGCCGGTTTTGACACAGACATTGTTGCTTTCATTGAGAGTTCCACTATGTCATCATCATAGGGAGGGATGCTCGTCTCGTTGTCAAGGACAACATCACCTCTGGGGGAGCCCTGGCTGCAGGCCACACTCTCCGACTAGGCGGCTTCGTCATGACCGCCTGCTCGGCCGCTGCGCCGGTGATGACTTCTCGGGTCATCGAAAATAGCCTCCACATCGGCTCGAAATTCACCGAGCAGATGGATCCAATGGAGCTCTCCTCTTTGAGCGAGCTCTTGGATCGCATCGCCGCTCTGGGAGCCGCTACGGACTACGATCGGATCGGGCTTAAACCCGACCAAAGGGAGATTAACTCTCCGCCGGTCAACCATCAGATAGCGGTGGTGGAGGAGCAATGCGGCAATTCTCCCTCTATCCTGAGGACGAACTATGTCCGGATTCCCGAGCTCTCCGAGCCGGATACCCGCCCACGGGAGGACTTCGCCCTAACCCTGAACCTAGAATGAGGCTGCATACCGAACCTGCGGGGCAACATCCCGGAGCCCGAACTTCCAAGATCGGAAACTCCCCCGCCCCGGGGTCTCAGATTGGGTCAAGGTCTGGACTTAAATCCACCCACCCAAATACAAACGATCTTTCCCACATTAGGCAAGAGCCCCAAGAGACAGTACATCACTATTGCGCCAGATTCCTCCTTGTAATGAATAAGGTCAAGGACTGTCGCGAGGAAGACACAATTTCGTTCTTTTGCAACAATTGCACGGACAAGGGAATCCTCAATGCCATAAGTCGCCGTGACATAGCACACTTCGCTGACTTGGCGGCCATAGTATGGAAGTACTGTACGATGGAAAGCGCCTGGAAAACCCAAACAAAATTTTGGTATAATCCGGCTCTGACAAAACCCCCAGTTTGAACTAAAAGGGTGCACTCTCATAAGTTGTCCAACTCAATTACAAAGAAGCAAAAGCCCACTACAGGGCGTGGAACCATATTGGAGGGATGGCTTAACGGGCCCTGCAAAATTCATAGTACAGCGGATACCATACCAACACACAACCTTAGAGTATGTTGGGTACTCCGGCAGGTGACCAAGAGCGATGAGGATCTCCTCATCCAAAACACCTCAGAGCACCATCCCATGCATAACAATACAATATTAACAGTCTTCGAGACCTTCGCCTCAAAAAACAGACGTAAGCGAGCACTCCGCGGCCTTGCCGAAGTCTGCCACCTGGCAGCAATAAATCCATGGAGCGACACGGCCATCACCTTCAATGCCAGTGACGAACCTAAATTCCGAACAGCCCGAGCACCAGCCGCCTTGGTCCTCAGTCCAATTGTGGATGGCTTTCGGCTCACTAAAGTGCTCATGGACGGCGGCAGCGGAATAAACCTTATTTATGAGGAGACTCTTCAAAAAATGGAAATAGACAGAAACTGCATTGAGCAAAGCAGCACGACCTTTCGAGGAATCATCCCTAGTCGGGAGGCACGTTGCGCTGGGAAAATCACACTAGATGTGGTATTCGACACTCTGGAGAATTACAGGTCTGAAGACATTACATTCCAAGTGGCCCCGTTCAGTAGCGGATACCACGCCCTTTAGGGCGGGAGGCATTCATGATCTTCCAAGCCATACCCCATTACGGGTACATGAAGCTCAAAATGCCCGGGCCCAATGTAATAATCACTCTAGCTAGTGATCCAGACATAGCACTCCGTGCCGAGAACAAAACAGCCGCACTGGCCCTCGAGGCATTATCCGAAGCCCTTGTGGTGGAGGAATTAACCACACTGCGCTCCACAGTGGACAGGGACGACATGATACTAGACAAAAGAAGTCCACTTCTTTTAAACCAGCGGATGAAATAGTCAAATTCCAAGTCCATCCAATGGACCCCACAAAAACAGCATCCATCGGGGCACAGTTAAACCCCGCTGTAGACGCCGCACTACGGGAGTTCCTGCGCGAGAATTGGGACATATTCGCCTGGCATCCTTCAGACATGACAGGAATCCCACGTAGGCTGGCCGAGCATAGCCTTAACATTCTAAAGGGATTCAAGCCGGTCAAGAAGACTCTTCGGCGTTTCTCCGAACCTAACCGACAAGCCATGGGAGAGGAGCTAGCCAAGTTAGTGGAGGCCGGATTCATTAGAGAAATAAAGCATCCGGACTGGCTAGCAAACCTGGTGATGGTACCAAAGAAGGACAAATCCTGGCGCCTATGCGTCGACTTCAAGGACCTTAATAAGGCTTGCCCAAAGGATCCCTTCCCCCTCCCTCGCATCGATCAAATTATCGACGCTACCGCCGGAAGGATGGCGCCGAGTTCTGCAGCGAGTCGGCGGAGGAGAAGTGGGGGACCTTCAAAGAGGTCTTCCAGGAGGTGCACGGGCAGGAAGCCGAACCTACGTCCAAGCCCCTTGATCCTGAGCTTCTCATCATTGCTGGCGAGGGGAAGGGCCATGGCCGCCACCTCCTCTACAACGGGGCGATCGCCACCTCGTCGCATCGCAAGCTGCACGAGATTTGCGTGTCGAGCACCAGCTCAACTCCGTCCATACGGAGTCGCCCAACCGCCGCATCACGTGAGATAGTGCGTCTCAAGGTTAGCATCCTAACCTTTCATTTATGTCCATGCCTCGAAATAGCACCGTTCCAACATATATGAGCCTAATGCCATATTACAGGATTTAATGGCGTAGCGGGCTGTTGAAGAGAAGCAAAGGCGGCAGGCTGAGCAGGATTCCAGAGAAAAGAAACGGGAAGACACGTACAAGAGGTTGAAACTGCTTGAGGATCAACTACAGGTAGAACATTATCTAAACTAGAGTAGAAGATTCATTACATAGGGACGAACCACCCTCATGTGAGTCTACTCTTATAGGTTCTTCTGCAATCTCAAAGCAGTGCAAGTGATGCCCCTCCTCCTCCTCCGGAATATTAACCCAATGGCCTCTGCTTCTCAAGATGACCTATATATGAACAAGTGTACTTCTATTGTGATGTGCACGTGTTTTGCAAGTAGTGACAATATGTATGAATTTGCGACTTGTGTGTGACGTCTACTAGGTAATACATTCGACTTGTGTGTGACAATATATGGACTATCCCTAATTATGCCTATATATGTGTGAACTAGATCAAATTATGCCTATATATGTGTGGACTAGATCAAATTATGCCTATATATGATCCTTCTGCCAAGTAGTTGTTTTTATCTGCAGGGATCAGAAAAGAAATAGCTTAAACAACAGAATGAATGGGAAAGATTTCCGAGAGTAACACTCGGAAAACTACATATTACCGAGAGCCCCTCTCGAAAACATGGTCGTCTGGGAGACCTACTGTTGTGCCACAACTTTTCCGAGAGCAGCTCTCGGAAAGGAAGGCGACATTGCCGAGACCAGCTGTCGGCAAAGCTATGTAAATTGTCAGGCCACGTTGTCCTACTAGTCAGGAGGATTGCCGAGAGCTGCTCTCGGCAACGATATCGTCATTTTTTTTCAAAAATATTTAGCAAGTTATTTAAAACTTTTACTGATAAATGTGACCAGTGGAACCATATGTCAGTTAGAAAGAACACTTATAAAAAAAGAAAATAGGATGTTGCATATGCTTTGCCGAGTGTCGTACTACGCCTCTCGGTAAAGTACGGAGTAACTGGCGGAGTCGTCTGTTGCAGACGGGCATGCCACGTGGCTCCTCTTTGCCTTGAGCGGCTCTCGACGTCTGCAGGGTTTGCCGTGCGGTGCCTTTTTGCCGTGAGGCTGTGACGGCAAAGATCGGAGTTTGCCGTGAAGCTGGATTTGCCGAGAATGATACTCGGCAAAGTTTGCTTTGCCGATTGTCCATGTTTTAGCACTCGGTGAAGAGCATTACATTTGGCGTACGTGAAAATTCCAGTAGTGGAGAAGGCCATGTTTGATCAGGGCACCTCTCTTCAAAATTGCTCGCGGCTGCTGGTAATGTACTGTATCTGCTATGGTGTGGTTTGATGAATGGAACTGGGGTTTATATATTGTACCTGAAGCCTACAAGTACTTGATTTAAGTAGGATTAATTATTTGTGGACGGGGCTCCTGAAGTAATCGTGCAGCTGGAGACATATGATATGAAATTATTGTGTTGCATGAGACTGTACGTCGGCCGGCGAGATCATCTGAGAGCGACCCCTTCGGACATGTTGAGCGCCTCTTTTAGATCACATTGGCTGTAACGGATAATCCGAAGCAAACAAATTAAGCAACTACTGTGAGCTCAAACCCTGCCTATGGGGCACAACACGTTGGGCACGTAGTTTACTTGCTTGTAAGGACCAGGTAGTTTCCTAGCTAGTTATTTCCTAGTAGTTTTCTTAGCGTTGAGGAACTTGACTGGAGGTAGACTATAGCTATGCAAGCAATTACGTAGTACTCCCTCCGTAAACTAAATGGACGAGTTTGGTTACATGCATCGAGGCTAACCAGACTCGAGCGGTGTAGCATCTTTTTGGACCTCAGTTATTTGGTTTCTCACATACACTGTTCAGCTCGCATAGCACGGTTCTTAAAGCATCCCTGGGCCTGCCCCATTGAGAACGGTCGAATCGACAGTTTCTCGAAAGCCAGACCGAGTGATGCTTCGAGGCGCACGTGAATGGCTCTCTGGAGACATGTGTCTTGAGTTAATCCCTCCCTCCCTCCCTAATTTTCAGTCCCCTCTCTTTTTCCCTCTGCTCCCGTCGGCCGCGGTGCCGCCCCCGTCCGCGGAGTCGCCGGTGCTGTCGATCAAGAAGCACCTTCTTCCGGCGGTGGGGCCGGCCACTTCTCCGCCGGTGTGCCCGTCGACCGCCGGTGTCCCCAGGCTTCCCGCGGGCCCAGGTTCACCGCCGACCGTGGCGCTCCGGTCCAAGAAGCCGGGGCACTCGACCAGGATGCGCGCGGGCACGTCCTCGGCCGCCTTGACGCTCCGCGCCGAGATTACCTCCCTAGGACCTCGCTTGGCCAGCACCCGCGCCGTCTTCGCCCCAATCCCCGATGTGGCGCCTGTGATGATGGCGGTGAGCGAGCCGAGGTCCGGGCAGGCAGCCGTGACCTCCTCGGCGGTGGACTTGGAGCCGAACCCGCTGGCGCACGGGGACTCCACTAGCACCACCAGCCGGCCAACGCTCCGGCGCCGCAAGTCTATCTTCTTGCTGGAGCCTGGAGCGGCTGAATATGGCACTCTTCAAGCCGCCGGACCTCAAGCAAGAAGGCTGAACTCTGAATATGGCACTCTCCAAGCCGGACCCTGGAGCGGCTGTAGCACACAAGCAAGCAGACTAAGAAGTAGCAGCTTGACCTCAAACAAGAAGACTAAGAAGTACCAGCCTGAGCCCTCTGAACTCTGAAGTGTACGGGGTTTCATGCTGCTGCAGAACAACAACATCACGGGCGGCTGCCGCCGGAGCTGGGCGCGTCCACGGCCGCGATCTGGGCACGGCCACAGTGCCGTGCCTGGTGGAGTCCAGGTGCCGAGCGCACCCATGGTCGCCGGGAGCTGGCGGTGGACATAATGAGCAGAGGAACCTTCGGCGCGTTCAACGTGTTCGATGAAATGAGATGCCAAACTTGACGGGTGGTAAGCTTTGTTGTTAACTTCTAATCATATGTATGTATGCAACTAAATGCCGGGTGAAAATTGCATCTTGAGGACAAGACCCCTGATGCAGGCAACCAATCAACTGGTTATCTACGTTTTTTGCCCTGTTTTTTCTTACCCAGTCTCTACTCAGCCTGGCTCGTTTTTGCTCTCCTAGCCAGGCCCGGTGGAGAAACGAACCAAACACACCCTATAAGAGTGCTTAGATCACTATTTTAGTAATCTAAACGCTCTTATATTAATTTATAGAGGGAGTAGTTGCTAGGAAGGTACTTTGCATGGTTGTAGTAGTAGTCCCGTAAGTGACGTAGGAATTTCAGTATGTGTGTGATGTGTGCACGTCCAGCCCGGCCTATGGCTTCTTCACTTGTAATCACGCCATTCCACTGATAATACAAAGTAGTACTAGCACAGCTTTCCTCACTCGTATGTGTGTGCGTGTGTATACAACATAGCAAGTCTGCTTCCCTAGTGTGCTTACTAGTTTACAGTGCATTTATCCAGCAATAGTTTATCTTCAGTTCTTGCATCCTCTTCGGTTGATTTGCCGAGAGTTAGCTAGTCTGTAGTTGGGCTAACAGCAGATCGAGTCATCAAGCTTGAGAGCGGCAACCCCGTAGGGAATGGAGGCGACTGGAGCGATTGGGGCAGCGACCCTGCCTCCCTCGCCACCCGATCCCCCGCCAGATGGAGGAGCACCGTGGTCGCCAGCGCCGGCCTCGGCGCGGGACTGGCATCTGCGTTGGCAGGTCCAGTTCAGGGAGGTCGCTGCCGGTGGATCGGGGTCTCCCAGACCTGGCTCGATCCATTTTCATCCGCCTTCGAGATGGATCATCCGCCTTCGAGGCGGATCGGAGGCCACTTTTAGGTGCTTGCAGATGAGTCGGATGATGAGGACAAGGAGGGCGCCGCGGCGTTCTCGCTGGTGAACGTGGCACCGGTGAAGCTGGGGAGTCGCGTGGAGGCTTCGGTGGCGGAAGGAGAGCCGCCATCGTTGCGATGAACACCATTGATGACCGTAGCGCTCCTGCGTCGGAGATCGGGTCGGTGGAGTTGGTTCGCCGGACTGTTCATCGGAGGACGGCGGCCTCCGCGATCCGTCCATGGAAAGGCCCTATGCCAAAGGCATGTATCAACTATCAAGCCAATCACTTTGTCAGATTTCATTTTCCCGGATTCTTGGACTCGAGTAACTAGAAAGAAGAAGAGGAAGGTTCGGCCGGTGGCGGCGCGCCGGCGCCGGTGACCAGCATGGCGACTGAGATCCGGGCGGCCAGGGCGTCGCGTTTGAATCAGATTCTGGGCCAAGCTGGGCCTGTGGCTAAACGGGCTGGATCTTGCATGACTGGGTATGTGGCCCAGCATGTGAGTGCTGAGGCAATGATCGACGTATCGAGGCGGATCGAACCGGAAAGAACTGGGTATGAGGCCCAGGAAAACACGGTTTCATCTTGCGTAGCCGCATGCATCAGGGTGGACGTACCGAGCGGGCTTTTCGGCCCGCTCGTGGCCCGCTCGGTCTTGGCCCGCTCGGTCCTGGCCCGCTAGATAAATTGGACGGTCCGGTCTGCCAAATCAGGCCCGAGAAAATGTCGGTCCGGTCCGGTCTTTAACCAAGCCGACCGAGCGGACCGAGAAACGCAGTCATCGTCGCGGCCACCGGCAGCCCCTGGATGAACCGCCGTGTCCCCGAGCTTGCCCTCACCTTCCTTCCTCTCCTCCCCGCGCCCCAGGGCCTCTTCCCGCGGCTCACCGTCGCTGCCGTGCGTGCACTGCCGCCGTTGGCGAGTTCTCGATCATGGCAACAGTTTCAGCAGAGCACGCACGCACGCACGAAACGCTCGGCCGTGATTTTCGAATCGTGGGAGAAACGCTGGGCCGTGATTTTCTCGTCCATCAAATCAGGCAGGTGTTGTTTCGGAAGTGCTAGATTTTATACTGTCAGCTTCCTATAATCACGTCACGCGCGATCCCCTGGTGCCGTTTCCTTTTGTTCAGTCAAAACAGAAAACTGAAAGTATAAGAAGAAATAGGGTTTGATCCAAAAATCACGTCACCATTTGACGATTAACTCCACGTCTGATTTGATCCGCTAATCACGGAAGGCCCACACACGAGAAATCGGGGGCTCATGCACACGATAGATTACTTGCATGCAACAGAACTGCTTATCAACAACATGGCAAAGAACCGCAGCGCCCACGCACTTCCCACGGCACGTCGTCCACCTCGTCGACCTCGACACCGGCGCTCGCGCTTGTCACCCACCTCGCCGCAGCACCCGCGCACGTCGTACACCTCGCCGCTGCACCTGTGCAAGTCGCCGCCGGTGGTCGTTGGCCGGTCCGCTCGGTCCGGCCCGGGCTTCTTCATCGCCGGTCCGGTCCCTGAAATCAGGACCGTCATGCTGCTCGGTCCGGTCCGGCCCAGACCGCCGGCGGCCGGTCCAAACGTCGGCTCGGACCGGGACCGGACCGGCTCGGACCGTGTCCACCCTGACGCATGCACGAGTTCGCCCGGTCGTCGTGTTCATAGTCTTCTGCTTCCGCCGCCTAGTGTTCGTCTGCATTGCGCCGTTCCCGCGTTCCGTAAGTGTGGACCTGGTCGCGCCGCCCGTGTCCCTCCTCTCGCGGCCATGGCGAGGCGTGGAGGTGGTCCGCCGGGACCGAAGCCTCCGGTGCCCGTGCAGGCTGTTATTGGTCGCGACGGTGGTGCGCAGGGCTCTGGGCCGCCAGCGCCTGGGACGGCTGTGGTGGCTCCCGTGCTAGCTGCCGCGGGCCGCGGCGCGGGAGCGCAGGGCCCAAGACCTCCGGCGCCCGGGACTGTCTTGGGGGCACCCTGGAAGCAGCTGAAGCCGGCGCGTGGGCAGCAGCCTCGGGCTGCGCCGCCGCCTCACTTCGTCGCGCGGCCGCCGTAGATACGGGCGGGGCCGGTGCAGACCACACAAGCACTACCGCCTCAGATTTTGCAGTCTGGGCCACCTAAGTATGTGGGTGATGGAGGCGCGGACATGCTCGTTTCCCGGCAAACCGTGGTGGTAATGGACCGCCTCGAGGACAATGGGGTGACGATGGTTACAACACTTATGGTGATGGCCAACATCATGGCTCATCATCGGCGGGCGGCGGCTGTGGATATGCTTGGCAGAGAGACCTTTTCGCGGCCCTCCGGGAGGCTTTGTTGAGCGGGCATCTGGCCCAGATTATCGACAGAGAGGTGGTTACCGAGGTCGTCATGGTGGTCGCGGTGGTAGGAACAGCTACCGTCAGCCTCCTTTGCCTGTCGTTGTTGAGCCGACGGCCTCCTCTGAGGTGGTTGCTTCCGGGCAGACGCCGGAATTGTCCGGTCAGGTCATGGACATGGTGACGGCGCTGGCTAATGTTGAGGTGCCTGGGACTGAGCCCATGGTGACGGGCCCTGTCGGTGCCACTGACAAGTCTGATGGTGATCGAGCTTCCAAGCGGGCTCGTAAAAAGGAGAAGATGTTGTGTTATCGTTGTGGTGAGAATGGCCACTTTATTGCTGAATGCGCGACCGAGTTATGTGATACCTGCCTAAAGCCAGCGCATGATACAGAGGGTGCCTGATACTGCGTGAACAGATGCCGAGTATTACCATTTATGGAGTTTGTCGTGCCGAGTTGATGTTCTTTGAGTCTCCTGGTGCGAGGGAGATCCCAGAGGAGCCCAGAGCATGGCAACAGGGGTTGTGAAAGTCACGAAGGGTGATGTGTCAGAGGCTTACTGAGTTAGCTCCAGGTGACTTTCAGTGGGAGCTTATCAGACTCGAGGCCAATATGTATAAGGTGGACTTCCCTTCAGCAGAGGACTTGCAACGACTTCTGAGTTTTGGGTTGTGCAGAGTGCCTAGCACAAAGTGCATCCTTGAGTTTCATGAGTGGAAGAAGGTAGAGCCACATGGCAAGCCTCTTACTTAGGTCTGGTTACGATTCTCGGGGGCTCCTTTGAAGCCGCTGCAGGATGCTCGGGTCACTGCTAGCTTGGGGATTCTGGTCGGGAAAACTGAGAGGGTGGATATGGCCTTTACCCGAGCTAACGGGGTGGCCAGATTGCTGGTGAGTGTCCTAAATATTGAGTTTGTGCCTGACGTGGTTAAGTGGACACACATGGGCCTGATATACAACCTTGAGGTTGAGTTTGAGGACGCCGAGATTTTCGCTGAGGCTCTGGCAGGGACAGATGTGGATATGCATGATACGGATGATGGTTCGGGTAATAAGGAGACGCGAGTGGACGATGTTGGGCGAGAGTTGCCCAACAGACCGGGTTCCACCTCACAGACGACTGGGGATGGGGATGCACCATCCTCTACGGTGCCTATGAACTCTCCGAGATTTGGTTCGTTTTAGCCAGTTTCTGCTCCTCCCAGACTTTGGAGCGATAGGGTGGAGTGTGATGATGTGCTAGAACGCACGCTCCCTCCCTTGGACTTTGCAGATGCAAATTGCTATGTGGATGGGTGCCTGGATGCGTTTTGTTGGAAATATGCCCTAGAGGCAATAATAAAATGGTTATTATTATATTTCTTTGTTCATGATAATTGTCTATTGTTCATGCTATAATTGTGTTATCCGAAAATCATAATACATGTGTGAATACATAGACCACAACACGTCCCTAGTGAGCCTCTAGTTGACTAGCTCGTTGATCAAAAGATAGTCATGGTTTCCTGACTATGGACATTGGATGTCATTGATAACGGGATCACATCATTAGGAGAATGATGTGATGGACAAGACCCAATCCTAAGCTTAGCTCAAAGATCGTGTAGTTCGTTTGCTGTAGCTTTTCTGAATGTCAAGTATCATTTCCTTAGACCATGAGATTGTGCAACTCCCGGATACCGTAGGAGTGCCTTGGGTGTGTCAAACGTCACAACGTAACTGGGTGACTATAAAGGTACATTACAGGTATCTCCGAAAGTGTCTGTTGGGTTGGCATGAATCGAGACTGGGATTTGTCACTCCGTATGATGGAGAGGTATCTCTGGGCCCACTCGGTAATGCATCATCATAATGAGCTCAATGTGATCAAGTGGTTGATCACGGGATCATGCATTACGGTACGAGTAAAGTGACTTGCCGGTAACGAGACTGAACAAGGTATTGGGATACCGACGATCGAGTCTCGGGCAAGTAACGTACCGATTGACAAAGGGAATTGTATACGGATTGATTGAATCCTCGACATCGTGGTTCATCCGATGAGATCATCGTGGAGCATGTGGGAGTCAACATGGGTATCCAGATCCCGCTATTGGTTATTGACCGGAGAGGCTTCTCGGTCATGTCTGCATGTCTCCCGAACCCGTAGGGTCTATACACTTAAGGTTCGGTGACGCTAGGGTTGTAGAGATATTAGCACACGGTAACCCGAAAGTTGTTCGGAGTCCCGGATGAGATCCCGGACGTCACGAGGAGTTCCGGAATGGTTCGGAGGTAAAGATTCATATATAGGAAGTCCAGTTTCGGCCATCGGGAAGGTTTCGGGGGTCACCGGTATTGTATCGGGACCACCGGAAGAGTCCCGAGGGTCCACCGGGTGGGGCCACCTATGCCGGAGGGCCCCATGGGCTGAAGTGGGAGGGTAACCAGCCCCTAGTGGGCTGGTGCGCCCTCCCTTGGGCCTCCCCCTGCGCCTAGGGTTAGAAACCCTAGGGGTGGGGGCGCCACCCTTGCCTTTGGGGGCAAGACACCCCCTTGGCCGCCGCCCCCCTAGGAGATTGGATCTCCTAGGGCCGGTGCCCCCCTAGGCACCCTATATATAGTGGGGGGAGGGAGGGCTGCGCACCCAAGCCCCTGGCCTCTCCCTCTCCCTCCCGTGACACTCCTCCGTCTCCCAGCGCTTGGCGAAGCCCTGCCGAGATCACCGTTGCTTCCACCACCACGCCGTCGTGCTGCTGGATCTTCATCAACCTCTCCTTCCCCCTTGCTGGATCAAGAAGGAGGAGACGTCTCCCAACCGTACGTGTGTTGAACGTGGAGGTGCCGTCCGTTCGGCACTTGGTCATCGGTGATTTGAATCACGTCGAGTACGACTCCATCAACCCCGTTCTCTTGAACGCTTCCGCTCGTGATCTACAAGGGTATGTAGATGCACTCCTCTTTCCCTCGTTGCTAGATGACTCCATAGATTGATCTTGGTGATGCGTAGAAAATTTTAAAATTCTGCTACGTTCCCCAACAGTGGCATCATGAGCTAGGTCTATGTGTAGTTACTATGCACGAGTAGAACACAAAGTAGTTGTGGGCGTCGATATTGTTAATTTGCTTGCCGTTACTAGTCTTATCTTGATTCGGCGGCATCGTGGGATGAAGCGGCCCGGACCAACCTTACACATACACTTACGTGAGACCGGTTCCACCGACTGACATGCACTAGTTGCATAAGGTGGCTGACGGGTGTCTGTCTCTCCCACTTTAGTCGGATCGGATTTGATGAACAGGGTCCTTATGAAGGGTAAATAGAAATTGGCAATTCACATTGTGGTTTTGGCGTAGGTAAGAAACGTTCTTGCTAGAAACCTATAGCAGCCACGTAAAAACTTGCAACAATAATTAGAGGACGTCTAACTTGTTTTTGCAGCAAGTGTTTTGTGATGTGATATGGCCAAAGGTTGTGATGGATGATGAATGATATATGTGATGTATGAGATTGATCATGTTCTTGTAATAGGAATCACGACTTGCATGTCGATGAGTATGACAACCGGCAGGAGCCATAGGAGTTGTCTTTATTTATTTATGACCTGCGTGTTAACATAAACGTCATGTAATTACTTTACTTTATTGCTAAAGCGTTAGCCATAGTAGTAGAAGTAATAGATGACGAGACAACTTCAAGAAGACACGATGATGAAGATCATGGTGTCATGCCGGTGACAACGATGATCATGGAGCCCCGAAGATGGAGATCAAAGGAGCAAATGATATTGGCCATATCATGTCACTATTTGATTGCATGTGATGTTTATCATGTTTTACATCTTATTTGCTTAGAACGACGGTAGCTTAAATAAGATGATCCCTCGTAATAATTTCAAGAAAGTGTTCCCCCTAACTGTGCACCGTTGCGAAGGTTCGTTGTTTCGAAGCACCACGTGATGATCGGGTGTGATAGATTCTAACGTTCGAATACAACGGGTGTAAGCTAGATTTACACACGCAATACACTTACGTTGACTTGACGAGCCTAGCATGTACAGACATGGCCTCGGAACACAGAAGACCAAAAGGTCGAGCATGAGTCGTATAGAAGATACGATCAACATGAAGATGTTCACCGATGTTGACTAGTCTGTCTCACGTGATGATCGGACACGGCCTAGTTAACTCGGATCATGTTATACTTAGATGACTGGAGGGATGTCTATCTAGTGGGAGTTCATTTAATAATTTGATTAAATGAACTTAATTATCATGAACTTAGTCTAAAATCTTTACAATATGTCTTGTAGATCAAATGGCCCACGTTGTCCTTAACTTCAACGCGTTCCTAGAGAAAACCAAGCTGAAAGACGATGGCAGCAACTATACGGACTAGGTCCGGAACCTGAGGATCATCCTCATAGCTGCCAAGAAAGATTATGTCCTAGAAGCACCGCTAGGTGACGCACCCGTCTCACAGAACCAAGACGTTATGAACACTTGGCAGACACGTGCTGATGATTACTCCCTCATTCAGTGCGGCATGCTTTACAGCTTAGAACCGGGGCTCCAAAAGCGTTTTGAGAGACACGGAGCATATGAGATGTTCAAAGAGCTGAAAATGGTTTTTCAAGCTCATGCCCGGGTCGAGAGATATGAAGTCTCCAACAAGTTCTTCAGCTGTAAGATGGAGGAAAATAGTTCTATCAGAGCACATACTCAAAATGTCTGGGTTGCATAACCGCTTGACTCAGCTGGGAGTTAATCTCCCGGATGACGCGGTCATTGACAGAATCCTTCAGTCGCTTCCACCGAGCTACAAGAGCTTTGTGATGAACTTCAATATGCAGGGGATGGAAAAGACTATTCCTGAAGTATTTGCAATGCTGAAATCAGTAGAGGTAGAAGTCAAAAAGGAACATCAAGTGTTGATGGTGAATAAAACCACTAAGTTCAAGAAAGGCAAGGGTAAGAAGAACTTCAAGAAGGATGGCAAGGGAGTTGCCGCACCCGGTAAGCAAGCTGCCGGGAAGAAGCCAAAGTATGGACCCAAGCCCGAGACTGAGTGCTTTTATTGCAAGGGAAGTGGTCACTGGAAGCGGAACTGCCCCAAATACTTAGCGGACAAGAAGGCCGGCATCACGAAAGGTATATGTGATATACATGTAATTGATGTGTACCTTACCAGTACTCGTACTAGCTCCTGGGTATTTGATACCGGTGCGGTTGCTCACATTTGTAACTCAAAGCAGGAGTTGCGGAATAAACGGAGACTGGCGAAGGACGAGGTGACGATGCGCGTCGGGAATGGTTCCAAGGTCGATGTGATCGCCGTCGGCACGCTACCTCTACATTTACCTACGGGATTAGTTTTAAACCTCAATAATTGTTATTTAGTGCCAGCTTTGAGCATGAACATTGTATCAGGATCTCGTTTAATACGAGATGGCTACTCATTTAAATCCGAGAATAATGGTTGTTCTATTTATATGAGAGATATGTTTTATGGTCATGCTCCGATGGTGAATGGTTTATTCTTAATGAATCTCGAGCGTAATGCTACACATATTCATAGTGTGAATATCAAAAGATGTAAGGTTGATAATGATAGTCCCACATACTTGTGGCACTGCCGCCTTGGTCACATAGGTGTCAAACGCATGAAGAAGCTCCATGCAGATGGACTTTTAGAGTCTCTTGATTATGAATCATTTGACACGTGCGAACCATGCCTCATGGGTAAAATGACCAAGACTCCGTTATCAGGAACAATGGAGCGAGCAACCAACTTATTGGAAATCATACATACTGATGTGTGTGGTCCAATGAGTGTTGAGGCTCGCGGTGGCTATCGTTATGTTCTCACCCTCACTGATGAATTGAGTAGATATGGGTATGTCTAATTAATGAAACACAAGTCTGAAACCTTTGAAAAGTTCAAGGCATTTCAGAGTGAGGTTGAGAATCAACGTGACAGGAAAATCAAGCTCTTGCGATCAGATCGTGGGGGAGAATACTTGAGTCACAAATTTGGCACACACTTAAGAAAATGTGGAATAGTTTCACAACTCACGCCGCCTGGAACACCTCAGCGTAATGGTGTGTCCGAACGTCGTAATCGCACTCTATTGGATATGGTGCAATCTATGATATCTCTTACCGATTTACCGCTGTCATTTTGGGGCTATGCTTTAGAGATTGTCGCATTCACTTTAAATAGGGCTTCGTCGAAATCCGTTGAGACGACACCGTATGAATTATGGTTTGGGAAGAAACCTAAGCTGTCATTTCTGAAAGCTTGGGGATGCGATGCTTATGTCAAGAAACTTCAACCTGAAAAGCTCGAACCCAAGTCAGAAAAATGCGTCTTCATAGGATACCCTAAAGAAACTGTTGGGTATACCTTCTACCTCAGATCCAAAGGCAAGATCTTTGTTGCCAAGAATGGGTCCTTTCTAGAGAAAGAGTTTCTCTCGAAAGAAATAAGTGGGAGGAAGGTAGAACTTGATGAAGTATTACCTCTTGAACTGGTAAGTGGCGCAGCTCAAGAAAATGTTCATGAGGTGCCTGCACCGACTAGAGAGGAAGTTGATGATGATCATGAAACTTCAGATCAAGTTTCTACTGAACTTCGTAGGTCCACAAGGACACGTTCCGCACCAGAGTGGTACGGCAACCCTGTCTTGGAAATCATGTTGTTAGACAACGGTGAACCTTCGAACTATGAAGAAGTGATGGCGGGCCTGGATTCCGACAAATGGCTGGAAGCCATGAAATCCGAGATAGGATCCATATATGAAAACGAAGTATGGACTTTGACTGACTTGCCTGTTGATCGGCGAGCCATAGAAAATAAATGGATCTTTAAGAAGAAGATAGATGCGGATGGTAATGTGACCATCTATAAAGTTCGGCTTGTCGCTAAGGGTTATTGACAAGTTCAAGGGGTTGACTACGATGAGACTTTCTCACCCGTAGCGAAGCCGAAGTCAGTCCGAATCATGTTAGCAATTGCCGCATTCTATGATTATGAGATATGGCAAATGGACGTCAAAACGGCATTCCTTAATGGTTTCCTTAAGGAAGAATTGTATATGATGCAGCCGGAAGGTTTTGTCGATCCTAAGAATGCTGACAAGGTGTGCAAGCTCCAACGCTCGATTTATGGGCTGGTGCAAGCATCTCGGAGTTGGAACATTCGCTTTGATGAGATGATCAAAGCGTTTGGGTTTATGCAGACTTATGGAGAAGCCTACATTTACAAGAAAGTGAGTGGGAGCTCTGTAGCATTTCTCATATTGTATGTGGATGACATACTGTTGATGGGAAATGATATAGAATTCTTTGAAAGCATAAAGGCCTACTTGAACAAGTGTTTTTCAATGAAGGACCTTGGAGAAGCTGCTTATATATTAGGCATCAAGATCTATAGAGATAGATCGAGACGCCTCATTGGTCTTTCACAGAGTACGTACCTTGACAAGATATTGAATAAGTTCAAAACGGATCAGTCAAAGAAGGGGTTCTTGCCTGTATTGCAAGGTACGAGATTGAGCATGGCTCAATGCCCAACCACGACAGAAGATAGAGAAAAGATGAGTGTCGTCCCCTATGCCTCGGCCATAGGGTCTATCATGTATGCTATGCTGTGTACCAGACCTGATGTAAACCTTGCCGTAAGTTTGGTAGGAAGGTACCAAAGTAATCCCGGCATGGAACACTGGATAGCGGTCAAGAATATCCTGAAGTACCTGAAAAGGACCAAGGAAATGTTTCTCGTTTATGGAGGTGATGAAGAGCTCGTCGTAAAGGGTTACGTCGATGCTAGCTTCGACACAGATCTGGATGACTCTAAGTCACAAACCGGATATGTGTATATTTTGAATGGTGGGGCAGTAAGCTGGTGCAGTTGCAAGCAAAGCGTTGTGGTGGGATCTACATGTGAAGCGGAGTACATGGCAGCCTCGGAGGCAGCACAAGAAGCAGTCTGGGTGAAGGAGTTCATTACCGACCTAGGAGTCATACCCAATGCGTCGGCCCCGATGACTCTCTTATGTGACAACACTAGAGCTATTGCCCTTGCCAAGGAGCCCAAGTTTCACAGGAAGACCAGGCATATCAAGCGTCGCTTCAACTCCATTCGTGAAAGTGTTCAAAATGGATACATAGAGATTTGTAAAGTACATACGGACCTGAATGAAGCAGATCCGTTGACTAAACCTCTCCCTAGAGCAAAACATGATCAACACCAGAACTGCATGGGTGTTCGATTCATCACAATGTAACTAGAATATTGACTCTAGTGCAAGTGGGAGACTATTGCAAATATGCCCTAGAGGCAATAATAAAATGGTTATTATTATATTTCTTTGTTCATGATAATTGTCTATTGTTCATGCTATAATTGTGTTATCCGGAAATCGTAATACATGTGTGAATACATAGACCACAACACGTCCCTAGTGAGCCTCTAGTTCACTAGCTCGTTGACCAAAAGATAGTCATGGTTTCCTGACTATGGACATTGGATGTCATTGATAACGGGATCACATCATTAGGAGAATGATGTGATAGACAAGACCCAATCCTAAGCTTAGCTCAAAGATCGTGTAGTTCATTTGCTGTAGCTTTTCTGAATGTCAAGTATCATTTCCTTAGACCATGAGATTGTGCAACTCCCGGATACCATAGGAGTGCCTTGGGTGTGCCAAACGTCACAACGTAACTGGGTGACTATAAAGGTACATTACAGGTATCTCCGAAAGTGTCTGTTGGGTTGGCATGAATCGAGACTGGGATTTGTCACTCCGTATGATGTGTTGGGGAACGTAGCAGAAATTCAAAATTTTCCTACGTGTCACCAAGATCTATCTATGGAGAGACCAGAAACAAAGGGAAGGAGAGTGCATCTACATACCCTTGTAGATCGCTAAGCGGAAGCGTTCAAGAGAACGGGGTTGATGGAGTCGTACTCGTCGTGATTCAAATCACCGATGATCCTAGCGCCGAACGGACGGCACCTCCGCGTTCAACACACGTACGGAACGGAGACGTCTCCCACGCCTTGATCCAGCAAGGAGGAGGGAGAGGTTGATGGAGATCCAGCAGCATGACGGCATGGTGGAAGTAGCGGGATTCCAACAGGGCTTTGCCAAGCGCTGCGGGAGGAGGGAGATGTGTCACGGGAGGGAGAGGGAGGCGCCAGGCCTTAGGTATGGTTTCTCCTCCTTTTCCCCACTATATATAGGGCCAAGGGAGAGGGGGGAGGCGCAGCCCTTGCCCCTTCCTCCAAGGAAGGGTGCGGCCAAGGGTGGGGAGAAGTCCATCCTCCCCAAGGCACCTCGGAGGTGCCTTCCCCCTTTAGGACTCTTCCCTCTAGGGTTCCCTAGGCGCATGGGCCTTTTGGGGCTGGTGCACTTGGCCCATGTAGGCCAAGGCGCACCCCCTACAACCCATGTGGCCCCCCGGGGCAGGTGGCCCCACCCGGTGGGCCCCCGGGACCCTTTCGATGGTCCCGGTACAATACCGATGACCCCGAAACTTGTCCCGATGGCCGAAACAGGACTTCCTATATATAAATATTTACCTCCGGACCATTCCGGAACTCCTCGTGACGTCCGGGATCTCATCCGGGACTCCGAAAACCTTTCGGGTTACCGCATACTAATATCTCTATAACCCTAGCGTCACCGAACCTTAAGTGTGTAGACCCTACGAGTTCGGGAGACATGCAGACATGACCGAGATGACTCTCCGGTCAATAACCAACAGCGGGATCTGGATACCCATGTTGGCTCCCACATGTTCCACGATGATCTCATCGGATGAACCACGATGTCAAGGACTTAATCAATCCCGTATACAATTCCCTTTGTCTAGTGGTACGATACTTGCCCGAGATTCGATCGTCGGTATCCCGATACCTTGTTCAATCTCGTTACCGGCAAGTCTCTTTTACTCGTTCCGTAACACATCATCCCGTGATCAACTCCTTGATCACATTGTGCACATTATGATGATGTCCTACCGACTGGGCCTAGAGATACCTCTCCGTTTACACGGAGTGACAAATCCCAGTCTCGATTCGTGCCAACCCAACAGACACTTTCGGAGATACCTGTAATGCACCTTTATAGCCACCCAGTTACGTTGTGACGTTTGATACACCCAAAGCATTCCTACGATATCCGGGAGTTGCACAATCTCATGGTCTAAGGAAAAGATACTTGACATTAGAAAAGCTTCAGCATACGAACTACACGATCTTTGTGCTAGGCTTAGGATTGGGTCTTGTCCATCACATCATTCTTCTAATGAAGTGATCCCGTTATCAATGACATCCAATGTCCATGGTCAGGAAACCATAACCATCTATTGATCAACGAGCTAGTCAACTAGAGGCTTACCAGGGACAGATTGTGGTCTATGTATTCACACGTGTATTACGATTTCCAGATAATACAGTTATAGCATGAATAAAAGACAATTATCATGAACAAGGAAATATAATAATAATAATACTTTTATTATTGCCTCTAGGGCATATTTCCAACAGTCTCCCACTTGCACTAGAGTCAATAATCTAGTTCACATCACCATGTGATTAACACTGACAGGTCACATCACCATGTGACCAACATCCAAAGAGTTTACTAGTGTCATTAAACTAGTTCACATCATCATGTGATTAAGACTCAATGAGTTCTGGGGTTTGATCATGTTCTGCTTGTGAAAGAGGTTTTAGTCAACGGATCTGTAACATTCAGATCCGTATGTACTTCGCAATTCTCTATGTCATATTGTAAATGCTGCTTCCACGCTCCACTTGGAGCTATTCCAAATGGTTGTTCCACTATACGTATCCATTTTGCTGCTCAGAGTCACTCGGATAGGTGTTAAAGCTTGCATCGTCGTAACTCTTTACGTCGAACTCTTTATCACCTCCATAACTGAGAAAATTCCTTAGTCCACTAGTTACTAAGGATAACATTGACCGCTGTACTGTGATCCATTCTTGGATCACTCTTGTACCCCTTGACTGACTCATGGCAAGGCACACTTCAGGTGCGGTACACAGCATAGCATACTGTAGAGTCTATGTCTTAAGCATAGGGGACGACCTTCGTCCTTTCTCTCTATTCTGCCGTGGTCGAGCTTTAAGTCTTAACTTCATACCTTATAACTCAGGCAAGAACTTCTTCTTTGACTGATCCATCTTGAACACCTTCAAGATCATGTCAAGGTATGTGCTCATTTGAAAGTATTATTAAGCATTTTGATCTATCCTTATAGATCTTGATGCTCAATGTTCAAGTAGCTTAATCCAGGTTTTCTATTGAAAAACATCTTTCAAATAACCCTATATGCTTTCTAGAAAATCATTTCTGATCATCAACATGTCAACAACATATACTCATCAGAAATTCTATAGTGCTCCCACTCACTTCTTTGGAAATACAAGTTTCTCATAAACTTTGTATAAACCCAAAATCTTTGATCATCTTATCAAAGTGCACATTCCAACTCCGAGATGCTTACTCCAGTCCATGGAAGGATCGCTAGAGCTAGCATACCTTTTAGCATCCTTAGGATCGACAAAACCTTTCTGATTGTATTACATACAACCTTTCCATACGAAGACTGGCAAGGAAACTCGTTTTGTCATCCATCTGCCAGATTTCATAAATGCAGCTAATGCTAACATGAATCCGACGGACTTTAAGCATCGCTACGGATGAGAAAATCTCATCGTAGTCAACTCCTTGAACTTGTGAAAAAACTCTTCGCCACAAGTTGAGCTTCATAGATGGTGACATTACCGTTCACGTCCGTCTTCTTCTTAAAGATCCATTTATTTCAATGGCCTGCCGATCATCGGGCAAGTCCACCAAAGTCCATGCTTTGTTCTGATACATGGATCCTATCTCGGATTTCATGGCTTCTAACCATTTGTCGGAATTTGGTCCCACCATCGCTTCTCCATAGCTCGTAGGTTTATTGTTGTCTAGCAACATGACCTTCAAGACAGGAGTACGTACCACTCTGAAGTAGTACGCATCCTTGTCATCCCACGAGGTTTGGGAGTGACTTGATCCGAACTCTCATGATCAATATCATAAGCTTCCACTTCAATTGGTGCAGTTGCCACAGGAACAACTCTTTGTGCCCTGCTATACACTAGTTGAAGTAACGGTTCAATAACCTCATCAAGTCTCCACCATCCCCCACTCAATTCTTTCGAGAGAAACTTTTCCTCGAGAAAGGACCCGATTCTTGAAACAATCCCTTATTGCTTTCGGATCTGAGACAGGAGGTATACCCAACTGTTTTGGGTGTCCTATGAAGATGCATTTATCCGCTTTGGGTTCGAGCTTATCAGCCTGAAACTTTTTATAAGCATCGCAGCCCCAAACTTTTAAGAAATGACAGCTTAGGTTTCTCTAAACCATAGTTCATACGGTGTCATCTCATCGGAATTACGTGGTGCCCTATTTAAAGTGAATGTGGTTGTCTCTAATGCCTAACCCATAAAACTATTGTGGTAATTCAATGAGAGACATCATGGTATGCATCATATCCAATAGGGTGCAGTTATGATGTTCGGACACACCATCATACCATGGTGTTCCAGGCGGTATTAATTGCGAAACAATTTCCACAATGTCTTAATTGTGTGCCAAAACTCGTAACTCAGATATTCATCTCTATGATCATATCATAGACATTTTATCCTCTTGTCACAATGATCTTCTACTTCACTCTGAAATTACTTGAACCATTCAATAATTCAGACTTGTGTTTCATCAAGTAAATATTCTCAACATCTACTCGAATCATTTGTGAAGTAAGAACATAACGATATTCACTGCATGCCTCAGCACTCATTGGACTGCACACATCGAAATGTGTTGCTTCCAACGAGTTGCTATCTTGTTCCATTTTACTGAAACTGAGGCTTTTCAATCATCTTGCCTATGTGGTATGATTTGCATATCTCAAGTGATTCAAAATCAAGTGAGTCCAAACGATCCATCTGCATGGAGTTTCTTCATGCGTATACACCAATAGACATGGTTCGCATGTCTCAAACTTTTCAAAAACGAGTGAGTCCAAAGATCCATCAACATGGAGCTTCTTCATGCGTTTTTATACCAATATGACTTACATGGCAGTGCCACAAGTAGGTGGTACTATCATTACTATCTTATATCTTTTGGCATGAACATGTGTATCACTATGATCGAGATTCAATGAACCATTCATTTTAGGTGCAAGACCATTGAAGGTTTTATTCAAATAAATAGAGTAACCATTATTCTCCTTAAATGAATAACCGTATTGCGATAGACATAATCCAAGCATGTCTATGCTCAACGCAAACACCAAATGACAATTATTCAGGTTTAATACTAATCTTGATGGTAGAGGGAGCGTGCGATGTTTGATCACATCAAACTTGGAAACACTTCCAACACATATCGTCAGCTCACCTTTAGCTAGTCTCCGTTTATTCCGTAGCTCTTTTATTTCGAGTTACTAACACTTAGCAACCGAACCGGTATCTAATACCCTGGTGCTACTAGGAGTACTAGTAAAGTACACATCAACACAATGTATATCCAATATACTTCTATCGACCTTGCCAGCCTTCTCATCTACCAAGTATCTAGGGTAATTCTGCTCCAGTGACTGTTCCCTTATTACAGAAGCACTTAGTCTCGAGTTTGGGTTCAACCTTGGGTTTCTTCACTAGAGCAGCAGCTGATTTGCCGTTTCATGAAGTATCCCTTCTTGCCCTTGCCCTTCTTGAAACTAGTGGTTTCACCAACCATCAACAATTGATGCTCCTTCTTGATTTCTACTTTCGTGATGTCAAACAACGCGAATACCTCAAGGATCATCATCTCTATCCTTGATATGTTATAGTTCATCACGAAGCTCTAGCAGCTTGGTGGCAATGACTTTGGGGAAACATCACTATCTCATCTGGAAGATCAACTCCCAATCGATTCAAGTGATTGTCGCACTCAGATAATCTGAGCACAAGCTCAACGATTGAGCTTTTCTTCCTTAGTTTGCAGGCTAAGAAAATCGTCGGAGATCTCATACCTCTTGACGTGGGCACGAGCCTGAAATCCCAATTTCAGCCCTTGAAACATCTCATATGTTCCGCGATGTTTCGAAAACGTCTTTAGTGCCTCAACTCTAAACCGTTCAACTGAACTATCACGTAGTTATCAAAACGTGTATGTCCGATGTTCGCAACATCCACAAACAACGTTTGGGGTTCAGCACACTGAGCAGTGCATTAAGGACATAAGCTTTCTACTGTCCGCATAATTGCTACTATCAACTTTCAACTATATTTTCTCTAGGAACATATCTAAACAGTGGAACTAAAGCGCGAGCTTACGACATAATTTGCAAAGGTCTTTTGACTATGTTCAGGATAATTAAGTTCATCTTATGAACTCCCACTCAGATAGACATCCCTCTGGTCATCTAAGTGATTACATGATCCGAGTCAACTAGGCCGTGTCCGATCATCACGTGAGACGGACTAGTCATCATCGGTGAACATCTTCATGTTGATCGTATCTACTATACGACTCATGCTCGACCTTTCGGTCTCCGTGTTCCGAGGCCATGTCTGTACATGCTAGGCTCGTCAAGTTAACCCTAAGTGTATTGCATGTGTAAATCTGTCTTACACCCGTTGTATGTGAACGTAAGGATCTATCACACTCGATCATCACGTGGTGCTTTGAAACGACGAACTGTAGCAACGGTGCACAGTTAGGGGAGAACACTTCTTGAAATTGTTGTAAGGGATCATATTATTTACTACCGTCGTTCTAAGTAAACAAGATGCATAAACATAATAAACATCACATGCAATTATATAGTAGTGACATGATATGGCCAATATCATATAGCTCCATTGATCTCCATCTTCGGGGCTCCATGATCATCATCGTCACCGGCATGCAAGTCGTGATTCCCATTACAAGAACATGATCAATCTCATACATCACATATATCATTCATCACATCCTTTTGGCCATATCACATCACATAGCATACCCTGCAAAAACAAGTTAGACGTCCTCTAATTGTTGCTTGCATGTTTTACGTGGCTGCTATGGGTTTCTAGCAAGAACGTTTCTTACCTACGCAAAACCACAACGTGATATGCCAATTGCTATTTACCCTTCATAAGGACCCTTTTCATCGAATCCGATCCGACTAAAGTGGGAGAGACAGACACCCGCTAGCCACCTTATGCAACTAGTGCATGTCAGTCGGTGGAACCAGTCTCACGTAAGAGTACGTGTAAGGTCGGTCCGGGCCGCTTCATCCCACAATGCCACCGAATCAAGATTGGACTAGTAACGGTAAGCATATTGAACAAAATCAATGCCCACAACTACTTTGTGTTCTACTCGTGCAAAGAATCTACGCAATAGACCTAGCTCATGATGCCACTGTTGGGGAACGTAGCAGAAATTCAAAATTTTCCTACGTGTCACCAAGATCTATCTATGGAGAGACCAGCAACGAAGGGAAGGAGAGTGCATCTACATACCCTTGTAGATCGCTAAGCGGAAGCGTTCAAGAGAACGGGGTTGATGGAGTCGTACTCGTCGTGATTCAAATCACCGATGATCCTAGCGCCGAACGGACGACACCTCCGCGTTCAACACACGTACGGAACGGCGACGTCTACCACGCATTGATCCAGCAATGAGGAGGGAGAGGTTGATGGAGATCCAGCAGCACGACGGCGTGGTGGAAGTAGCGGGATTCCAACAGGGCTTTGCCAAGCGCTGCGGGAGGAGGGAGATGTGTCACGGGAGGGAGAGGGAGGCGCCAGGCCTTAGGTATGGTTGCTCCTCCTTTCCCCCACTATATATAGGGCCAAGGGAGAGGGGGGAGGCGCAGCCCTTGCCCCTTCCTCCAAGGAAGGGTGCGGCCAAGGGTGGGGAGGAGTCCATCCTCCCCAAGGCACCTCGGAGGTGCCTTCCCCCTTTAGGACTCTTCCCTCTAGGGTTCCCTAGGCGCATGGGCCTCTTGGGGCTGGTGCCCTTGGCCCATGTAGGCCAAGGCGCACCCCCTACAGCCCATGTGGCCCCCCGGGGCAGGTAGCCCCACCCGGTGGGCCCCCGGGACCCTTTCGATGGTCCCGGTACAATACCGATGACCCCGAAACTTGTCCCGATGGCCGAAACAGGACTTCCTATATATAAATCTTTACCTCCGGACCATTCCGAAACTCCTCGTGACGTCCGGGATCTCATCCGGGACTCCGAACAACTTTCGGGTTACCGCATACTAATATCTCTATAACCCTAGCGTCACCGAACCTTAAGTGTGTAGACCCTACGGGTTCGGGAGACATGCAGACATGACCGAGATGACTCTCCGGTCAATAACCAACAGCGGGATCTGGATACCCATGTTGGCTCCCACATGTTCCATGATGATCTCATCGGATGAACCACGATGTCAAGGACTTAATCAATCCCGTATACAATTCCCTTTGTCTAGTGGTACGATACTTGCCCGAGATTCGATCGTCGGTATCCTGATACCTTGTTCAATCTCGTTACCGGCAAGTCTCTTTTACTCGTTCCGTAACACATCATCCCGTGATCAACTCCTTGATCACATTGTGCACATTATGATGATGTCCTACCGAGTGGGCCCAGAGATACCTCTTCGTTTACACGGAGTGACAAATCCCAGTCTCGATTCGTGCCAACCCAACAGACACTTTCGGAGATACCTGTAATGCACCTTTATAGCCACCCAGTTATGTTGTGACGTTTGATACACCCAAAGCATT
Organism: Triticum aestivum; assembly: GCF_018294505.1. Classification (NCBI taxonomy): domain Eukaryota; kingdom Viridiplantae; phylum Streptophyta; class Magnoliopsida; order Poales; family Poaceae; genus Triticum; species Triticum aestivum. The sequence goes on along the minus strand of NC_057794.1, from coordinate 395,689,330 downwards.
CCTACGATATCCGGGAGTTGCACAATCTCATGGTCTAAGGAAAAGATACTTGACATTAGAAAAGCTTCAGCATACGACTACACGATCTTTGTGCTAGGCTTAGGATTGGGTCTTGTCCATCACATCATTCTTCTAATGAAGTGATCCCGTTATCAATGACATCCAATGTCCATGGTCAGGAAACCGTAACCATCTATTGATCAACGAGCTAGTCAACTAGAGGCTTACCAGGGACAGATTGTGGTCTATGTATTCACACGTGTATTACGATTTCCGGATAATACAGTATAGCATGAATAAAAGACAATTATCGTGAACAAGGAAATATAATAATAATAATACTTTTATTATTGCCTCTAGGGCATATTTCCAACATGATGGAGAGGTATCTCTAGGCCCACTAGGTAATGCATCATCATAATGAGCTCAATGTGATCAAGTGGTTGATCACGGGATCATGCGTTACAGTACGAGTAAAGTGACTTGCCGGTAACGAGACTGAACAAGGTATTGGGATACTGACGATCGAGTCTCGGGCAAGTAACATACTGATTGACAAAGGGAATTGTATACGGATTGATTGAATCCTCGACATCATGGTTCATCCGATGAGATCATCATGGAGCATGTGGGAGCCAACATGGGTATCTAGATCCCGCTGTTGGTTATTGACTGGAGAGGCTTCTCGGTCATGTCTGCATGTCTCCCAAACCCGTAGGGTCTACACACTTAAGGTTCGGTGACGCTAGGGTTGTAGAGATATTAGCACACGGTAACCCGAAAGTTGTTTGAAGTCCCGGATGAGATCCCGGACATCACGAGGAGTTCCGGAATGGTCCGGAGGTAACGATTCATATATAGGAAGTCCAGTTTCGGCCATCGGGAAGGTTTCGGGGGTCACCGGTATTGTACCGGGACCATCGGAAGGGTCCTGGGGGTCCACCGGGTGGGGCCACCTATCCCGGAGGGCCCCATGGGCTGAAGTGGGAGGGGAACCAGCCCCTAGTGGGCTGGTGCGCCCCCCCTTGGGCCTCCCCCTGCGCCTAGGGTTAGAAACCCTAGGGGTGGGGGCGCCACCCTTGCCTTTGGGGGCAAGACACCCCCTTGGCCGCCGCCCCCTAGGAGATTGGATCTCCTAGGGCTGGTGCCCCCCCCCCTAGGCACCCTATATATAGTGGGGGGGAGGGAGGGCTGCGCACCCAAGCCCCTGGCCTCTCCCTCTCCCTCCCGTGACACTCCTCCGTCTCCCAGCGCTTGGCGAAGCCCTGCCGAGATCAACGTTGCTTCCACCACCACGCCGTCGTGCTGCTGGATCTTCATCAACCTCTCCTTCCCCCTTGCTGGATCAAGGAGGAGACGTCTCCCAACCGTACGTGTGTTGAACGCGGAGGTGTCGTCCGTTCGGCACTTGGTCATCGGTGATTTGAATCACGTCGAGTACGACTCCATCAACCCCGTTCTCTTGAACGCTTCCGCTCGTGATCTACAAGGGTATGTAGATGCACTCCTCTTTCCCTCATTGCTAGATGACTCCATAGATTGATCTTGGTGATGCATAGAAAATTTTAAAATTCTGCTACGTTCCCCAACACGTTTGTCACTGAGATCACTTCGGTCGAGGGGGGGGGAGGATCATGGGCAGGAGGCCCCTTGTTCTCCCACTCCTCCTATTGTTTCGCCACGGGTGAGGACTCCGATGTTGCCGGGTGCGGTAATGACTGCATCTCGGATCAGTGATGGGACCAGTTGGGGGGGGGGGACCCGGGCAGGTGGCCTCGGCCCTACTTCTCCTGTGGTGGTCGGGGTGGCCGCTCCTACGGTGTCCACGAGCTTCAGGAGCCGGCCGTCGCCTGCTGAGTTGCAGGTGTTGATCCAGGTGACGCCGATCGTGGTGGCCGCGTCTTCCTCCAGTCAGAGGGCCAGGTCGGGTGGGGAGCGTGGGCAAGCGGCCCCCGCACTCACTTCCATGTTGGGTTCCTTGCCGTTGCATGTGACGGCTCTAGGCGCTTCTCCGGGTGGTGCATCCCGGTTGTGCGTTGGGGGTGGGGCTGGAGGCCTTACCCCAAACGGGGCTACTCGGGAGGAGCTCATCGCTTTTGAAGGGATTCCAGATCCGGTATCTGAGAGGCGGCGGATGAGCTGCCGCCTCCAGGATCAGTCGAATGTTGATGACATGCAGCAGAGGTGCGCCATGCAGGCGGCCAAGCTTCGTGACATTGAGGTCACTACTGGTATGTCGGTCAACACTTCCAATTCCATTAAGCATTTTTCTAATGATGAGATTATTCTCAATGCTAATCAGTTAGAAGTTTCACTAGATAGTAATGATAGTGAAATCTCCAAATCCATTAATGATATCCTGGATCTTAAAGTGGAGCGCGCTTTAGAACTGATTCGAAACTTAGCAGCGGTCAAACCTATGAACGATACTGACATAGATGTGTTGGGAGTCAGGGTGCTCGATAATTTTTGTGCGGATCTTGCCCCATCCCTCCCTGAGATAGAGGAGGATGATGGTTCTATGCCCCTAAGGGACAATACGCCTATCGAGGCTCGGGCAGTTAGGTCCACGGAGCCCGGTTGTGAGGACCGGGTGGAGGATCAAAACAAGCCTAAACGCAAGTGGAAGCGAAAGATTTATCTCGCTTCGACGGTGCACAGAAGTGCTAGGCATCATACTACTAAAAAAATTCATGATGAAATATGAGAGGAATATTTTGGAATAGCAGAGGTCTGACAGACTTAGCTAAAAGAAGGTTTCTAGCGGATGCTTCTATCGAACATAGGTTGGATTTTATCGCCCTCTCTGAAACTGGAAGGGACAATTATTCTCCCCAGTTTCTAAGTACCTTATCGGGAGGTGTCGATTTTGATTGGCACTGCCTACCTCAGAGAGGAAGATCAGGTGGGATCTTACTTGGGGTTAGATGCGAGTCGCTGGAAGTCCGAAGTGTGGTTATGGGAGATTTCGCCGTTAAGTTTCGGGTTAGATCGAAGGCCGATGGGTTTAATTGGGCACTAGTGGCGGCCTATAGGGTCGCGCAACCAGAACTCAAACCAGAATTTTTGGCGGATCTTGTCCGAATTTGCGGTTTTGAGCAGCTTCCAATCTTGGTTGGGGGAGGCTTTAACATTATTAGAAGGAGAGAGAAAACGAACAATGATAATTTTCACGACAGGTGGTCGTTTATGTTTAATACCATTATTGAAAGCTTGGATCTGAGAGAAATAGAGATTTCGGGTAGAAAATTCACTTGGGCTAATACTTTGCCAAACCTGACGTTTGAGAAGTTGGATCAAGTCCTCGCGAGCGTCGAATGGGAGCAGAAATTTCCTCTAGTAACAGTCCAATCATTATCGCGCGGAATCTCCGATCACACCCCTTTGCTGGTTGACTCTGGTGAGGCAGCACATGTGGGGAATAAAAATACTTTCTCTTTCGAATTGGCGTGGTTTGAAAGAGAAGGTTTCTTGGATCTGATAGCCAGGGAATGGGCTAAAGATGCAGGAGGGAGGACTTCTGTTGAAAGATGGCAGAATAAGATAAGACACTTGCGAAGTTTCTTACGTGGGTGGGCTAAGCATCTTAGTGGGATTTATAAGGTTGAAAAGGAAAGGCTCCTTACACTTATTCAGTCCCTAGATTTAAAAGCCGAGTCCACAATTCTTGAGACCTCGGAGTTACATGCTAAAGTAGACGCAGAGATGAGATTGAAAGAACTCCTGCGAGAGGAGGAATTGAAGTGGGCATTGCGAGCTAAGGTTCCCAAAGTTGTCCAAGGGGACGCTAACACTCAATTCTTTCATATGATCGCCAATGGCAAGCATAGAAAGAAAAGAATCTTTCAGCTAGACGAGGGAATGATTTTAGGACAGGAAAACCTAAAATTATACATAACCGAGTATTACAAGCAGCTGTTTGGGCCTCCGGAGGATAATTCCGTATCCTTGGATGAGTCGAGGGTTGCGGATGTTCCTCAACTTGCTGTCGATGAGAATGAGATTTTGACCGCCCCATTTTCGGAGAAAGAGGTGTTTGAAACTATTTCACAAATGAAGAATAATAAAGCTCCAGGGCCGGATGGATTTCCGGTGGAGTTTTATAAAAAGTGTTGGAATATTATTAAAGGGGATCTGATACCAATGTTTCATGGTTTATTCTCTGGACAGCTTCAGTTGTTTCTTCTAAATTTTGGAACGATAACTTTGCTTCCTAAGAAAACAAAGGCTATGAGAATTGAGCAGTTCAGGCCGATCTTTCTTCTTAACGTAAGTTTCAAAATTTTCACCAAGGTTGGGTCTAACAGACTCACACAGATTGCGCACTCTGTGGTGCAGCCGTCCCAAACAGCTTTCATGCCGGACAGAAACATCCTAGAAGGGGTTGTGGTCCTTCATGAAATGCTCCATGAAATTCACACGAAAAAACTAGATGGGGTTGTTTTCAAAGTGGATTTCGAGAAAGAGTACGATAAAGTCAAATGGCCATTTCTTCAACAGGCCTTGCATATGAAAGGTTTTGATTAGGCCTGGCGACACCAGGTAGATTTTTTCACGCAAAAAGGGAGTGTTGAAATTAAAGTGAATGACGACATATGTCACTACTTCCAGACACATAAGGGCCTGAGACAAGGAGATCCGATGTCACCTATTCTGTTCAACATAGTAGTTGACATGTTGACGATTCTAATAGGAAGGGCTAAGGATGCTGGTCAGGTAGGTGGCTTGGTTCCTCATCTAGTTGATGGAGGTGTGTCTATCCTACAGTACGCCGATGATACCATCATCTTTATGGAGCATGACTTGGCAAAAGCGAGAAGCATGAAGCTAGTGTTATGCTTATTCGAACAATTGACCGCGTTAAAGATTAACTTCCATAAAAGCGAATTGTTCTGTTTTGGAAGAGCTAATGAGGAACAAGATGCTTACAAACAATTGTTCGGGTGTGAATTGGGGGCTTTACCTTTTATGTATTTGGGTATACCAAATCACCAACGTAAGCTGATAAATATAGAATGGAAGTGCATTGAGGATCGATTTGAGAAGAAACTGAGCTGTTGGAAGGGCAATCTGATGTCATACGGAGGCCGATTAATTCTTATTAATTCGGTTCTCATGAGTATGCCCATGTTTCTCTTGTCCTTTTTCAAGGTACCAGTTGGAGTTCGGAAAAGGCTGGACTTTTATCGATCCCGCTTCTTTTGGCAGAGTGATGAACTGAAGCGAAAATACAGACTCGCTAAATGGGATATTATTTTTCGACCAAAAGACCAAGGGGGTCTAGATATTGAAAACCTTGAGGTGAAGAACAAATGTCTTCTCAGTAAGTGGATGTATAAGTTATCTGTTGAGACGGAGGCTACATGGGCGCAGATTCTACGTAATAAGTACCTTCATTTCAAAACTTTGTCCGAGGTGACAGTGAGGCCGACAGACTCGCCTTTTTGGAAAGGACTGATGAAAGTTAAAGTAGTTTTTTTCAATAGGACAAAGTTAATAGTCGAAAACGGTACCACTATGAGATTCTGGGAGGATACATGGCTAGGGGAAACACCCCTCGCACTTCAATATCCTTCCCTCTATAGCATTGTACAACGAAGAGACGCTTACATTGCGACAGTACTTCTGTCCATTCCTCTCAAAATTCACTTCAGGAGGACGCTTGCCGGAAACTATTGGGAAACCTGGCTCCATCTTGTGAGTAGAAATGGATGTTCAACTTTTTCAACGGCCTGATCAGCTGTGCTGGAACCTAACTAGGAATAGAGTGTTTACGGTTAAATCCATGTATCTGGATGTTATCAATTCTAGCTCTATTCCTAGTTCGAAACATGTTTGGAAGGTCAAAGTACCTTTGAAAGTTAAAGTGTTTATGTGGTTTGTACATAAACAAGTCATTTTAACTAAGAACAACTTGGCAAAACGCAACTGGACATGATCTACTAGATATAGTTTTTGTGATTGGGATGAATCCATCGAACACCTCTTTCTTGACTACCCGTTGGCATAAATTTTGTGGTGGACGGTTCACATAACCTTTAACATTACTCCTCCGAATACTATCAACACGTTATTTTGGACGTGGCTTGACGGGATAGATTCCGAAAGAGTGAGACACATTCGTGTAGGAGTATGTGCTTTATTATGGGCAGTCTGGAATTGCAGAAATGATTTGGTCTTCAACAGAACAACACATATTCATTTTTTGCAGGTTATCTTCCGGGCCACTGCGTTGATCCGTATGTGGTCGCTACTCACTCCGACGGAGGCCAGGGAGTGTATGGTTACTGGGTCAATTCGATAGGAGATGGTAGCTCGGGCTATTTTCAACCGATTTGGATGCCGGTTATGTAATAGGATAGGCAATTAGTTTTCCTATCTTTCTTATGCCAACCGGTTGTGGTTTTACTTTTATTTTCTGCTCTTTATGAGCATTTTGTGTTCTTTTGTTTGAGACATCAAGACTTGTATTGAACCTATTTGCTTATTAATTAAGTTGGTCGTATGCATCGTTCTGATGCAGAGATCGGGGAGCTTCCCCTTTTCAAAAAAAAACAGCTACGAGTAGGTTGTAATTTGCAGTCTTTCGTTACGGCAGATACAGAAACGGAATGGGATCAAACCTGCAAGGGAATAAGGGATAGATGGTCACTTCATCAACACCAACTTGTAAAGGTATCTGGATATTTTTCTTTCAAAAAAGAAGGGTATCTGAATAATGGATATAATGTAATACATCAAATTCCTAGTTTGATTATAGTGTGAGACTACGAAAATTTCCAGGAGTACCATTGAACTACTTTGCTTATTACTTTTGGGATAGAAAAAAGCTACTACAGTTTTACATTTTCTCTTTCACAAGCGGGCAAATAACCTTACAAAGCACCATAGATTAACATGTTTTAGAAGCTGTCTACAAATCACTAGCTATATATCTCTATCGTCCCAGTTGGTGCGCAATATGATAGCTTCGAAATACTGCTTCTGAAAATACAAGTTAACTATTCTGAATTTCTTTATGCACATGAGGTAAATATGCCGTTTTCAATTTACACTCAACGATACTGATTTTTTTGGAAATTCTCAATTCCTACAAATATTGATTCCTGTTTCGGACCATGTTTGGAACACCAGTGTCGCAATGCCTCTGCAATATTTGGAACACAAGAAAATGGCATAGATTTTCTCAAATGATAAGTGTCACACATTAGGTGTGTGACACTTCGGACCTGACGTTTTCCGATGGCAATTCCAGTCACGCATGGATGCCAAATTTCAATGACACACGACAAGTTTCTGTCAGAAATAAACTTTTTCTTCCGCGAATACGCAAGATTGCGTATCATTTCATTGATAGGAAGGAGAAAAAAGGGGTGCAACTAATCAGGGCAGAAACAAAGCCGAGATCGCTGGAGCAGAAGGGAGGAGGGGTGCTCAGACCAGAACTAGGAAAAACTATTACAAGACTATAGTGTTAAGTCCTTGGGCGCCCGCGCGAACTGAAGTCTTGGCCTCCTCTTGGATGGCCGCAGCTAGGCGTGGGGCGAAAGGTTGCTCGCTGTCGAAGATGCACCGGTTGCGGTGGCACCAGATGGACCGAGCAATGAGGATGGCCAGCGATGCAATCCCCTCGTGAGAGAGTTTGAGGTGATCTGCGCCATCCAGGGCAAGAGATCCTCGTGGCCGACTAGAGCAGCCACGGTGGCACGGCACCAAGCCAAAATGTTGTGCCAAACCCGGCAGGAGAACGAGCAGCCGATGAGGATGTGCTGCATGGTCTCGGTCTCTTGATCACAGAGAGCACATCAGTTGTTGTGAGGGAGGCCATGGCGGGCGAGGCGAGCGGAAGTCCAGCAACGATCGAGGTCAGCGAGCCAAATGAAGACCTTGATCCACAGGGGGCCCCAGGGCTTCCAAGTGAGGGGCCAGTGAGGAGCCGGTATGGAGCCGGTGAATAGCGCACAGTAGCAGGAGCTCGCGGAGTAGATGCCGGAGCTAGTCCATCGCCAGGAGATGGTGTCTGGGGAGTTGGATAGCCGGAGATCGCGCAGCCGGCGCCAGAGGTCGAGGTACTGTAACAGTGCGGCCGGGCCCAAAGCGCTACGGATGTCACGAATCCAGGAATGGTCCGCCAACTTGTTGGCCACGGAGCAGATTTTGCGACGATGGCACGGGACCAACAGGATCAACAACGGGGCGATGTCGATGACAGACTGGCCATCAATCCAAGGATCAGACCAGAAGAGGCAAGTGTGTCCGTCGCCAACGGTCTAGAAAGTGGAGGGGCAGAAGATGGCGGCGGCATCGGGGTCGCTGAGCAGGTATAGGTGTGCCTAGGGCCAACTAAAGCATGGAAGTTGACATGCTTGCCAACTAAAGGCCATCCTCGCATAACTAAATTTGCCATAAAAACGTTTGAAGTTGACATGTGCTCGTACCTGACGTTCAACACTTATCAGGGTCATAGATTTTTTTAGATACTTGCTTGAAATTATAAATAAAGCCATTAGGGCACCACCGTCCAACAAACAATAGGAGAGTCTAGAAGTTAAGGGATACATGCCATAAAAACGAGACGGTAATAGGGTCCATGGCACGTAGGCTGGATAAAGATAGGGCTAGAAGCCAAGTACTAGGACGTTAGTCAGGGGCAGGAGAAGGTGCCAAGGAGATCTCCATACCTTAGATCTTGAAGACCATCAGGGCGGTGGTGCCAACATTCGAGGCTTCAGCGAGCGGACTCCACTCCCATAGGAAGGCAATCCATTCGGAGGACCTTGCGGTTTGGTGCAATCAATACAAGTGTACAACCTCCTTCCATTGAACTCTTCATATCGCCCTTCTTGCAATGTGTTTTATATTTGTAATAATCTCTCAGGATATTACACACAGGGTGTATATAAAGTGTATGTACATACAACATATTTGTGTAATACAATTTACAAGCACACATATGTACTGTAATACTACGATAGAACAAGAGACATGCATGTATTTATTATATCATATCTGTGTGAATATGTGGCATTTGATGGTTTAACTATGCCGTGGGGTAGGAAGGCTCCATGGCAAGGCCACACATGCCCTTCTTGTCGGCGATGTCTTTCTCCATTCTTAAATATCCATTCTCACCCCATGTTGTGCCCCAAGAATTCTTCAATAACCAATACTTTGTATCGTCACTAGTAGTTCCATAACCGATGGCCGCAATCCCATGATCCAAATCAGTGCCACAAGAGCCGGTCATCACGCCGCCGGAGTAGAATTGGAATGTCATATCGCCTCCATCCACTGCAACTGACACGGGTTGGCTTGCCACAGCCTTCATGAGAGCACCCTCATCATTGGTAGGCACATCCTCATAGCCCTTAATTGTTGCAACACCGTTGGATCCACTCTTGCATTTGTCGTCTGCACCGGCATATGGATAACTGGACTCTTTGGTGAGGCCTCCATTCTTGATAATGAATTTGAATGCATCATCCATGAGCCCACCCTCACAGCCTTGGTCCTCGCCATGGACATCACAATCCACCAATTCTTGCTCTGAGAGCGAGACCAGATTGCCAGTACTTAGCTTGACAATGCCCTCTGTTGCAGCAACAGCAGAAAATGCCCAACAACAACCTGCAAATAATTCAGTCGCAGTCAATCACACACATTCTAATATGTAAAAGATTCTCAATATACATATTATTTCACATGTAGCATAAATGTACTTACCACACTGGCCTTGATTCTTGATGGGAGTGACCGCACCCTTTGTCCTCCAGTCCACCATCGCCGGAAGTGCATCAAAGCTCATATTCTCATACCTGAATTCTGTTGGAACCTTCACCTTGTTGGGAATGAACCCCTTGTTAGTCTTGGTCGCCCTGAACTCATCATTGCTGAGATCCGCAAACTGGTTGATGCTGAGCCAGAACTTGCTGTTTCCGGCGTTGAATGACTCGATGAACCTGACATTAGCCTGGAATATCTCAAACCTCTGCGCCTTTTCAGCAGCGTCCTTGTACACGCGACCGTACTCCGTCATCCAACCCTCATGCCTTGCTACCATTGACAAGTCACCGTTCAGCTCGCGAGCTCCAAGGGCAGAACTGCAGAAGCAGAGGCAGCCAAGGATGGCAAGGAGCGAAGCCCTGGTGATGGCCATGTTTGATCAGGCTGTCCTCTTCCAAATTGCTTCCCACTGCTAGTAGTAAGTACGAGTACTATGTTTTGGTTTGGATTGTTAATGGAACTAGGTGGGAATATATAGTACTCAGAGTCACAGGTACTTGTAGTTATTTAAGTGGGAGATAGCTAGTACATAGATGCGGTGCGTGCACGGAGTTGTACTTTGTGGAAAGGGGCTCCTGCGTAGCCGTGAAGAAGTGTGGTTGCCTGATGCTCGTATAATAGAATTTACTATTGTGAACGAGACGTACGCTTGCTGTAACAGTGAGAACGACCCCTGTTTATGCCGCAGTTCACGTCTTCAGTATCTCCCTAATATGATAGGGTCATAACGAACATGAGGTATTAAGCAGGACTCGGCTGTGACTAGGAGGTCAATACGCAGTGGGAAAAAGAAATTCAAATTCAAATTCAAATTCTGGACCATATATACTATTGAGTGAATTATATTTATCTATGCTACCAAATTGGAAATTATTATTGTAAAAGTGGCCTTTGTTGTGAACCTGTAAAATGTAAACAACAATGGCTTTTGCACGGTATAAACTGTAAGACAACAAGATCTCAATGTGGATTATTTATGCTACTTGATGACCTAAGTGAAATTTAGAGGAAGAAAATTGGGAGTGATTCAAAGAAATTAATATCTGCATCTTGCAGGGATGAAGGCCGATCCAGAGAAGGGCTGGCTCGCCGCTGCTAGCCACGTCGCCTCGTGGAGTCATGAGCCGGCCGCGGTGGGAGCCCTAGGCGGCTGATGTGTGCGACTGTGTAGTGTTACGGTGGCCGAAAGCCTTCGCCGTGGCGGCCGGCGGCTGCTGCGTGCCTCTGTCGCGCCTTTGTTTTTCTCTCTATGATATTGTGCTGCGAGCCTGCGACTTTTTCTTTTTTGAGAAACTCGCTAAGTTTTATTCATTCAAAACAACGTTCATAGGTACACTATTTGGGTATCAGAATTGCCCAACCAAATATGTCTATCTATTTCTAGATTACAAGAGAACTTGGCAAGATTACGAGCATCATAATTAAAGTTTGTATGCTTGTGAATGAAACTACAAACTGAAAACTAGCTTCTCGAAACAAACTTTTACCCCGCTTTATATGTAAAACAACAACAACAGTCAGGCCCTGTTTGATAGCAAAGTATTATAAAAACTAAAGTATTGAAAACTACAGTAATTTAGTCAATAGGTACACAATACTATAGTTTTGACATAACAGAGTATTTTAAAGTATTCGTGATACAGAGAACCTGTTTGGTACATTGACATAACATTAGCGGACTAGCTGTTAGCACTGCATACAAGCATATTTTCTAGATGTTAGCTGACTAGCCATTGCAACCAGCAACAGACCAGCGTAAGAGCAGCGCTGCTCTACCTGGCTGGCTGTATCATGCATAAGAACGCAGAGATCCATGCATCCAGGCAGCTGCGATCTATTGCAGCCCCTTGCAGAAACATGCCATGGCCTCTAGGTAGCAGGGGCGAGCCATGCGACGCCTACTACAATTTTGCCGCTGAGGAAGAAAACTCCAGCAACGACATGGCGGTGGCAACGATGGCATGGAAGCGAAGGAGAATTGATGCGAATAGTGAGGGAAAAGATAGCAATGCTTCCCCTCGTTTTTCTACAGCCGCTCTGTTTTAAAAAAAGAGGTCCAGATGTCTTTTTTTTATGCAGAGAAAAAACTTGGTTTGGTAAATACTGCAGTATTAAAATTACAGTTTTTAGTGGCAACCAAACAGCTCGTTGTAAAAAATACTATGGTAATCTAAAAAACTGTAGTATTCTCATAATATTTAGAAAATACTCTGCTATCAAGCAGGGCCTCAAAGTACACGGTCGAACAATACAAGATGGAGAGGTAGCCGTCTTACAAAGCCGATCCCATGATAATCAGATCACACAAATACGCTACCGAAAGAGAAAACAGAGAGACGGAGTACAACGCCACGCTACGCCCTACCACACATAAGCTCCACGATAACGCCCTCATGAGGGAAGACGGCGCGAAGCGTCTTCACTGTCGAGTCCGAAGCAAGCATGGATTTTCATCCGCAACTTGGCACGAAGAGGAGAACCACGATGACGTCTTCAAGAAGGGAGCGGCATCCGTGAGCATCGCCGCCTTCGGCACCAAGGCGCAAAGCTTTCGTTCCGAAGCTCACCCGTGCCCCACGGAGTAGCTAGGACAACCGCGACACGCTCCGACTCCCAGCTCTAGATCTGGGCATCTCCACTGCTACCGACAGTGAATGAGCCTGAGCCACCTGACGCTACCCCCTCGCTGCCCCGGCGACCAAGAGGGCAAGCCACCACTGCTGCTATAGCGCCCGCTGGAGAGTCAACCATGCGGCCCACCATCCGAGGCCGTCACCCCGACATCCAAGGTCCGAAACACCATGAACCACCCCCTTCACGCGCACCCACAACGGTAGGAGGAGTGGAGGCCTCCCCATTCACTCCTAGCCCGACATCAGCCATTGATTCTGGGTCAGAGCCTCCACCATAGGAAGCGTTAATACCTGCGTCCCTAGCCAGTCTCGGTGGACTGTGAGGGACACAAATCGATGACTGTCGGTGACCGCCGCTTGGCAAGCCTCGGATCTAGCCCTCTGGCGTTGGTCCAGGCGAGCACACATGTGACGCCCTCGATTCAATCGTGCACTAATCATACACGCAAACGTGTACGATCAAGATCAGGGACTCACGGGAAGATATCACAACACAACTCTACAAATAAAATAAGTCATACAAGCATCATATTACAAACCAGGGGCCTCGAGGGCTCGAATACAAGAGCTCGATCATAGACGAGTCAGCGGAAGCAACAATATCTGAGTACAGACATAAGTTAAACAAATTTACCTTAAGAAGGCTAGCACAAACTGGGATACAGATCGAAAGAGGCGCGGGCCTCCTTCCTGGGATCCTCCTAAACTACTCCTGGTCGTCGTCAACGGGCTGCACGTAGTAGTAGGCACCTCCGGAGTAGTAGTAGTAGTCATCGACAGTGGCGTCTGGCTCCTGGGCTCCATCGTCTAGTCGCAGCAAATGGGTATAGAAAGGGGGAAAAGAGGGAGCAAAGCAACCGTGAGTACTCATCCAAAGTACTCGCAAACAAGGAGCTACACTACATATGTATGCATTGGTATCAAACGGAAAAGGGATATCATATGTGGACTGAACTGCAGAATGCTGGAATAAGAGGGGGGATAGCTAGTCCTTTCGAAGACTATGCTTCTGGTAACCTCCATCTTGCAGCAGAAGAAGAGAGTAGATGGTAAGTTCACCAAGTAACATCGCAAGCATAATCCTAACCGATGATCCTCCCCTCGTCGCCCTGTGAAAGAGCGACCACCGGTTGTATCTGGCACTTGGAAGGGTGCGTTTTATTAAGTATCCGGTTCTAGTTGTCATAAGGTCAGGGTACAACTCCAAGTCGTCATGTTACCGAAGATCACGGCTATTCGAATAGATTAACTTCCCTGCAGGGGTGCACCACATTTCCCAACACGCTCGATCCCCTTTGTCCGGACACACTTTCATGGGTCATGCCCGCCTCGGAAGATCAACACGTCGTAGCCCTACCTATGCACAACAAAGAGGTCAGCACGCCGGTCTAAATCCTATGGCGCATGGGTCTTGGCCCATCGCCCATTGCACACCTGCACGTTGCGTACGCGGCCGGTGAGCAGACCTAGCAACCTCCATTACAAAGGAAGTTGCATTACGCGGTCCAACCTGGCGCGCGCCGCTCAGTTGCTAACGTCACGAAGGCTTCGGCTGATACCACGACGTCGAGTGCCCATAACTGTTCCCGCGTAGTTGGTTAGTGCGTATAGGCCAGTAGCCAGACTCAGATCAAGTACCAAGATCTCGTTAAGCGTGTTATCTTGAAGTAACCGCGAACGCCGACCAGGGCCAGGCCCACCTCTCACCTAGGTGGTCTCCGCCTGCCCTGTCGCTCCGCCTCAAAGTAACAGTCGGGGCCGTCAGGAACTTAGGCCCACCACTACCTGGATGGAGCCACCTGCCCCTTCAGCACCCACATCCGAAACACTTGCGGGTACTCAACGAGCCGACCCGACTTTAGTCACCACCTGTATAGTATGTATGAATAGCATATACCCGTGATCAACACCCGACGTGATCACGGCCCGATAGTATAGCATGGCAGAGTGACAAGAATGTAGGGCCACTGATGGTAATCTAGCATCCTATACTAAGCATTTAGGATTGCAGGTAAGGTATCAACAGCTATAGCAACAATGACAGGCTATGCATCAGAATAGGATTAACGGAAAGCAGTAACATGCTACACTACTCTAATGCAAGAAGTAGAGAGAAGAGTAGGCGATATCTGGTGATTAAAAG